>NC_060261.1:22171391-22524183 GCF_021901455.1 Neodiprion lecontei
GGCAGCGCATCGAGTCAAAATTTTGCTTTTGGTTTTTGGGAGTTAGGGTATTATTAAGACAGCGACTAGTGCAAGTAGGCCGTAGAGGTCTTATAGATTTATTCGTTTTTTTTTTTTATTATTTTGTTTGTTCCTTCTGTTTTTTTTTCATTTGATTAAATCTAAGCATTTGTATTTGGAATCGCGAAGAACGACTTTCGCAGTATTATTATTATTTTTATTTTTTTTTTGTATTATCGCTGACTAGAAATATATGATTGGAACTTTATAATGATTTGGCCAAACCACGCGTTGGCTTACGTGTATTGTATCTCTCTCTACCCAAAAATTACCCCTTCCCTCTTCACGGTACTGAGCTATCGAGTACATGGTCGCGGTATTTCGCATTACCGCTTTCGAGGCGTGTTGATCACGCCAGGCGCCCAACAAATTTCGCGATATTGTTTAAGGTCCAGGGTACATCGTGGACGCCGATTTATTGTGCGCGAGGTAAGTTCTCGGTCATTTTCTCCGAGTGACCCAAGAGCGGGAAAAATCCACGTCACAGTCTTCAAAAAGAATAAGGCTGCTGCGTCAACCAACATTATTGTAAAAACAGTCCTGTTTCAGACTTGAAACCAGAAACACGTACCCTGCAATTAAAGCTTTTCTCAGCATTTTATTGACGCCTTTGATTTTGGCTTAATAATCAAACTCACGAATCCATATTTATTTCCGTAACGTCCAAGAACGTTACACTGGTGTCAGAAGTGGGATTAGGAGTTTCAATCGAGTCAATTCAGTGCGTGAAATTTTAATAACTATGAGCGTTAGTCGTATGACACGTTCTCGGCGACAGGAAAGTGGCGGAGAAAAATTACAGAAAATCGACGAGTCCCTAGAGCAGGATCGCCACCTCCAGTGGACCCTCTTCCCGTGCCTTGGGTGGCGTCATTCTCTCATATCGATCTGCTGAGATTAATGTAACAACAACACGAAACCGCCGAACGTCATCAACAGCAATTTGTCCAGCTGCTTCAAGAACAGCAAAAATGAGAACAGGAACAGCAGAGATTAGATCGTGAGGCACAGGAACTTTCGGAGACCAGACTACACGACCTGTTCCGGACAACTGTAGCGGCTCTTCAGGCTGTCCATCAGGTGAACGGCTCTGGAGAACGGGCCGTCATTCCTCAGGGATCCAGAGTTGCTACTCCGCTTCCCTCTCCTAATCCCTCTCCCGCTGTTCGGGAGGTCCAACATCCAGAACGACCCAGGCTGTTCACGACTCAAGGTCTGTGCCTTTTAATAGGGAAGTAGACAATTTCCCAATTTGTACAGTAAGAGTAGGTAACGAGGTTGGCTTTTCAGAGCCTCTGTCTCATGTTCAGCCTCGATATTCTCGTCTTAGTCAATTGAATGATCCAAGGTTACCAGGGGTTATTTCCTAATTTTTCGAGAAACCCATTTGCTCTTTAAAACCACCTATGTTCGATGGAAAAATTCTATGGGCCAAGTACAAGAGGCAATTTGATACAATAACAAAACATAATCAGTGGGACTCCGCCATAAAGGCCCACAGCCTTGCCTCTTGCTTACGAACTCCCGCGTTGAACGTTCTAACAGCATTATCTGAGTAAGAAATTTCAAACTATGACAAGCTTAGCTCTGCAATAAAATTAAGATATGGCAATGACCATTCAACAAAACTTTATACAGCTCAATTACAAACAAGGAGACAAGGACGTGACGAAGACCTCGCGTCTCTTAGTCAGGATATAGAACTACTATCTAGATTAGCGTTACCAGACCATAAACGGTCAAGGAATTTATTAGCAACACAGGCTTCTCTGAATGCTATTACTGACCCCGAAATTAAATTGGCCGTTGGGACATCAGGTCTCACTTCCCTGCGAGAGGCAACGGCCAAAGCCCTCGAGGTGGAGGCCATGCGTAAGCAATATCTTGCGTCAAACAGACTTCGCCGAATTGAGGTGTCCAAAAACACCTCAGAAAGACGGGATTTTGAGCGTTCATAAAAGACCAAGCCTCAGAATTATAGAAATAAAAATAGTTATGATAATTTCAAACAAAGAAATCGTGGTTCTTTTGAAAACCAGAATAACAAACGCGAAATCAAAGCCCGGTCACGACAGATCAAACTGTCTTATCATGTTGATTTTATGAGAAAGTTGTACATGACGCCAACCATTGTTTCTTGCTGGAGAAAATTACTGGACAACCGATGCAAAATTCGAATCCGAACTCCTGTAACTGGCGGGAAAAAGATATAGAAATTAGGGAAGGAAATCCTCAATCGAACTCTTCAGCAGAAACTCGTGCAAAAAACTAATCTCGCATGATTTGTTAGGGCGAAAATCATCGCGGATTGTTGAAAGTGAAAGCCCTCTTAAAGAACAGTTTTTAGTTAGAAGTCTACGGCAGTCGGGTCTTTACGCGCGCGGTACTGTAAATGGCGTCGATTGTCTTTGGGGAATAGACACCGGCGCCGAAGTGACCGTAGTTCGATTGGACCCTCTAAATCCGATGACCGGATTATTCCCTCTTTATCCCTGCGAACAGCCACTGGAGAGACGACCCCGGTTTTAAGACAGGTTACTGTCCAAATTAACCTTTTTGGGTATATCGACTCTCCAGATAAGGTTTTTATAGCAGATATAGAGGATGAAGGTATTTTGGGGATAGACTTTCTTACAACTCATAATTGTGTTATCTCGACCACGAGAAATTCACTAGTTTCAAACAATCGCGAAATAGCTCTTTGTACGAATAGGAATGGAATTTATTGGACTCCTTCTAGAATTCGGGAAATAGAACTTTCTGAGGATGATTTTTAACACCACTTTCCTCTACATTGACAGAGCCTTGTTGAGAAATCTTCGATTTCGTTAAAACCAGCTCAGTTAGAATAGTTTAGATCTCTTTTGCTTGAGTTTATAGATTCTTTCGCCAAAGATAGTGGTGATAAGGGCCGATGTTCTTCCGTCAAGCACAAGATCGACGTCGGAGAGAGTTCACCAATAAAACAGGCTCTTCGAAGACTCGATCTCAACGCCCGAGAAGAGGTGAAGAAGCTCGTGGAAGACATGCTAACGAACGACGTAATCGAACCATCGTCTAGCCCCTGGGCCTCACCAATCGTCCTTGTCAACAAGAAGGATGGACACAAACGATTTTGTATAGATTACAGGAAACTGAACGACATGACGAAGAAAGATTCTTACCCTCTACCCAGAATCGACGAGACAGTGGACCTGATAGCTGGTGCAACCTGTTTCAGCACCATAGATCTTCAGAGTGGATACTGGCAGGTTGAAATGGATCCTCTGGACAAAGAAAAAACAGCTTTTGTCACGGGTTTAGGAGGTTTATGGCAGTTCAAGGTCATGCCTTTTGGCTTGAGTAATGCTTTGGCTAACGTTGAACGAATGATGGAGGCTGTTTTCCATGGGCTCACTGGCAAAATATGCCTTGTTTATTTAGACGACATAATCGTCTTTGGTAAGAACTTTGAAGAAGAATTTCGAAATCTCAAACAAGTTTTCGCCAGGCTGAAGCGAGCAGGCCTAAAAATGAGCCCGAAAAAATGCCATTTGTTCTAGAAAGAAGTAGGCTTCGTCGGACATATCGTCTCAGCACAAGGTGTGAAGACCGACCCATCCAAAATTGAGAAGGTTTCTCCTTGGCCGACAGCTGAGAATAAAGAACAAATTCAAAGCTTTTTTCGGCCTTTGTACGTATTACAGAAGATTTGTAAAAGGTTTCGCTAGTATAGCTAAACCTCTTCATCATTTGACCGGAATCAAGATTCCTTTTGACTGGACCCCGGAATGCGAAGCAGCTTTCAAGCATTTAAAGGAAAATCTTATTTCTTCGCCGATTTGAGCTTATCCAGAGATCGAACTTCCCTTTATTTTGAATACAGATGTCTCTCTTTTAGGAATAGGTGGGGTTCTGTCACAAATTCCATGAGGTCAAGAGAGAGTGATTAGCCCCTTGAGTACCAAGTCAGTTTTATGAAATGGGCCCAAAGTGCTAAAACTCAAACGTAGAGCAATTCACCTGAAATTGAACACCCGGGGGTTTTTAAGGCCGCTGATCACGAATCCGATATCAGTTTTGCAAAATTTTAAGATGGCGATCCGCTACTGCGCATGCGCATTAGTATGACTGATCTATACTTGAGGAATAGATCTGGAATCGGTTACCCGGGAGTTTTCAGGAGCGCTGATCATGAATCCCAAACCAGATCTGAAAAATTCCCACTAACGCGCATGCGCATTAGTATGCCTGGCGTATAAACAAGGAATCGATCTGTAATTGGTCACTCGGGGTTCTCGAGAGCGCTGGTCGCGATTCCGATATCGGATTTACAGAATTCCAAGATAGGGACCGACTACTGCGCATGCGCATTGGTATGGCTCATGTATGATTCAGGATTCGCTCTGGAATTGTACACTCTGTGTGCCCGCAAACTTCTGAATCATCAATTCAGGTACACTAGTCACATTCATACGGAATATTCTATCGCATATGTCCATTACTGGGTCAGAATATTGAAATTTTGTGAACTCGATTACATTCCCGCGATCAGCATTCCCAAAAACTTCCAAGTTCGAAGTTAGTTAAAGTCCTCGATTATAAAGGTCATTTTCTAATGCGCATGCGCAGTGGAGGGTCTCCGTTTGAGAATTTCAAAAATGTGGTATCATATTCATGATCAGTGCCCCCGAAAACCCCCGAATGACTAGTTTCGGAACGATTCCTCAATTATACGCCAGTCATACTGATGCGCATGGGCAGTAGTAGGTCTCTATCTTGGAATTTGTCAAATCTGATTTCGGATTCATGATCAGCGTCCCTGAAAACTCCCGGGTGACCAGTTTCGGAGCAATTTCTCAATTATATACCAGTCATACTAATGCGCATGCGCAGTAGTAGGTCGCTATCTCGGAATTGGTCAAATCTGATTTCGGATTCATGATAAGCGCCCCCGAAAATCCACGGGTGCCCAATATCTGATCATTTGGTGATCATTTTTCCCGTCTACTCGACTACTATGTCCGGACAAAGATTTCTTGGAAATGATAAAAACTATAACTTTGTAACCGCGAAATTAGTTTTCTAGCATGGGCTATCAGGAAATGAATGATGTGATCCTTTTCAGCATGGTCCCAAATATAGAAAAATACGCTTCAGTTACGGGTGAAATATTATCAGGCGTTGCTAGGGCACTTATTCATAGAACAAAGATTCGTGATTTCTCGGCAATTTGGGCCAAGTCGAGAAAAACAAAGATCTTTGTCCGCGGCAGTCAGGGGGTTAGTTATTTCAGCAGAGTTCTAAGTAAAACCGAGGGAAATTATTGTGTCACTTATAAAGCACTTTTGGCTGTTGTTAAGACCGTGGTACATTTTCATCATTATCTGTACCGTAGGAGATTTTTGATACGAACAGATCATGCTTTCCTTAGGTGGTTACTTTCATTCAAATCCCCCGAAGGTCAGGTAGCTAGATGGTTAGAAAGGCTCGGACAGTACGATTTTGACATTCCTCATCAAGCAGGAATTCATCATGGAAACGCCGATGCTCTCTCTCGAAGACCCGGCGAAGAAATGCCAGTGTGTAAACAGTGTGCAGGATTGTAGAAAAACCAAAACCCCCCTCCTTTATTACGGAAGGTTTCTCTCGAAAATAACCTGTAGGAATGGAGAAAATCTCAACAGGAGGACATCACTTCAACTCAAGTTGAGTACTGGAAGGAAGCAGAGACTCGCCCAGACTGGCAGGATATATCTTCAGCCGGGCCAGATTTGAAAATTTATTGGGCTCAATATGACTCTATCCTTTTAATTGACGGAATTTCGTACTGTATATGGGAATCTGTAGACTTGAAGGAAATCAGGTGGCAACTTTTGGTTCCTAGGACTCTAGTTCCAGAGATTCTTGCTCTTTATCATGATTCTCCTACAGGCGGAAACTTCGCCTCGAATAAAACTCTGCGCAGAATACGCAACTTCTATTTTTGGCCTTGTTGCCGGTCGGACCTTGAAGATTGGTGCCGAAGACGTCGAATCTACACGGCGAAGAAAGGACCTCGAGCTAAAGGACATAGTTCTCTTCAAATTTATAAAGTGGGAGCTCCTTTTGAGAGGATAGCAATGGACATTCTCGGACCTCTCCCGACAACCTATCCTGGAAATAAATATGCTCTGGTTATTGCCGATTATTTCACCAAGTAGCCTGAAGTAGTCCCTCTGGCTAATCAAGAAGCCTCCACTGTAGCTCAGGCGTTCATTAAAGAGTTTATTTGTGGACACGGAGTTCCTCTAGAACTTCATACTGATCAAGGCCGAAATTTTGAGTCAACCTTAATGAAGGAGGGTACTGAGACTTTAGGGGTTAGAAAGACTCGTACGACTCCTTTGCATCCGCAATCTGACGGCTAATAGAGCGCCTGAATCGAACCCTACTATAATATTTGTCGTCCTTCGTAGAGCAAACTCGAAGAGACTGGGACTCCTGGATGCCTTTCTTCCTCTTATCTTACAGATCTGCGATTCATGAGACGACAAAACAGATGCTAGCCCTAATGCTTACTGGAAGAAATCTCCGACTTCCGTCAGATTTAGAAAAAGGTCCTGTTCCTGTGCAAAAACAGCATCAAACAGATTATGCTTCTCTTTTGCATATATACAATTTTTTCATCAATCACTTGATGATTTTTTTAATAGTACATAAAAATACACGTATCAATGCATAGAAGTACAAGAAAACTTTAAAATCAAAATATTGAAAGTGATGGTTAGGTTGCTGATTGTGTACGTTGTATGGATACAATAAATGCTACTATATGTATTTATTATACAGCATGCATACCCTGCACTCGGCAGCAGTATACAAGTTGCGGCAGAACTTCGTAATACGCAGGTACACAACACACACGTACAAACATACGCACACATTCAACTCTCGGACCAGAGGTAGTGAACTATACAGTGAGACCACGAAGCATCGCACAAAGAGGAGGCCCCGAGTATAAGATACGGTGTGTAACGTATTCCATCTCATTCTTTTGCATGTTCAATCCTACAGATATACATGTTTGTCTCTTTCTACATAACGCCTCAAGCTTCCGTGGGCCTTATAACTCAAATCGTTTCTTAAAGAAAAAATTCCAAATATCTAAATAATTTTTTTAGTCACTATTCAAAAATAACAATTTAGCAGAAAATCCAAACACTATTTTGACTTTGAAGTTTCGATAATACCTTCTCAATAAAATAACCAGGTAAAGTTTCTTATTCATACAGCTGTGTGCAATAACGACGAATTCAGACGTTACATACAAGCGCAGTTCTTATGGTTTTCGTGTTCTAGGGTACTTAGTTAGTTCGGGACCCCAGTAGCTCAGGCGCTGGCGTCACCATATCGTTGTTGAACATGCATACTCACCGACGCCACGCATACTACTCTGCACACGGTCAAAGCATCCGCTCTACACGAAGCTCCGCCTCTCGCTCTGTCTCTTCTACTCCTACAGGCGTAATGCAATGGGGTACGCGTGCGGTCTCTCTCTCGCCTTGTTTCTCCTGCTCCCATAGCTTTAATACAGTGGGGTACTACTGCTGTCTCTCTCTCGGCCTCCGTCTCTCTTGCGCCTACAGCCGTAGTACAGTGGGGTACTCGCGCGATCTCTCTCTCGCCGTGTCGGTTAGCCGTTGCGGCCGGTTTCTTTCTCTCACTACTGCACGACCATATAACACTGTCGCACACGTATCCCCTCCAGTAGAAGTACGTGTTTATAGGGCTCATCCTCTGCCAGAATCGGAACTGTTTTGATCGTTTTGTTTTGGTTACATAGATCTTAAATGTATTGAAATAAAGATTAGAGTAGTATTAAAATGTTGTCTAAAAATATGTGCGTCTACGAAGGATGTACGAACACCAAAGGGAAGGATCCTAATCTCGCATTCCATCGTTTTGCACAAGATGAACAGACGTAAGTCTTGTTTATTTTGATTGAAAGACAATGTATGTCCCTTTAAATGCCGGATAGAAAACAATGAAATCAATGAAAAGTAGGGTGAAATATTTGTAATAGGACGAAATGATGAAATGGTCTATAATTTTGGGATTGCTCAAATTACTTTTGCACTTGACAGTCGAATTACATGGATTTCTAGATCCGGAAACATCAATTTGGCGCTGCTATTAAGGAAACAGTTTGAGAATGCAAGAATGTGTTGTAAGCAGTTTTCAGACGCTGAGTTTGTCGCGTACGGTACTAATGGTAAGCGAATAATACGAGCTGGTCCATTACTCATTGATGAAGTAGCCATCGTGAATTCCGTAACCGTGAATCCCCCGCTCGCGAATTCTGCAGCCTCGAATACCCTTTTTGCGAACGACGATATCGCGAACTCCGAAGACGCAACCTTGGCTAAGGCAGGGGTGGTGCACGATATCATCGCTAATTTGGAAGCTCTGAATCGCACAGTCACCTTCGATCAAGACACTGCCAACGATGATCTCGAGCCCATCACTGCGGCCACCACTATTGGTGCGCCTGAGAATTTAATTTCGTTAGATAACGCGTCTTTAAATCCTGTGTTAATAAATTCAACTAGCACCCCTCGCGCGAACGGTGAAACTCTAGTATCAGATTTAACGGTTCCTAGCTTAGCACATAAAATTCTCCCGAACAACACGTGCGGTTCGGTTGCACCACGGAAGGAAATCGTGAAAGAAGATATCCCTAAAACGAAACGTTTAATTAAATTCTTGCGCGCCGAGATCAAGAAAAAAAAACCAAATTATTGAACGACAGAACATAAAAATAAAAAAAGACGCGCAGGCCTTGGAATTTGCTGAAGCTGCGTTTGAATTGAACGACGATCAGCTCGCTTTCTGAAAGATGCAGATGAATCATGTTAAAAACGGCAGTGGACCGAAGACGAAAAACAATGGGCACTGTCACTATATTATAAATCTCCAAATGCTTATAACCATTTGAGAGATACGCAGCATTTGGCCTTACCTTGCGTGATCTTAATTCGATCGTGGGTAAACGATCTGGACTTAGGTCCGGGGATAAACTGTGGAGTTATCTCTCAACTGGCGACAAAAGTAGAGAAAATGACCGAAAACGATGAACAATGCGTTCTCATGTGGGATGAAATGTCGATCAAGCGACTTCTCGAATATAATTCAAAAGCCGATTTGGTCGAAGGATTTCTAGACTTGGGCGAACTCGGCAGGACGGATAAGTGTGCGAATTATGCGCTCGTTTTCATGTTGCGAGGTCTGAAATGAAGGTGGAAACAACCGGTAGCTTAGGTCATCTCACATGGAAATGTATGCAACGTTGACTTGACGAATAGTCCAAGAGCTAGCGACACTTTTGTCGGGCTGATTTCATAGTGGCTGGAAAAATTACAGAAAATAGCCCTGTCGGTGTACAATATGAAATCGCGTGCCTGCCAGCTCGGATCGGTTGCGTTTGTTTATAAAAAAATTTTAAGATGCATTTTTAAAACGGTTTCTGAGCTCATCGCGATCGGGATGAAATTTTACACACAGGTGCTAAAAACATTACTGAAAATGAATTCGAGTGCCTGCCACTCGAAATCGATTGTAAAATACCGCCTGTCAATCAAAAACCGGCAAAAAAAAAGTGCTTCACCCATCACATCGCAAACCGCACGAAAAAAATTTAGAATATAGTTTAAAGTGTTAGAAATTCATTGGCGAGTGCTTGTCTCCTCAAAGGCGTTGCCATATGTGCCTGCCAGCCTAATGAAAGTCGCGCGCTTTCGCGCTCTGCGCCTTAGGCAATGAGAGCGTTCTCATTCCGATCCGCACCAAAATTTAATACAAGGTAGAAAAAATGCTTCCAAACTCGATTGCAGGTGCTTGCCTTTACCAATATGTTGTTTCATACCTCCTGCCAGTTTCCCAAAGCAGTGCTCATCGTAAGGCCCTGATGACTTGCTATCTTCTGTTAAATTATCTTGTTGTCATTTCAATTCTATAATACATTACAATGAAAAATGGGGTATTTGCATAAATAAATCAAACTATTTATACATAACAATCTAGTATAGGTTTTTAATTCATAATTTTATTTGTGTTTCATTTTTTATGAAACTGCTTCTACATTATTATGCAGTAGACGTTTTTATTTGTATCAAAAAAGTAATAAATTTAATCGCTTGAGGAATCATTGTCCGATAGATCCTCGCTAGTGTCGCTGTCACTCTCGTTGTTTTCAATGCTTTCGGTATTATCTATGGTAACATTCTCTGGTTGTATAATTATATCCTCCGCGAGTCGCGGGATTTGCTCTCCCTCGAACTAAAGGTACGTGTATATACCATTTTTTTCGAGCCATCCGCAATTGGTGGGGCAAAGAGCCGTTGGTTTTTTCAAGTACGCATTACACCAAATAGTTGCTATATACCCAGCTCGCAAAACTTGCCGTTTGAGCTCTGATGGACACGGAGGAATGGTAGACGCATCGAAAGCGGATGCTGTTCTCGTGAAATTCTCACGAACATTTTTCACCTTAAAATTTAAAAAAAACATGGACAAACGTGCCGCGTTGACATTGCGCACCTCTCTAGCGCTATACATTTCACATATGAACTCTTCGATTTTTTTGAGAGTAGTGTCGTCTATGTTTCCATGGCAATCCCCGAGCCTTGCAAAAGCTATCTTGTATTCTGTTGAACTCTGCAAAATTTTCAGAGGTATTTTTTTTCCCTTTCTGAAAAACGATGGATTGAAATCGCATCCGGTCAAGGCATGGAATTCAGGTAGCGACTTGCACAGATCGGGACTCAACTGCAAGTATAGTTCGTAACATCGACGTATTGCAGAGAATTGGAGACGCCAACATTCATCCAAACTTTTTTTTTGCCGGTTTTTGATTAACAGGCGGTATTTTACAACCGATTTCAGGTGACAGGCACTCGAATTCGTCTTCAGTAATGTTTTTAGCACCTTTGTGTGAAATATCATCTAGATCGCGATGAGCCCAGAAACCGTTTTAAAAATGCAACTTAAAATTTTTTTATAAACAAATGCAACCGATCCGAGCTGGCAGGCACGCGATTTCATATTGTACACCGACAGGGCTATTTTCTGTAATTTTTCCAGCCGTTATGAAATCAGTCCGATAAAAGTGTCGCTAGCTCTCGACCTAGAAACTAGTACTGAAACTTTTAAATGCATCACTAACGATTGGTCTTAAAGTCCGTTTTGTGGTTTGCGATCAAGGATCTAACAATCGCGCAGCGATCTCTCCATTGGGCGTAACCGAGTTGTTACCGTTCATCGAAAGAGGCAGCTGCAAGATTTATTTCGGTTTCGACATTCCGCATTTAATTGAAAGCATTAGAAACAATTTGATTCCTACAGATTTCCTCATTGGCAAGGATCGCGTTTCGTGGGCTGTATTTCGCGAACTCCAAAACATTGAGCGTGGTCTTATGTGCAAAGCGGCTCCTAAATTAACCGATCAACACATTATAGATCCGAATAACTTTCATAAAATGACGGTGAGCCTCGCGACTCAGATATTCAGCCACTCCATTTCGGCTGCGATTAACGCTGGTAAGTTAACAGGTGATCTGAAGCATCCTAACTTCGTTGCAGCCGCGGACTTTGCAAAAAAAATCAATAACTTATTCGATTGCTTGAATAGTCGCTCTCTAAACGATTCGAACCCTTTTCGATGCGCACTATCGACCGCGCAACCACAAGTTGAGAAATTCCTTCAAGATTGCCTCCCGTGGTTCGAAAATTGGACCGTTGACGTTGGTAACAACCCAGTATGCTTCGAGAGCTTAAGATTGACCGTCCGAAGCGCTTTGCAGCTGGGTGAAGACATGACAAGTGAAAATACGCTCTATTTAATCACGTCGAGATTGAATCAGGATCCGATTGAAAATCTTTTCGCCGTTATACGAAACCGCGCCGGGCACGGCAATCCATCAGCAATGTCCTTCCGTCGAAACCTGCAGTACGCCATGACGGCCAATGTTATAAAACCACCGTCAGGGACAAATTGTGAAGTCGATGACACCACAGAACTGCTCGCGGACGGCACTAACGTGTAACGCCAAGCTGCAAGCGCAGACGAGACGCGAAACGTCAACAGAAACTCTCATATTTACTTGAAGATCGGTCAATCGTCGACGAGTTCAACGAACTATCTGAGATAGAGGAAGCTATAGATTATAATATATATGAGAAGTACGCTTCAGTGAAAATCCTCGAGGAGTGTTTACTGAAGTACGTTGCCGGTTATCTTACACACAAGTGCTTGCTCCGATTCGATTGTGAAGCGTGCGAGCACAGTTTGACCAGAGCAAATCAAAATTTCGAAGAAATAAACGATCTCTTGATCTTTTGGAGAGCATTTCAAAATCGCGAAAATCAAGATCTCGGTTCTTTGCGAGTTCCAACCGATCTATTTCACGAAGTTATCATTACCGCATATAAAGTTTTCAATTCACGTTTTTCTAAAGTCTGGCACATGAAGGATCTTTCACAGCACCTAGTGACTTGCATCAGCAATGCTGTGGTCAAGAACCACCTCGATTTTTGGCCCGTTGACGGTGATTGCTCATTTCACCGCGAACACATTATTAAACTCTTTGTGCGCGTGAATTTATTTAATTATCTTAAGTGGATTTCCCGGGACATGCAAGACGCCGCGAATCGCAAACGATCGATGCTTCCAGCCGCGGAGAAACTGAAGCGAAAACTCCTAAAGGTCTCTCATCAATGATTGGTGCACTAGAATAGGGACTATTAAACTTTTGACCTTCAACCACGAACGTAATATGGTCGGAAACAGTTTCTGTTTGAAATGCGTATCGCGTTAGTAATGGAAAAAGTCGTAAGTGATAAGTTGACGACCCTTTGCAACTTCAAAAGGCGAATAAGGGTGCACATTTCTTTTCGCCGTTTCACCAGAGAAACCGTTTCAATCGGAAATAATGTTGCTATTGAAAAATTAAAAATATAATAGCATTAACGCCGAAAAAATGTCCTCATCTGTTTACAACAATTACATCACCTGTCCATTCAGTGTAATAACCATCTGTTCTTAATACAAATTTTGGCGGATTCATTCTTTTGGCATTAGTTTCCATGATTTTTTCATACAGTTTGTTTGGAAATTGTGCTGAGGAAAATCTGGGGAAGGGTGAATTAGTTGGGAGAGATGCTTTCAAAGAAAACGAAACCTGAATTGTAGGTACGCTGACTAGAGTTTTAGTCAGTGTAGAAGAGTTTCCGGAAAGCAACGAAGATGTGAATCGCAGACGAGGCGTATCTATCGCGCGGAAGATGGCCGAAGAGCTGACCGCTCACAGCGCGTTGCCGCGTGTTTTACACGCAATCGAGACTTATTGATTGCGCGGAAGATGACCGAAAGAGCTGAACGCTCACAGCGCGTTGCCGCGTGTTTTACACGCAATCAAGATTTATCGATTGCGCGGAAGATGACCGAAGAGCTGACCGCTCAGAAGAAAGCCGAACGAAAGAAGAAGTTGCCGATTCGAAGCCGAACAGAAAGTTAACACGAGTAATACCGAAGCAGAGAACAATCACAGGAGGAAAACAGACCGAAATGGTCGAAGGCTATTCGACGACTGAATTGGCAAGGGCGACGCAGGCAGGAACAATAGGAAAAAAAAGGAGGGGGGAGAAGCACGCCGGCCGGCGAGTCTGGTCGAACGTCCGAGTTGACGAGCGATCGAGCACGCCGGTTAAATTCCCCCCATCCGCGGTAATTTCACTTGAGACTTTCCTGAACACAGTTCATGCCAAAATTAACGCTTAACAAAGAATAGCATGTGCCTGGTGGATATACCATTTCAGCAAGACACTAAGGAAAGGATTTCTTTGATTCAAATACATTTTTCAATTTGATCAAATTTCTCTAAATATAATTATATAATTATAAGTGTTCAAATAAACCAAGCAAATTTATTTGAATGGAATACATTTTTTTTCTGGATGGAGTTGGTCCCATTTTTCCCATACAGTTAATGCTAACAAGGCGTGTCCGTCAAACATGACGTTTCACCGACAATCCAATACTTTTGGTGGATACGTCCTTTTAATATTTGTCCAATGAATAATTACTCCCGGACGGCCATATAAACAATGATTCAAAAAAGAGCATTTTACGTTTCCCCCATTTTCCTATCAAAGAGTATAAAAAAAAAAAATTGGCATTCTGCCATTTAAACCGCATTCTCCTGTCACGTGCGGAGCGGTCTCGCACGCGACGACTTCAACCCTCTAAGTACTCGCAGAGGTTTATATTTATTTCCTTCGTGGTTTGGGAGGTGAACGTCCTCTACAGGGCGTTCCCCGGGAATAGGATTGGAGGATTTCAATTATCGTACCAATGTTTATGATGGAAAAGCCAAATTAAAAATGTTTAATAAGTCAAGTGAACCAAAAGCAGAGAATTCTTGAAACAAGGGAGCTTACAATTTGTTCTAAATCTAGTTGGTTTCACTCATTCAATTACTCACTTTTCGGTGGTTACAGTTCGAATGGCTCACACTCTCACACAATTATACTCTATAGCAACACTCACACACGCTTATCACTACACTTCTCTATGGAGTTCGTGGCTTAACGTTTTGCACTTATTAATAACTTCGGAGACTGACGCCGCGACGCGAGATGATTCGGAATACCGCTTGTAGAATCAGAGGGGTTCCCGCTCTGATCGTCGGTGATTCCAAGTCTGATACTCTTCACGCAGCAGCTCTGAAGGAGCCCGGGTTCCGTAGATGTCGTTCTTAGTTGTCTCTAACGGGGACTGACTTCGCTCGCTCGTCCGACACCCCTTGGAACGTCGGGCGGCGAGCGAGGTTTTCGCTGAATTTACAATTCGAGGTTTTCGCTAAATACACAATTTTGGAACAAAGGCTCGCCTCGCGACAGTCATCCTCGAAGCGCGTGATTTCGCGCTCGCCTCATCCCGGTGTTGATTACACCCGGGATTCGGCGGGCGCGAAGACGCTGACGTTGCTGGCCGCCCAACTACGCCGTTGCGCTCGGTTACTCCACGAACTATTCATGATGAAATATTTTATATAGACCAACTAATATATTTGTGCTATGCTTCCTTGTTTCTAAGATAATAATTGACATAATCGGTGATATATTCTGGGTAAATATGCGGCGCTCGTGACACTCCCACCGCTCACATCCCTTTTTAATTACTCACGCGATATTATTCTTGAATTTTGTTGTGCCTCATTATCTAACATCTCTGTGCTATAAGCGTGATCTGTTGAAACGCGTGGTGAACCAAGAGCATATCTCTTACAATATTTAACGTGTAATCGAGGCAGTGACGAGCCACGGTTCCTTATCTCTGCGTGCACTATGCGTGTGCACACACAAACAGACACGCACACAAAGGTATTTAGAAACGTTTTTTTTTTTCATTATGCGTGAAGTTAAAAAAAAAAAAAGAAGTCACAACTATTCCTCACCACGTTTTAAAGCGACTGCGATTTTTGCTTATAGTTTAACTTATTCGGCCCCTGCTGTACACATTGAGAGGTGGATGCACGATTAACTTTAATCATATTAATTCTAGCATGAATATATTGGTTCTCCATTTTCAAAGAAATATCGCTTTTGGCCGTTAATTGGTACATGGTCAATAATAGGTATATTAAACTTAAGTTCGGTACACTCGATAGGCATTTCAAAATTAATCTGCTTTAACTTATATGCTACAATCCCAATCCCACCCGCCCTCTTCAGTACGTCCTTTCACCCTCGATGGAAGAGACCCACCAACTTCCCGTGGTTTCCATTGAGTAATTTTAGCTCACGCACGTTTTTTTTTTTATTTGAAATTTTCCATTACGCATTCCTAATTGCGCATTTTGCATTATTTGTACGAGGTCATGCCTATTTTACTATATTTTTTTCCTCTTCCACTTTCATAGGCCTTGAAACTAATATTATTGTGGTAAGCGTGAACTAAAATTAGCCAAAGTGGGTACAAACGATAATACACTGCGAAAAATGACTATTTGCAACTGTACATAGGCAAGCTGCGTTCATTCATTTTTCTTCGGTTCAATAAAAATTCAGAGAAAATAGAAAAATAGCTATAATAATGTCAGTATAAAATGCCTCGTTAATTGCAATTACCGAGAAAGTGAATTTTCATTTTGTCAATTGGAACATCAAAAACAATTATTGTTACAGTTGACAAAATAATAATTGTCACATACTTTGATGGATTAACTGAGATATATTACACAATGTTTGGGCCCTTTTATTCCCTCAAAATTATCTCAATTCTGAAATAAAATTGCATATTAAACGATGCAAATTATATGGAAAAAAAAGAAACTGGGATCGAATCCGCGACCACATGCGCTCGGTCCACAGCGTTATCCTTTCGGCTACTTTGTGTATTTTTGAATTCAACATAAAAGTTATTATACTAACGGTGTTGACCTTTCGCTTAAGATTTGGATGGGTATTTTGGGTTTACTTATTATGTCATTCGGATTTATTTATACATATTAACCGTTTATTTACGTCTCTCATTGATGAATTTAGCTTCCCTTTCATTTCTTGTGCCATGTGTAAAACGGCGATAGACGCCATATACCATATACGGCTCTCTCTCTCGAGCGAGCGAGCGAGCAAGTGAGAGAGAGCGACAGGAGGGAGAGAGAGTGAGTGAGCCGACTGGGCCCACGGTCTTCCGTGGGCATGCCTAGCCAAGAATGACGTCACGATATGACTGCGATGCTGCGAAGCGGCTGCTAGCGTCGGAAAAAACTTGTCCTCACGCGAAGCATAAGAACTGCGCTTCTATGTAACGTCGGAATTCGTTGGCAATAACTTGTTTCTAACCTATCTTCTAAGCAGTGGTCTGTATCAGAACACGTGGTTTTTTCAGAGAACGTAAATGATGGCCAAAAATAAGACATATGCGGTCGTTATATTGATTAACGTTGGATCAACAAAAATAGAATCGGCTTCAGGTACCGTCAAATTGGTTGAAAGATAATGCTACCAAATGTTGGTGGCCAACCTCGAAAAATGTTGGGCCGCATAGCTTAAAAAGAACAACACCAGATAAAAACGACCCTACAAAGTGGCAATTACATAACGTACAGTGTTTGGGATTTTATGGTGAGAATGTTGGATAATTATATTTAATATTTTAGTTCAAGAAATTATTTATTATAGTTGGTTTCTTTTTCCACCACAGACAGCGTCTCATATGCTCGCCAAAAGGCCAATGGTATTTCTAGCGGTGACGAATCTTCCCTACCAGTTGCAAATGCAGAAAGTTGGTTGTTTAAGTACAATGAAGGAAGAAAAACAGGTTGAGAAAAAAAAACATCTTGAACGAAAAAGTGAATTTTCTGCCAGGTAAAGAATCTAGTCGTTAATCACAATGTATTCTGACTTTCCACCTGCTAACCGATTTTTGCATCATTCTGTAAACTTTAAAACCGAAGAATATTCTCATATGCTCAGTCTAATTGCCACAATAATTACTTTGCAGTCTGCGAAGATTTGATGGTCACATTGACAGCTTCGCAGTAAGTGAAATTTTGCCACAGCAAAAGTTTCGCAGCCTGTGAGAATGTGCCAGAGCAAACACTTTGCAACTTGTTGAACTTTGCGACAGCGAAAGCTTCGCAACTTGTTAAACTTTGTCACAGCGAAAGCTTCGCAACTTGTGAAAAATTGCCACAGCGAAAGCTTCGCAGCCTGTTGAACTTTGCGACAGCGAAAGCTTCGCAGCCTGTGAAAATTTACTACATCGACAGCTTCGCAGTGTGTGAAAGCAATAACAGTTTCTTCTACCTTCACCCAACAGCAAGTTTTTCATTTGTAATCTTGAAGAAATCGAAGACTAAAGAATATTTTTTACGCTCAGTTATTTATGTTCATATGCGAAGCTGTCAATACAGCAAATTTTCACATGCTGCGAAGCTTTCGCTGTGGCTAATTTTTACAGGCTGCGATGCTTTCGCTGTGGTGAAGTTTCGAAGGCTGTGAAACTTTCGCTGTAGCAATCAAATCTTCGAAGACTGCAAAGTTGAAAATAATATTCTTTAGTCTCAAAATTTACTAATGCAAAATTTGCTAGCGAATAGTAAGCCACAAAATATGCTCATTTCAGTTTCATGGACAATAAAGTTTCATTATTATTTATTGTAGACAATTATTCGGCTTCAGATGAGTCGGACAGGGAGGTTGTGACCGATAAAATCCAGAGTCCGCCAAAGTTGGAAAAAACTTTTGGACTCCTTCTCAGGTTAATACGAACCCAATCGAGGAAAAAACAAGTGGCGTTAAAGTAATCAGCCACGTTACACTTCCAGAACATTATGATTTCAAAAAGATTTCATCACATTCAACCCAACTCCAAGGTTCGTAATGATTATTTTATTGTATGACACATTTTTTTCATGATGTAAAAATATAAAACAATTTCATAAAAAAAATGATGAAATTTGATTTTAAGAACGATCAAAAGAAAGGAATTATTGTTCTAAAAATTAGAAAATTATCAAGATTATTTAATGTAATTAAGTTGCACTAATAATTTGTAATTTCTTCAATTTCAGAAAATGCCGAACATCCTACCACTAACTTTTCGGACGACATCAATGGCAATTTAATGTCGTTTTTGTTTTTGGAAGGTCCATGAACGAAGGATTTTTTGAACAGTATGTATGGGAAATTAGAATTATATTAATGGCGTTGCCTATGCCTAGAAGAGCGCGCGCGAACAGACTCACGATTTTCCTTTTCATTTCCTCATTTTTGAAGACAATTGGGTTCTTAGGGGGTCATTTTGAAGATAAAAAATAGATCTGTGTCGTCTGTTTTGCCAAATTTTCAATTTCGTTTTCAGATTTGCGAAAAACGTACTTGAAAGTACGTTATTTTTGAAGTGAGACACAGCGGACACTGAACTTTTTTTCAAAATTCGGTACAACATGCGACACAGATCTATTCTTTATCTTTGAAATGACTTCCTAAGAACATAATTATCTTCAAAAATGAGGAAATGAGAAGAAAAATCACGAAGCATAAAACAGCAAATTTCTCGCGCAAAAGGCGGGCGCCTGCTAGCGCCACGACCGCGTTGGCCGGCGACCATGCGAATTATAGGCGAGGAGAGTAGACTCAAACCCCACGCTACTGTGGCGTTCGAGCCACCTTCCTCGCTAGGGAATGCTCCCTAGCGCGACGACAGCGACAAGCGGCAGAGACGAAAACAAGAATTGCGACCACGGAGAATTTTCTCGCTGCTTCGAGAGGTCGAAAAATAACGAGCAGAACTCTCCCCTCTCGATCACGGCAATGGCTGTTTCTCTTGCTTTAATATTAACAAAACTTGTGATATCAAAATAATAAATAAACATTGGTTAGTTGATAGCGTCATTATAAAGTGCAGCGTTTGTCTACAATCATTTCTAGCTATAGAAGCACGAACCCGTACACTACAATTCCCCTCGTTCGAATCCCCGTCGCTCGGCACGTGGATAGTGTTCCGCGCTTTTATTTTTCTACCGTGTTTTTTATTATTTCGAGTCAGTATTTATTCCCGCGATGACTAAGAAGAGAAGGAAGCTGTCTTTGAAGAAGAAGAAACGACCCGGCATAAAGATTTTGGCTAAATTTCAAGAAAAAATGAGGTAATAATAATAATAATAATAAAGTTAATTGCTTCAAAGGAATACATGTTCCCATCGCAAGGGAGAATCACATTTACATAAAAATTAGAAGTGCTTATAAATTAGATTAATTCAACATTAATAAAAGAAAAAATAAATTATTCATATAAAATAAAAGCTCTTATTGCACATGCGCTTTGCGCAAAATAGACGAGAGGTTTAATGAGCTTGTTTGTGGGTTTGAGGATGTCCTGGAGGGAAGAGGAAGGTCCAATATTAGTTGCTAGGAATTGTTTACGAGGTTCCATGAGTACCGGGCATTTCAGCAGAAAGTGTGCGAGAGTGTCCTTGTCGTCGCAGTTGCAGATGGGGCATTTTTTACTACAATCGAAGACATACTTGTAGTTATTCACTTTAATTGAACAGTAGTAGCAGCTGGCCAGTCTGAGCTGGGTGAACAGTCTAGTCGCATAAAAGTGAGTTCTGAGGCATGAGTAGCTGTTGTCTGCTCTCACTGGGGTGTACGGCGTCTGTAGGTAGTGCGAGTTCTTTGCTATTCTCAGATCTTGCTGGCGCAGGGAGATTTTGTAGTGATTTAAGAAGACTTCCTCCTTTGAGTACCTACCATTGATGTTCAGGTTGGGGAGGCCAAGAGCTATCATCGGCGAGGCTTCGGTGATGAGCGAGAGAAATTTTTTAAACCAGTTTGTTTTGGCTGAGCAGGCATCATCTTTGGCAAGATGTGCAAGTCTGTACAGACAGATTTTTGGTAGGCGAGTGTCATCCATTTTGAGAATTTTGATAATATACCTCCAGGTGGCTTTGACCACAAAAAAGGCCAGGGGAGGTCTGTTGAATTCCGCTCTGAGCAGCGCATCAGCTGTAGTCCTAGGCAGACCGAATACTTGCTTTATAAAGTCGCACTGACCTTTTTCTATGAGGTCCAGGTGTGACAGAGCCCAAATAGGTGATGAATATAGGAGAGTCGCTGCGACGATGCTGTCAAACAGTTTAAACATACTATCCACTGAATCGACTTTGGACGCGTAGATGATCGAGGCAACCATGCTCAACGCAGCTTGAGCTTTTTGATGGCGTTCAAGGCTGTTGGTCGGCTGAAACCACTGGGAGAGAAGGTTAATCCAAGGTATTCATAGCTATCAACAATGTCTAGCTCTTGATCCGCGAAGTGAAATCTCAAGTTATCAGAGATCCGACCGGCTTTTCGGCAACATGCTATTTTTGTTTTGGAAGTATTTACTACTAATTTATTGGCTTGGCAGTATTTGTGAAGGAGGTCTATCTTTCTCCTCAGGTCAACCTCCGAGCTGCCCAATAAAGCTAAATCGTCTGCGTAGAATAATAAGAGAATGTCCGAGAAGCCATCCAAATTCACTCCTTCACAGCCATTCTCCCTCAGGAAGTCTTCCAGATCAGCGATAAATAGTATGAAGAGCATTGGGCTTAAAATCTCGCCCTGCAATACACCTTCTGATGAGAGGAATTCGCGTGTGAATTCGTTGTTGTTTCTAACAGTGAAAGCGGCAGTGTTATAAATATTTTTTAGTATCCTAACAATTTTAGCGCTGATGCCTACTGTGTATAATTTGAGCCAAAGTAAGTCATGGTTTAGCGAGTCAAAGTCTCTTATAAACTCAACAAATAAGATGTATAGTTTAGCTTTTCTCTGTCGTAGGCGAAGTTGTGTAACGGTCATCAGATTGAACAGATTATCTGAGCAGCCTTTTTCCTTTTGGAACCCAGCTTGCGATTCAGGAATCACATTTGTGGCCTTGGCCCAGTCTCAAGTCTTTTGTTGATCATGAATGTGAACAGTTTAGTAAAGTGGTTAATTAGCGCAATTCCTCGGTAGTTCGACGGGTCAAGTTTGTTACCTTTCTTGTGTAGCCGAGTAATTGTGGAGGTAAACCAGCCTTCTAGGATCACTTCATGCTCCAGCACCTTGTTCAAAAGACAGAGGACATAATATTTCCAGTTCAGAGGCAGGGCTTTGTAGGCTTCATTTTTTATGTTGTCGGGGCCTGTTGCCTTGTTCAGCTTGCTTAGCTTGATCGCCTGGTTCAATTCTTCTAGGGTAAAATCGGTGTCCAGCGATGGGTCGGAGACTCCATAAAATGTGTAATTGCTCCGGTTTTTGGGTGGGGTGTGCTCGGCGAAAAATTTTTCCCACGTAGTAATGTCAATTGGGTTGGTATACTGCGTAGGTAACCTCCTAAAGAGTCTGGCTGCCTTCCAAAATTCGGCGGAGTTTTTCACATTAGCTAATTTATCGAGTGTGACCTTGCTAAGCTGTGATTTCTTTGCTTTGATGAGGGCCTTGTGTTTTTTCTTTGTCGCTAAATATTGGTATTCAGCACTGCCGAGGAAGGTTTCATCTTAAGCCAGCTTGAATAGTCGTTTAAGCTCGTTTTTAGAGGCTCTGCATTCTGCGTTGAATCAAGGTTGCGTTTTCTTTGCATGACTTGAGAGACGGATTTCACGGGTGAGCCCTGCGCGGTTTGCTGCACCTTTTATGGGCAGACAGGAAAAATCAGCACAAATTTGAGACGAGTTGCACATATCCCTCTTGAAGGCGTCTCTTGTACGTTGATTCCAGATATATTGAGTTTTGTTGACACAGTAGCCCTTGTTGGGTGACGTTGTCGCAGTATAAGTGTTGGATGAGTAGAATTGCAGCCAAAGTGGGAAGTGGTCGGAGCCACTTTCTATTTGAAGTACCTCAAGATTCTGAACTAATTCTAGAAACTTGATATTTGTAATTACGAAGTCAATGATACTATTGCTTTTGCCTAGAAAGGTGTATTTGCCTGGAGAGTCGCTTGGGGTTCTACCGTTGATGAAGTGCATCAGATTATTCTGGGTGAAGGAGAGCAATTTCTGCCCCCTTGCATCAATTTTTGTATCAGCAGATGCTCTGGTTACAGTTAGGTTTGTGCCTAATACAAGATCTCCAGGGATGTCATCCAAAGTCCCAATGTGAGCGTTGAAGTCACCCGTGAGGACCGAAGGCAAGTGCCCATGTATCTCATTCACCTCGTCAATTCATTGTTGAAGTAAATCTAGGGAGGCCTCCATATTGCGCAGCGATCTGATGTAGATACATGCTAAAATAAAAGAAAATAAACCAGCAGAGACAAGAGCGAAAATCCAACTATCAGATTGATCAATTATCCTTATGTCTAGGTCGCTTCTAGCAATTATAGCTATCCCGCCGCTTACTCGTCCCATATTCTTTTCTTTGATTGCTGGTGAGGTTAGGGTGGTGCATTCATGCCACTCAGAGGGAAGATTGACATTGCCAGTTGCCCAGGTTTCGCAGATACAGTAAATGTCGACATTCTAGAGAGGTTGAAGTTTTATCAGATTTTGTAGACCTCTAGCATTCCAGGACAGAATATTTAGCTATTTTTGGCGTTTTGAGGCACCTTGCGGTGGTGCTCTCACAGGATTATTCTTGTGAATTAATTGTAGTGTTTCAGAGTCGGTGTCCCAGTGGTACCAGTCATTCTCCACAAGCAGCCGAGTCCCTATGACTTTGGCCGGTTTTCCAGAGCTGCGGAAATCTGTTGCATCTTTTTTGAGCTTGCTACTGCAATACAAGGCTCGCTTGGTCAGATTATGGTTCAATGAAACACTCGAATTGTTTTAGACGCGTGCCTTAGAGGACATTACTACTTCTTTGGCACTTGCATTGTTAAATTTGACTCTGGCAATTTTGCGCTCTCGATTGATAGATGTTACACTTTCAACAGCGCTAGTGAGGTTGAAGTTTCTTCTAAAATATTCATGAGCATCGGGCAGGAGGCTAAATTCGAACCAGTTATGATTTTTTATTACCACGTTCAGCTGCTTCGTGAGTTTTTCCTGCTGCTCAATTAGGTCCTCCAGCCTTTTTATCTTCAACTTGGTTTCAACATCAGTAGCCGGAGCGGCAGCCTGACTCTTGTCCCTGCCTTGGTTATTGGCCTTCATAGCTTTCACCTCATCCTCCAACTTGTCCTGCTTTTCTGAGATTTTAGCAAATTGACCAGTTAGTTCTAGTCTTATCATATCAATTGCATGTTCACTCTTCAGTTGGCTTTGCATGATTTGTGTTTCAAGCTTTGCGTTGTTGCAGTTCATATGTTCAGTTAGTCTCTCTAACATTTTGACAATGGACAGGGCCTCAGGGGACATATTCTCAGTGGTATATACTACTGAAGTTGTCTGGCTATTTGTAACCTCAGTAGGCTGGGCAGTGTGTGGGGATGTTTCCGTGTCCATGTTACTTAGTGAATGATGAAGACCTGTATGCATTTTTTTCATTTGTTGCGAGCATTCAGTAAAATCAGGCATCGACGACTCTGACCCGTCTTCTTCCGATCTTTTCCTCTTGAAAAAGTCTTCAATTTGTCCGCAGGAACTAGCTCTCTCACGAGTAGATGTGAGAGGTTTAGGTAGTCTACCTTTCGATTTGTTTTGATCGGTGCAGGGTATGACTTGCTGTTGACGTATCTTCGGAGTAAATTTCATGCAGTCAGGTACCCTTTTGCGAGTACAGCTGACAGCACTTTCTCCCGGAGTTGGATTTTCAGGCCCGCGATTTTCCACAGCCGACATAACCTCCAAAATGACTCGGGTTGATTTTATGACTGATTAAATAAAAGTTGTCGCACGGATATCACTTGTTTATTTATGCAAATCGTAGAATAAATCGAGATTCAAGTATATTCAGACAACACAGTACGTAAGCACTGCGAAAGCAGCAAGAATTCAGGAAATTAAAACAGAGCACTTCGGACCAGCGTCCGTACACAATCAAGCGTCTCGATGTCTCTCTCGGAAAAAATGAGGTAAATCGAATTATTTATATGATTGATGTCGCACCCTCTCTGACTTCGAGATTCAATCACATGAGCACGAACAATCGCAGGGCTTTAATCTAAGGAGGTACTTTCAAGAGCCGATATTGCTGTTCATAATAGCAGTATAAATTCATTCTCAAGTTTTTTATACATACGAAAATATAAACTAGAATGCATTGTGACGTGTGGTACTAGTCCGGTTTGCATCAGTCGCTAAAATATGTCATCAATTTGTTACGTGTTCAGGTTGAATGATCGCAATCACTATTCGGGAATTTGCATTAGTGTTTACACTTTGTCGATCATAAGGAATATTCTTATCACTTATTGTGACTACCTAAGTATCCAAGGTTATATTACAAGTTATCCGGCAAAATTTTCCATACAAAGTGAATACGGCGCGAATGTATTAGGCCACTGAAATACGCGCGTTTTGTTTTTAGAAATAAACTTGACGTAATTCTGGGGTAATCATACGATACCTACAAAACAGCCACCTACAAAACTGTCATCAAATCAGATACTACTGCCAAGTACAATTTATTTGGTAACTAATGATGATTTTGATATACAATAACTAATGATGACGAAAAAAAAAAAAAAAAAATTGGAGGTAGTGGTACTTGGTGGGCCTTTTCAGAACAAGCACACGAAAATAAAAGTACGAGCTGCATCAATCAGTAATCGCAATATAAACCTGCCAAGTACCACGACCTCCAACTTTTTTTTTTCCCAATTTCAATTTTGATTTCAATTTTTTTTTTGTCATCATTAGTTAAAGTATATCAAAATCATCATTAGTTTCTAAATAAATTATACTTGGCAGTGGTATCTGATAACAGTTGTGACGGGTTTTGAGTCCGCACGAATAATGTGGGGGGGGGGGGGGAGAGACAATTAGAGACGGGGCGGATGTAATAGGTAAAACTTGATGTGTGTATTTGTGAAAAAGGGGGAGGTGGTACATGCGTTGCGATCGGGGGGGGGGGTGAGTCGACTTATACTACGAAATATACAAAAGGGTTGTAGACTTGAACGGGGGCTGATCACGCCTCAGCCCTTGGCGTTACTTAATACTACTTACAGGTACACGTGCGCGGGGGGGGGGGGGGGGGGGAGTGTGTGAGGTGCCGGGGAATGTGAGGTCGGGAGGGTTGGTATTGCGAGGGGATGGGGTGGGGTAGTGTGACGGGGAGTGTGAGGTAGAAAGGGTTGGTATTGCGAGGGGAGGAGCAGATCGGCTGTAGAATGCAGGCTAACCTGGTGTCGTCGGCGTGTGTGTGTGTGTGTCGAGGTGTGGTGGAGTGTAGCTGGGTCTCTTTCCGGTTCTCTCTCCTGGAGTTGTCGGCGTGCGTGTAGCGGGCTGTATCGGTGTGTGTGTAGTTGTGTCTGTTTCTCTTTCTTTCTCTCTCTCTCTCTCTCTCTCCTTCGCTCGTATTCTTGGCTTCTCCGGTGTTGCTGCTTTTACGGCCGTGATCGTACTGCTGCTGGCGCTCGGCTCTGCCGAGCGTCGGGGGGGCTTCGGTTACGTTCGGGTCTTTCCCGACGGGACGGGACTCACCCGTTCGGCTCTTCCCCGCGGGTTTGGGGTTTGTTATGACTTGCACTCTAGGTGCAACGTCACACAGTTTTGTAGGTGGCTGTTTTGTAGGTGGCTGTTTTGTGGGTGGCTGTTACATTACTATACTTGGCGAAAGGTTTTCGCATCAGAGGTGCTTTTTGGGGATATCAGTACTTTTCGTGGGATTTCGGTTGAACATTCGAAAATTTTGCTCGCTCGCTACGCTCCACAGTGCGGCCAAAGGCCCCTTTATGCGGCCAAAAGTCGAAAAATGTAGAGAATGATCCACAAATTGGTATATGGGGGTTTTTGGGGTCGCTGATTATGAATTCATCATCAGAATTAGCAAATTCAAGATGGCCGACCTAGTATGGCGTCATATCATACGAAAAAACTTATAAAAAATTAAATGAATTGGGCGATTGATTAAAAGTCTTTGTTTTAAGATTGTTAGGGTATGTAATTGAGAACGAACAAATTAAAAATGGCGGGGTGCAATATGGCGATGTTATACAGGAATAAAATTCTGAAAAAATTATTATATTTTTATTGACATTTACCATGGTAACTCACATTACATATGAAGAGTTCAGAAGCGTAATGGATAAAATATTTAAAAGTTAGGTGTAGAAAATAATATTACATGAAAAAATTTGCATTGCCAATCTCGTCACAATTGCAATTTTCTATATCTGTATCGGTTTATGAGGCCGAAGAACTGTCATAATATTGTAGTTCCGTTTGATTATTCACAGTTGGAGGAGCTAACAAATTAATATAGTCTTCAGATAAAGATTTTAGTGGTTTCATGGGTAATCTCCGACAGCTGGAGATTTGTGGATCAGACGCAATCAAAAATCGTTTGAAAACATCCTTCAACGTTTTTTGACGATAATGTTTTCTTGCAAAATTCATGCGGTAGATCTTAAAAAATTTATTACAGGCTTCCTGCGCATCTTCGGACATTCGACCGATCGGTAAAACCGAATGTTTTATTATTTCGGTGCCATGAATCGAAAGTTTGTGAACCAAAGTGGGCATATAATACCAGGGATATTATTGTACAATGTCTTTAGCTAATTTTACTGCATACTGCCGAAAATTGTTATCATCAATAGCATGACGCAGCTGCGTATAACCCTGTCTCTCTTTGTCATATTCTTTTGATTTACTGTATGAATGTGTTTTCCTTCGAAGGCTCACTTTTATCTTTGTTTTTCACTTTGGTTTTTGAATTCTATGCTTTATTTCATTTTGTTTTTCATGTATTACTGTGATCGTTGAAACGAATATCTGACTTTTTTTTTGTAATACAGTGCACAAAAACTGAACGGGCAGCAACGGGCAGTTAAAATTGATTTTATTTAGTACATGATACTTTTATATAAAACCTCAAATGACTTAGAGAGCAAGATGTAGTAAGATAAAAAAGTATTCATTCAATCAAATCCATTCAATTCGAGAAAAATAACCAAAAAATAGTCCTTACATATCCCCTTCTAGCAATGTACTATTCAGGAATTTATATTCAGAATTTTTTTTACTCATTTTACTCACCTTCAGCTGTAGAATCCATTTCGTTTCGTTCAAATCGCTTTAAAAACAAAAATTTGACGCCTGTTTATCCGACGCGTCGCCAGTCGTACTTTCCTTACCGTCGTGTAGCGTTCGGGCGAAGGCCATATTCAGACTGAGATTATGGGGGGGATTTGAGGCAAGGGACATTACTATGAACGTTTTCCGTCTCCTAGGGGACTCCTTTAGCCAACCCAATGACAAAATATCCACAAATAAAAACTTTTTTTTTCGACTTTTGGCCGCATAAAGGGGCCTTTGGCCGCACTGTGCGCTCGCTCGATAAATTTTGGAATACACAATAAATATTTAAGACGAACATAATCGGTGGAAGAGCCAGATTAGAGCTTTCTCATAATTACATGTATCAGGTCCAAGGTCTTCTACACATTACGAATAGGAAGTGGTGCTACTTTATAGTTTGGACGCCAAAGGGATTGATTTTTGATAAAATAAAACGTGACGATAAATTCTGGACCGAAAAAATGGAGAATAAATTAGCAGATTTGTTTCACTTTTGTTTGTTACCCGAGATCGTAGATTCTAGACGCGCCCGACAACTCTCAATCCGCGAACCTCCTCAAATCATCAAAGCCTAGAAGGCCATGCGTAAGCAACAGTAAATTCACGACCGACAGACGACAAAAAACTGTAATATAAATATATGTATTGTAACGTGGCATTTCGGCCAGACATGCCCGTTCTAAGGTGCTCCCTGAACCTCGGGCGGAATCCCGGGATAAGGGTTTCGGGGATCGAGTCGCGATAATAGTAAAGAGCGCCAGAACTGGCGTCACGTATCCGAGCTTCGACAGGGACGTAATAGAGGATTATGAATAAGATATTCCAGGTTTTTGTTTTATTTTTTTTTTTTTTTTTGAGTGCACCGGCCACGAGTCAGCAACCAACTCCGACGCCGAGGATATGTCGAGGCAAGGCGACATCGCGGAGATCGTGCGGGAAGGATACTGAGGCTGCAGAGGCGGAGACAACGCAGATCCCTGCAGCGCGGGAATCCAAGGCGGACACGGATTCCGCTGGCGGCCGGCATGCCGCAGCCTCCGCGCTCACCTCGCCCACACCTGACCAAGGCAACCACAAGAGACCAGCTAGCGACGAGGGAGCACCACCCCGCCCAACCCCAGGACACCGTAGAGCTGCGCGGAAGACGACATCGCGATCTAGCGTCAAGTTCTGCGCCGTATAGTGACGACAGGTGCGCGTCAAGTTGCGCAATCTCCGAATTCGATGACAGATCGATTGTTGCGCATTCTTAGGGTGATGACGTCACGAAGGATTAGCGTATTGAGATCGGTGTTGCGTCCGATCGGCCATCTGACATCACTCTAGTTCTGGCGGCTAACGAAGGCACTGTTTAAAAGTAGCGTCTTGGTTTTTTTGTTTCATTGCGGAAAAAGAGTGTAGTTGCGAGTGACGATGAGCTGCAGAAGTCACGAGGGAGTTGGCAGTTTTGTTCACTGGATGTGGAGCGGTAAGCGCGGCTAATATTCTTGCGAGAGAATTTCGAGACATAGAGACTGTCATGCAAATATTGCGCAACGATTATATATGTATTTATATGTTTATTCAAACAGAGAAATTGAATGGTAATTGATAACAACAAATGGTGAAAGGAAGCGTTAACGTTATATTATATTAAATTAGACGTGCGTTACGCCTGGAAGCAGTATTGAGACTGCTCACACGGCCTCTCGCCGGGCTCGGCGACAGTGCATATGAAGTGCATAATCGCGTAATTTGAGCACTGCTGCCGATAAGAAAGCCAAGCGCATAAGGCGGGCTACGCTGCATGATAAATTTTGTACTCATCTAAATGATCCCCGGCATGTTCCTACGAGAGGATATAAACTGTTACATTTCATTAGAAATGTTCCAGCTCCATCACATCCCCCGACGAAGACAAAGGCGCGTCTCTGCGGCTTCTGATTTCTCGTAGGATTCTTTCGTTACGTTTAGCCTGTGTCTCAATCCTGCGTTTTAATTTCCTTCGTTCTACTACTTTCAAAGCAGAGGGATTCCTTTGGCAACAATATCCGGCGAACGCCGAAATATAGGTTGGTATATTAAATTTCCACAGCAAGAGTAGAATAGACAAGACGGATATCGTTCCAGAAACGACAGCTATTGATGGGATCCCTATACCTTTGAAGTTAGCCCATGTATTGTTGACCCGAAGGGTCGCTTCGTTATTCGCGAGGACACTCTCAAGGTCTAAAATGGCTTGTCCTTGATCCTTGAGGGTATCCAAGTTAATCACGTGATGCAATACAATTTCCCGGCCTGTTACAAATTTGTTTAGCGGGGAAATGGTATTTGCATGTATTTCTGTTAATTGAGAAGTCATATGTTCTACGATTAATTTGACTCGCGTTTTCAAAGTTTGAAGTTCGCAGCTCTGATTCGTGGTGATCAGGGATGGCTTGGTGATTTGAATAATAAAAGTCTGCATTGAAGCGCATGTTATGGTTACCTCAATTGGCTTCGAAGGTAAGATTATTTGCGATCCCTGCGTTCTTATGTAAGCAATATCTGTGACGAGAAAACGACTCAGAGTGCATCCTCGTGGTATGGGATCAGTTATTTTCTCACAAAGTTCAATAGTATCGTTGCGATGTCCCACATCGCGGTAATCACCAATGAAATAATCGGTTATCTGTTTCAGTTGAGAAAATGTGACTTCTCTTATAAAATTCTTACGTACTAATTTCAAAGCATATGTTGGGTTAAGCGTTACATAAGTGTGATTTATTCTTACGGGTACCGGGGTATTCTGAATTATTACCCAAGGTTCCTTTTCTAAGTAAGGCACTGTGAGTATATAGATAAGTTTGCCTTTATCTGTGGTTATAGTTAAATCACTTATTTTAATAAACTTCTCGTAATTTTCCTCTTTAATAGGTATTAGTGTCTTTTTGTCATTGGCGTCGAAAGCTTGAAGAGCTGTCATAAGCTCCTTTGGAGTAAAAAGGGTGTTATCGATGATACCATGCCTTCCTAATTGCACGGCAGTCATTACCAGGTCGATTAGTCGTTGCAGTTCCTTAATTTCAAATAAACTTAGAGTTATAGCTTCCATGTATTCCTGATAAGCAAGCGTTTCGTTACCTTTTATTTTTAATGATTCTAATTGTCCCCATACAGTTTCCAAAGAGTGTTTAAGTTTGAGCTGATTTGTATTCAAGATATTAATTTGGACTTGATTGATGTGCAAGGACTTGGTTACAACAAGATTTAGAGTGTGCGTTACATTTTTTAGTGAGGCTAGATTCCCATTAATTATTTCCAAATCATCCGCGTCAGCAGTTCCATAGATTGATTTTTGGATTGTTCCTAAAAAGTTAAACATTCCTCTTTTCGGTCTGATATTTGGCGTGAGATAAGATTTCCTTAGGGGATACATTTCATTTGCCAGGCCCGTCAGGAGGACATGTTTTCCAAATACCGCCTCAGCTTCGCGCGAGGCTTCGTAAGTAACATCGCCCGACGCGAGCGCTTTCGGAGTACTTGTTTTGGTTCCGTGGGATTGAGATTCCCTTAATTTAGAGGGGCGGCGCGTCATTTGAAGAATAGGCGCACCCAAGTCTAAAATGACTTTCAAAATATTCTTGTGTGACGAGGCGCGGGCAAATTCTAAATCTAAAGCGTCCAGGGCGGACTGGGCGAGGGATCGCTGACCAGGGTTCCAATGGTCCAGATAGGTATCCCGTATCGTCTGGAGGCCTCCGAGTTTGTCGTGAATGTCGAGTAATGGTTTGGTGAACCCACTTGCGTCAATGGATTGGAATATCTTCCATCTTTCCTGGTACATGTATACTTTGCCCACTTCCTCCTGGAGTAAAGTCCCATTGATAACTGAGACATCGAAGTAGGCTAGGGACAGACTGCTACACCTATAACAAAAGAAACTAAGACTCTATTCCGTGGAGATCCAATCGTTACCCTGAACCCGTTTTAGTTCAATTCTAGGGACTGGATCGTTTTCCCTTGGTCCGGTGTCGTATTCGTAGTACGGTTTGGTATTATTCAGATGGGTCTTCCAATAAGACGCTGTGGAATCATCCGCGGTTTTCTTGTAAGTGATATTTCCTTTTTGTTCGTTGATCTCGACGACGACGAATGGTCCATTCCAAATCCTTTCCAAGGCGTTCTGTCGCGTATGGTTCTTGATCATTACTTTATCTCCCACTTGATATAATGGAGTTTGTCGTCGTGTTCCTTGGTCCACTTGTTTTTGGTTTTTCTCTCTGGATTTGGTAAGCCAGACCAGAGCTTTCTCGAACCGTTCCTCCCATTTTCGTATCCACAACATTTTCTTACTAATCACGGTTTCCAATCGGTTTTCGCGGAAACCGTCAGGATTGTTGGCTTCGTGACAGAACATGAGGTTGTGAGGCGTTTCACCTGTTGATTGATGAACGGAAGTGTTATAGGCACGTGCCATTTCTATTAAAACCTTGTCCCAAGTGTGTATTCTCTCTTTGCAGGCAGTTCGAATATAGTCTTTCAAGACACTATGCATTCGTTCTATAGAACCGTTCGACTGCGGGTGATATGCAGTTGTGGTGATATGTTTGATATTATAGTGTTCGAGAAAGGAATCGGTCAGCTCGTTACAAAACTCCTTTCCCATATCCGTCAGGATTACTTTGGGGCACCCGAAGTTACCTATCCAGTACTCTGATAGAGCCTTGATAACTTCTGTCGCGGTTTTGTTCGTAAATGGGGCACATTTAATGAATTTAGTTATTGAATCCTGCATCGTGAGGATATATCGGTGTTTATTCCAAGATTCGACCAGAGGTCCGACGATATCTATTGAAATTTGATCGTTAGGTTTTTCAGCAAAGGTTTCGAAAAGAATAGCGGGTGATTTCATTTGTATCCTTTCCTTTTTATACATCTGACACGTGGGGCATGCCTGGATAAAGGAATTGATATCATTCTCCATACGTGACCATACGGCCGTTTCTTTTACTCGGTCAATTGTTTTTGCTAGGCCGAAGTGTCCATTGATGTCGTTGTGAGCGCTGGCCATGATTTCTTTCTGTTGCTGTTTGTTAGGCACATCCTTTCCTGTCAAGCAAAATGATATGTCTGCACCTGAGTCCTGCCGTATCCTCTTGAGATCTTCGATGATCGAATTGGTTTCTTCTTTGGTGGTTTTCTTAGGGTCAATCCAGAAGTATATCTTTTCGTACCTTTTCGGATGAATGTAGTTTCTGAGTTTCTCACGTCTATCCGTCTGATTCTTTGGTATAATCAGGGTGTTGTCAGAGGCATCCTTTTCTTCTAGGGTAATCTTCACCCATTTGCCGTCCTCCCCTTTTCGATTTCGGTTGGGAACGAGTTTGATGTGAGATTTTGTTCTGCCTGTTGTGAGTGACAATCTCTCGATGTCAATGTGGCGTGCGGCAATATGGTGGACCCACTTGGGATTCCTATCAATGGGTGTGATTTCGTATAGTCCCTTTTCCAATTCGGTGAGTTTTCCGAAGATCTCTTCCTTTGTGCGAAAGACTCTAGATAACTCATCCGCTACTACGTTACTTTTTCCCGAAACATGTTCTATCAGGAATGAGTATTCCTCCAATCTTAGTCTCCAACGCAGCAGGCGTTGACTGGGGTCTACGCAATTTTTCAGCCATACGAGTGCACGATGATCGGTGCGGATGATGAAGGGTTTATCCGGTGTATTGAGCAAATATACTCTTAGTCTCTTGATGGCCCATACAACAGCAAGCATCTCCTTCTCTGTCATGCTGTAATTCCTTTCCGCATCATTCAGGGTTCGAGATAAGAAATATATGGGGTGGCCGTCTTGAGATAGTACCGCTCCAATTCCATCGTTTGACGCGTCGGTGGTTACGACGTATTGTTTAGCTGGGTCTGATCTCACAAGTATCGGTGGTGTGACCAACTCTTCTTTCAGGGTTTCGAAGGCTTCTTGGCAGGCTGCTGACCAATCCCATGGGGTGTCCTTTCTTGTTAACCTTGTTAATGGTTTCGCTAACATTGAATAGTTTTGTATGAACTTTCGGTAATACCCCGTCAAACCAAGGAAGGATCGAATCGTCTTAACGTTGACTGGAACGGGTAATTGTTGTATCGCTCTGGTCTTTTCCAGATCTGGTTTGCTCCCTTCGTCAGTGATGACATATCCGAGGTATCTCACTTCAGTTTTCATGAAGGCGCACTTCTCTGGCTGGAGTTTCAGGTTACATTGTCTTAAACGCTGAAATACGGTTCTTACATTTCGATGGTGTTCTTCCTCCGTTTCACCAAAAATTATTACGTCATCAATGTAGACGCAACAGATCTTCTGATTCAATCCTCTCAGCGCATCGTTCATCATGCGTTGGAAGGTCGCAGGAGCGTTCTGTAATCCGAAAGGCATTCGTTGGTATTCGAAATGCCCGTCGGGGGTTGAGAAGGCAGTATATTTCTTGGAGTCAGCAGCCATGTTGATCTGGTGGAAACCTGCGGCCATGTCGACAGTAGTAAAGAACTTGGCCCTTCCCATGTGATCGAGTAAATCCTCGATTATTGGTATCGGATAAGAATCCTGAACGGTAAGTTCATTAATCTTCCTGAAATCGATCACAATTCTATACTTGGGCTTTCCGTCGGGGCCCGGTTTTTTGGGTACAACCCAAACTGGCGAGTTGTATGGCGACTCGGATTCCGTTATTATTCCTTGTTTCAACATTTTCTCAACTCCCTCTTTTACAACCTGCTGGTGCAGCTGTGGAGCACGGAAACTTTTCACATTTACAATGCGTTGAGGATCTGACAACTCGATGCGATGTTCAGTCATTGAAGTTCCATTGACCATGTCTTCCTCCTGTAAGGCAAAGATATCGCTGAAATCCTGAAGAATACTCCAAATTTCTTTCTGGTACTCATCCGGTAGGTGTTTCAAGTCGACAGTATGTTGGAGCGCCTGCTCTCTTTCATCACGTGGTTGTTGCCATACACCCGGGGTTGACATACTCTTTACTCGGTGGACTTGGACGTTCTCCAGTCCGAGCTCGATATCTTCGTCTTCAGCGGTGGTGATGATTCCATAAGCCGTACCATGATTGTTCGTGTGTACAATCTGCACCGGGATATTTTCCATAGGCATTCCGTCTTTATAGACCATGCGTAACATGAGATCGAGATTCTTTTCGTCGGTATCGATGGCAATTTTGTTCACCGAATTTGGTTTAAATCGAATTTTTCGGTCGCTACTAAGGTGGTGTATCTTATTCTTCAGGGTGAGCGTCGAGGCATTCAACTGGAAATCTCGCCTCATCATAAACGGGTTTCCCATGATTCCATCTTCTTCGTCAGGCAGATAATCGTCTGGTATAATGACGAATTCGTCCTTTAGCCCCATGTGAGTTAGTACAGCAATTTCATTCGCGGAATTTAGCGCTTTGCCAGTCTTAAAGAAAATTTTGCGTTTGATAATTGGACAAATTTGTTTATCCGATGGATAAATAACCTTCCGTTTTATGAGGTTTATTGATGCACCTGTATCGACCATAAGGGCTACTCCTTGCTTCGTTTCTCCAAATTTTATTACAGCACACTGTAGTAACCCCTGTGAAACTGAACATACACGGGCTCCTGTTGGCACTCGTCCTCTAGTTCGTCCTCCTGTCCCTCTATTTCCTCTTCCTCTGACTGGAGTTCCTCTGACGTGCAATTGACTTGGTCGTTGGGCGGTTTGTCTTTGAGGCTGGCGTTTTGAAAATTTGCGTCTCGCTTATTGCCGTTAGTATTACGGCGTTGGTCGTTCTGTGGTCGGCGCGGAGCGTAGCAGTTCCGGCTGTAGTGTCCTCTGGTTCCGCAATTATGACATACTGCTTGTTGTTCATGGGCGGTCCGATGTGTGTTACAGGTGTGGCATTCACATCTCTGGAGTTCTTTATCATCTTGTTCCGTTTCATCGTGGTGGTGGACAGACGCTGGTGGTCGAGGAGTTGACCTTGGCGAGTTCGTCGAGGTTCTTTGTTGTACCTGGAATCTTCGCGTATCTGATGCGTTGCCTGGCCCGTAAATTTGGGACTTGTTCCAAAACGTGGGTTTCGATGCTGTGTCGTTACTGTTCATCAGCTGTTGTTGATGCATTCGGAAATTCAATTCCTCGCCTTCGGCTTCTTTCGCGGCCTTCTGGGCTTCTAGTAACTTGAAGTACTGACGGTTTTTGACTTGATGGAATATCCTCGGATTCAGTCCATATAGATAGTACTGGCACACTCTATTTTCGAGGTCTTGAAGATTAGGATCGATGTTCGCTCGTAGTTGTTGATTCGAGAAGGCAGCTACGAGGTCTTGGTAGATCTGATTGAATTTGAGATTGTAGGCGTCCACAGTGTCGCCCTTTTGGCCTGTTCTGCCAAGCTCCATTTCCAATGTGGTGGCACTTTTCTCGACAATAACGGCTGATCTTATGACTTCGAGTAAAGTTGGGATTGTACGAGGTCTCCTCTGGTTGATGGTCTTCTGAAGAGCTCCTCCTGTCTTCAAGCTGATTACCATGCTCAAAAACGGGAAACGTTGGGTTGGCATAACTACCATATCGGCGGCTTTTACTTGCATGATCCAAGCGTGTGCGTCTTCGCCTGCTTTTCCTTCCAGTCTGCAATCAATCATCTTGATGGCTTGAAACGCGGGTAGGAAATCTTGGATCGCATAGGGCTCGTCCGCTGGGCGATTTGGTTCTCCGGGGTATCTTCCGGCAGCATCGGGGCGTAGGCTGACATCATTCAAGTAAGCTTCCGTTCGTGCATACGGGCCTGGGTCTCTTGGATTCCGAGGGGGAAACACGTCTCGGGGTGGCGCAGTTGCCGGTAGTTGAATTCTTGTTTGGTTTCTTCGCGCAAGTTCCTCAATGTTTCTCATTATCTCTTGCTGTTGGCGTAAAGCTTCGGGATCACTCAGCAACTGGGACATACTGAACGTCACAGTGTCCGGACGACGATGTGGTAAAGTAGCAGACATTTCCAAGGCTCTTCGAAGTTCATCCTCTTCTTGCTGTTCTAGACGACGACGCGGGACGTTGTTACAGGTATTGCTACCAGTACCTCGTGGGATTTCGTAATCCGTCGGACCATTAGGCCACTGTGGACTAGGCCTTGGTGTAAGGCGTACGTTCGGCATCCGTGATAAACGTCGGCTTTCCTCGAGAACGCGTTGCAGTGTCGAATCCGTATCCGACAAGATATCATGGTTTACATTGGCTCGCGCGGTGGAGAATCGGTCGTTTTCTAATGAGCGATTTTGGTGAAGGGTCGGTATTGGCATCGCATTTATACCTTGATGGTCCGAGTCTGAATTGGCTGGGGAGCCCACCTCATTGATGCGCGGTGTCGGTGGCAGCAATCGGTTTTGAGCGAGCCCGTATAATGCCGAGTAACGTGGTGGGTTTGTTACGATTGAGGGAGCTATCTGAGTAGGACCTTCCACCTCTGATTCAACGAGACGCGCGGTATCTAGTTGAATTCGCGGTATCGCTCCGGTATGGTTTCCGGGCGGTCTCAAAATATTAGAAACATTCGGATCATCGCTAGTTGTTAAGCGATAATAGTTATTGATTGCTTCTCGATTGGTATGACTATTTGTAAGAGCTTCCTCTTGACGGTTTTCTTCGGTTAATTGGTTATTCGGTTGTTGCATTTCCTGAAACATTTGGTTGGTGACGCTTTCAAGCGTGTCTTCGGGACGCGGAACTGTTTCAGAGTTTCGATTTATTTCTACATTATTGCGACGAATGAAGTCGTGTTCACGGCGTTCTTGATTTCTCAATTGAATAAAACGGGTAACCTCTTCTATAGGCAAATCTTCGCGGCGAGCAAGTTGACGCGCAGTTAACCTCTCTCCGTTCAATTGCTCTAGACCAAGACGGTATCTGCCCATTGCAGTTAAATCATTACGTTCGGTGGCTTCTTGTAGCCTATTCACAAGCTGAGTCATTTGGTTCGTCAAATCCCAAAATCTCTCTTCAAACCGGGATTCAGAAGTGACGGATTGTCCATCTTCTGCAGTCTCAACAATAGTGGGAGGTACTGCCGATCTCCGGTCATTGTTTTCGTTCACGTCCATTGTGAATTTATTTTTTTAAATTTACCTTGAGTCAAGCTTTGACTTTATTTATTTGAATGATTCAAGTTTGACCATCAAATTCTTAGTTTCGATCACGATTTGTCCTTCGATAAGTTTATGGTGACTCGAGTAAGTAACAAAATGTTTGTACTTACGCTAGGAGTAGCCAAATTGAGGTGTGAAGCATCACACTCGAAGATCGTGGTAGCCGTCGGTACGAGGCTTCGATGTCCTGGAGTCTCTGACAGGCACCGGGGGCAAGAATATAAGAGCGGTTCGAGTCTCGATGTCCTTATTCTCACTTCACTTCACTTAGATGGTTTAAACGCGAAGTTTATTGTATCTAAGGAGTGCAGAATTTTATACTTGCTTCCTTTCCAATAAATACACAAGTTCACTATAGGAATTGTCCAGTGTAGAATCAGGCGGTCTACACTCAGTCCCTGGTTATCAAGCGGTCTACACGCAGTCCTTGATTGTCTACGCAAGGCGGCCTTTCACTCTATCCCTTGCTAGGTACAATTCGTAATAATTACTTATAAACGCGTAGCCGAAGGTTCGCGCGTGAATTTATTGGGCTTACGCACTCACTTCCAAAATTCGTCACTATGATCCGGCCGTTTGATACGCGCGCCGCGTTCGTTGGTTTAAACCGGATCCTGGCAGGATCGCCAAATTTGTCATGCAAATATTGCGCAACGATTATATATGTATTTATATGTTTATTCAAACAGAGAAATTGAATGGTAATTGATAACAACAAATGGTGAAAGGAAGCGTTAACGTTATATTATATTAAATTAGACGTGCGTTACGCCTGGAAGCAGTATTGAGACTGCTCACACGGCCTCTCGCCGGGCTCGGCGACAGTGCATATGAAGTGCATAATCGCGTAATTTGAGCACTGCTGCCGATAAGAAAGCCAAACGCATAAGGCGGGCTACGCTGCATGATAAATTTTGTACTCATCTAAATGATCCCCGGCATGTTCCTACGAGAGGATATAAACTGTTACATTTCATTAGAAATGTTCCAGCTCCATCACAAGACGAAAGGCTTGCCGAGGAACGGATAGCCATATTTGCGCTAGCGAACGTACTCGAAATTCTTTAGCTGATAAATCTGCTTGGTGACCGTAGCCTGAGTTGCGCGTGCTAAGGTAGAGCCACCATTTGTCTTTAATTTTGAGTTATTGTTTATTTTTCAGACAGCGACTAGCGCGAGAAGGCATAACAGGCCGTTTAGATTTAGTCACGTGTTCTTTCTTCTTTTCTGGTATATTATTCTTATTTGTTTTTGTTTGTTAACTCTAAGTAAGTGAGTAGGACTCGCGAATAGCGAATTACGATTCATTATTTCTATTGCTGAGTATTTCGAATCGCGAAGAGTGACTGTGGCCTTGTTATTTTCCGTCTTGTAGTGTGCGTCGCGGTAGGCGACGTTGGAAGAATTCATTTTTTTCGTCATTGTGATTAGTCTTTTTTTTATATTATTATTGGAAGAAAATATAGTAATTGATTTTATTATTTCTTCGTACGATAACGTGTTGGCGTACTTCTTTCGTGTCTCTCTCTGCCCGAATTTTACCCCTCCCCTCTTCACGGTACTGAGATGCCGAGTGTATCGTCGCGACATAGAGCATCAACGATTTCGAGGCGTGTTTATCACGCCAGGCGCCCACCAAATTTGGCGATATTGTTTTTAGGTCCAGGATACCTCGTGGACGCCGATTCATTGTGCACGTGGTAAGTTCTCGACCATTTTCTCCGAGTGGCCGAGGTGCAGGAAAAATCCACGTCACAGTATATATGTACATAAATATAATAGCTTTGTATATAGCTTACGTGCAATATTTCTGTGATTTATGTTCAATTAGTAATGTGTATTACTATGCCAAAAATTTGCTAGTCATATCGTTATAATTATATATTTAATTATTCATTCCAGGAATACTTTCTGCAGTCTGACCAAACTGCGTGTATACCTATATATTATGTAAATATTCTATAGCCTATTTTTCCATTACTATCTGTGACCTGCACTCGTGACGTACTACTTTCCATAGTTTGCGCTTTCTATAGAATTTATTTAGCCATATGATGTATACAATGCTCGATGCCTTGTTATGATATGAATTTTCTCTATCAAGATTACTGTCACGTTTCACTTATATTGTTTCAATTTAATTCCTATGAGATCCTTTTCATACAGATTTCGTGATTATGTTTATTAAGTTTAAACGAATTTAATTTCACTTTTGTCATTTTATATTATTTTTTATCATTTTTTATTTGTTTGGTGCAAACCCGATCATGGTTGGGAGGTAGGGACGGGTTAGGCGGGTCTCTGTTTGATAGCGACCTCCACGTGGTGAGACCTGGGAGATTGATGATATTTTCGTTGTTATATCATGAATTTGCTAACAGTTATTCGTTGCAATTTTCAATTTAAAATGATCTGTGACGACGTTTGGCCAGTATTCATAGTTACAAGTATTACTTTCGAGACTGTATTCGGAACAGCTCTCAGGCGATCAAGCTATGCTTTGAGCTGACTCAAAACAGTCCTGCAAATAGAACCTGACTATGAATACCGGTTATTACACTATTACCAGTCACGTGATTGCATTACGTAGAAATACGGACGCCGATGAATATAATTTTCGTTGAAATATTAAAAATGTATATCTATATCAACATTCGTACGGGGAATTCTACGTCACATAAATCAAAGAATGACCTCGTATTTTTTCAATCTATTCATACTTTTTTTCACATGTCAATCATTCAATTTTGAAGAAAAAGGAGCGCGCATATATCCGGTTCTATTCGACCTGAAGATATCGTTTACAGTGCATTCTGGAGGTGAACGAATAAGCTTTCATAAAAAAAATGTCATGTTGGACATTATTGAAAATCCCAATTTTCATAAACAATTCAAATGTTTCACGATTGTTACCTCATTAATGACAAGTTTTTAAATTACAAAAAAAATAGTTTCGGGTTCATTATTGAATTCTGTATTACTTGTGAATTTTTCAAGTGGAATCTGAAAGGAGTGTATTTTTTTTCTATTATCCATCAGGTGCTGCGTCGTGCCGAGCGCGGCACACTGGGCTGTTTAAAAGTATTTTAAAAGCGAATACCCGTGAGGTGTGGTGGAGGCTAGCCCGCGTCAACAGCTCCACTCCGGCGACAGCTCGGCTGCTCCGTCTCACTTGTTTCTTTACTCTCTCTCTCTCGCCACGGTGAGCGCGGGAAGCGGAGTAGCCCACGCTTTCTAGCTAGGCAACGCCCTTAGAATATTTATATCAGTTTGTCTCATGAAAATATCTATATTTATGTTATGCATTGTATCCTTCCTGTACATATCGCATTGTTGACTATACCGATATCAATAACTTGATGAATTATTTATAACATATTGTGACGGGACACCTTGCCGGCGTACCGGCACCTGACAGTCAGCCCGAGCTCCCCAAATATTATGCTTATCGAGACAAGCCCAAATCTTGCGACACACCCGGTGACCCCACCACGTACCAACAAACCAACCAAATCACGCAATTTACCGTTCCCTCTTCAAGGGACACGGCCAATCACTATTCCCAAAATCTGCGAAATTAGACGACTAACAGGTATAAAAATCGAGCACAAATGTAGCTCGACATCTATTCATCATCTATCGTATATCGTACGCAGAGTAGATCAGTTATTCGTCCAACTCAGGACACATCCGCACATTTGCTTGGCGGATTGTAGAATCCTCTGACCCATAGGTAGGGCCCCTGAACCTATAAAGACCCTCCTGCATTGCGACAGGTTGTCTTGATATGGGCGACGGTATATTTGCGTAGAATTCCCGTCCTTCTGACCACCACGCTATCACATAAATAATATTCTGTCTTGCTATCTGCAAAACAAATCATTGTCAACACCGAATAATAACTCATCAATGACGATTTTCTAGCGTCAAACACCGTCCTTCTGACCAACACGCTATCACATAAATAATATTCTATCTTGCCATACGCAGAACAGATCATTATCAATACCAAATAATAACTCGTCAACAACAATTTTCTATCATCAGACACCGTCCTTCTGACCACCGCGCACCGTGTTATCACGTCAATAATATTCTGTCTTGCCGTTTGCGAAACGAATCATTATCAAACCAAATAAGAGAAACCAATTCCTTCTTACCTTTCAACAATATTTCTTAACATTATAAGAAAAGTAAATTCACGACATTCCTTCCTGTCATAGATCCCATTTCTTGGGGACATAACATAATCATTATTCAAAGATTTCCTCTTGGAAAACAAATTTCTCGCCTCACGAGTAAATCACTCATTGCGATTATTCTGTGTCTTGCTTCACAAGCACAAAACAAGTTTGACCCTGAACTGTTCACACGGCCTGTGATAATAGGTTTATTCCACTCGTGCCATTGCACATGAGAGTGATAAAAGAACTTCTGAGGCTATCTCGACAACCAATTTAAAACGGTTAAACTCTAGCAACCTCTTCCAGGAGCTCATCAAAGAATTAATAAGTAACTATTTTCCACCTTCTCTCCGAGTCCAGGGACCGAATCCTGCCGTTCTACTTACGAGACAGGAAATTCTTAAAATTAATACGATATTCGAGCTTGTGCGAAACCACCGCGTTACTTTTCATATTACGTATGAAACTCTCGCGATATTCGGCGGATAAATACACTCGAATCGTTTCAATATATTTCATAGATTTGTCAGATAAAATCTGTACAAAAATCGGGGAGCTGACATTCGCCGTGAGATCTATAACCGACCGTTTGGACGTGATCGAACTGATCCTAAACGCAAGCAATCTGCCAACACCCACCACCAACGATGACGATGTTGCAGCTGTTCTACCTCTATGAACAATAGAGGAAATAAAAGAATTTGAAATGCATTCAACAATTGCAGATCTCAAGCAACTTCTGGTATGTCTACTTAACATTATAAAACAAGAATGCTTATAAATAAAATATTTGAGATTATTCAAAAAATTTGCCTTACAAGGCATACAAGTTAAGTTTTTTTTTTTTTCTAGTCGTCCTATCTTACTCAGGCAGGAGGGAGCTCGGCAAAAGATTGTCTTGTGCGCATCCTAAAAAAAGTTTTTGGGCCAGAAGCCGCGAAACAGTCGTCATGGTGCGGGCAGTGTGGAAACTTCAAAATATGTGATTTAGGAATCGTTGGCGTTATTAAAAGTGAACACGTACTCAACAAGTGTAATTTAAAAAATGATTTGTATATATTCATTGCACTTTTTAATCTGATAAAATGGTGATATTATAAAATGACTGTTCTGTTTTAGTTTGTTGTTTTCAGAAGCTGTCAAACGACCGTTCGCCTGCACAGATAAATATTTCGAAAACGAGGCTAAGGAATGGCTCCACCAGGGCCGCATAGTACGTTTAGAATACTACATTAGTTATTTTCGTTTCATTGTTTATCATTTATCTAAAAAATGATTACTTTTTTATTTCGGTTTTTTCTTTTTTAATTTCCTAAAAAAAACTTTGGCTGAGTAAAAAATAAACTTAAGGCGCACGATTCATAGAAATGAAAAAAAATTGTCATTCACACTATCGTATAATTAAAAGTGTACAACTCTTATGATTGTAATATATCGAAAGATTCGTGCGGAAGTTTCGCAATACAATTGGAAGTGTGAACAAATAAAAAGAATATCGTTTGATTGTGATTTTCTTAATTTCCATTACATCTTGTTCGAAAATGTAATTTTGTTTTTTTTTCAAAAGTTTATGCTCTCTCTAATAAGGAATAAAGAAGCAATGACTGAATAATAATTTGAAGACTGAACAGATAATATATACTAGATTAAGAAAATTCATGTAACATGCTCTGCAAATAAAATGGAGAATATATCTTCACAACTTTATTGTCATTTAAATTTATCCCAAATATGAAGAAAGTATGAATAATAATTATGTAACATAATAAGCGCATTAATGTAAATTCTACGGGATAAAACTTTGTAATAGTTACATGTACAAACCGTATATGTTACGAGATTATAACTCGTAGCATTTTCGACTCTTATACGTAACTGATATGAAACCAAAGTTATGTTAGTTACATCTATGAGCTGAGTATGTTATGTAACGGTAACTCGTAGTTTATTCATAACTTCGATTTAATAAAAGGACGACAAATTTGAGAACAAACTCCGCTTCATTTATGAAGTTAAGGATGTAAATGTTACATCTAAGAGAACACGCGTTACGTGATATTTCCGTATTTTTTTCGAAACTGTGTTTGCTGGGTAGTTATCCGGACCGATCGCCACCCGATCGCCCTTCTTACCGATTGCTGACTTTTGCCATATAGATGAGAAGATTCCCTCGAAGCTCAGAAATCGATCGTAAATTACAGTGACCGGTCGACTTCACCGATCGCCAGCCGATCAACCATGCGGTAGTTAACCGATAACTTGTTCGGCCGCAAGAGGAGCCACCGCTCGCCTATAGTTAGCCCCGAGCGAGTCGCCAATCAGTAATAGGTAGCCGGGGGAGGTAAGTCGTTTCAGCGATTGCCCGCCAGAGCGAGTCACCGAATTTCCCGTTCATGTAACTAATCGCGTGAGAAAATCGACCGCTAGAATGAATGTTCGCTAAGGGATGTTCTTTTCCCACATGCTTCGGCAGGTACGGGTGAATCATCTGCGTGTTTGAGTAGGCAGCACTCCCTCCACAGTGACATCTGTGGCTTATACACCCTCAAGGTCTCTTCAGCAGGTACTTTATACGTTTTTCGACTTCTTGCTGAGTCAAATCGTGCGTGTGTACTATACTACTAACATACTACTCTGAACTATACTCATTCAAAAAAGAACCGTTTGTGCGATTTTTGTTTTCTCGAATTCACCACTTCTTGTGCGCCGTCATAGTAAAAAAGTGTTAACATTCTTTTTTTCGTTATTGAGTGTGTGCGCGTCTGTGCGCCGAGAGACCGATCCGGAGGGAGACTTACGAATCAAGGAACAGCGATTCGAACATCCTCTGCGGCAAGCTTCCTGCAGAACTTTTATTCAACAAGGTAATTAGATGAAAAAAAAAGTCTCATTTCTTAATTTCAAACTATTCATTTTCCAGTCAAAAAAATGAATTCGCGGCGAGAGAGACCGATCCGGAAAGAGAGAGAGAGAGACTCACGATTCAAGGAACAGTGATTCGAAAATCATGGAGATCATTGCCGATCTTCACGGATTCACCTACGCCGGTAATCAATTCGTGGTGAAGGAGTTCACAGCGATCGCTATTGAATGGAACGAAGATGGCATACAACACACGGCTTGTATGCTGTATCAACCACCCTGCAAATGGATTGGATTGTCTTCGAAGCATAGAATCTCGAATGCATGGTTAACTAGAAATTATCATGGGTTCGAATGGGACAATGGAGAATTCCCATACGAAGATGCTCAAAAGCTGATCAAAAAAGTCCTCCGCGAAGCAAGTTACGTGTACGTAAAGGGTAAAAAAAAAGGCTTCAAAGTATCATCGATAGAGTAAAATTCATTATTAATCCTGAAGATTTGGAGTGCCCTGAATGGTGAGATCCTCTGGTTGCTTATTGGACATTACGTAAGCATCATGACAAAGTAGCGAGTTACCACTGCGCCTTCGAAAACGTGCTAACGTATAAAATGTGGTATTTCTAGCAGTGTCATAGTTCCCCCAAAAAATCTTTGGAGCTTTATGTGCAACTCAATGGGAATTTATGCCTCATGCAGAAGGAGGACATGACCTGCTTTACTACGGACTTCCTTCTCACTCACGCACCTCATGCCATTGATGATTTGTGGACCTGGGGTAAACTCTCTGATACTATGAGAATAAACAAAGCCATCGCAGGTAACCTCAAGTGTAGACAGCATTACACACATTCATCTTTCCATGTTTGTGGGCCGTATTATGAACCAGACTTTGTGCAGGTTAAGGACTGCACCGAATGCAAAGTATCTCAAAAGTACAGCGGGAAGGGGGTGGGGAGGGGGGGGGGGGGGGGGGGTGAAAACTAAAACGAGGATGTTTTTTTATGAGAGGAATGAAATTGTGTAAAATATATAGTTTTTATTTTTATAAAAATTATTATACGTACAATAATGTGAAAAATAAACTTAGAAGTAAGGTGGGGGGAAAAAATCGTTGATAAATAATTATAACTACTTATAGCTAAACCGACAGCTAATCTTATACTTAATATTTTTACAATTAAACTATATATGAGGTATTCCATGCCAACTGAGTGAACATTTTCCTTGACCCCGACCAATTTTCTTCGTTATTTTTGGTATGATTCTACAACCTCAAAAAGCACTCACCATTTTTTTCAGATTTTTCGATCCATCATTCTTTTTTAAAAAATGTTACAAACCCTTTTATGGTCCTGAAAAAAACGCCATTTTTTATTTTTTCACAAAAATTAACATAATTTGTAGGTCCCAAAACAAATATTTTGAGCCATGGTCCAGAGTGGAGAATTGATTTTTTGTATTTTTCAAATATTTTTTTAGAGGAATAATTTTTCTTATTTTGTACATATACAATACATATGTTATGTTTGTAACATTAAAAAAAAAAAATGGTTGCGACGAAATATCTGAAAAACATAGTGAGTGCTTTTTTTTAGGTTGTAGAATCATATAAAAAATAATTTAGCAAATTTACAATTTGTATACATACAAAATAAGGAAAATTATTCCTTAGTATTCTTATGATTAGTATTCTGAATTACTTTTTTCATCACTCTTTGTTATTGTGGTGTATGTGCGTAGCGATGGGAGCGGGCCTGTGTGCGTGCGTGTGCGCGGGTGCGAGGGTGCGAGTGAGAGCGCGGCGGACGAATGTGTGGCGAGACGGGCAGAGCGTCTGGACGAGAGGGCCAGAGAAGACGGGAAAATGAAGAGTGTTCATACCGTGAAGTCGTGTTCATTAACCCACTTGCTCTTGAATCCCACATCCGCAAGACAGTAGTATACACTGCAGTTATCAACATACCAAAATTAAAAATACCCCTCGTCACTCTCAATACTTTCTTCATCGCTCTTGGCTGGGAGCCGCAGCCTCGCCCGGTCGTTGGGGAGCAGCTTGATCCACCGAGCCACCCGATGATACCAGTCCATCGGGTTGAGAATCACGGGGAGAACAAAATCCTCCGGCTTGGCGACCATTTCGACGTTTTTGTCGGCTCTCCAATACCTGTTGGCCTCCTCAGCCTACCTCTCCGCAACGGCCACCAGCTGAGTGTTGTTTAAATTCTCATCATCATCGTCCGTGGCGATATCGTCTTCAAACGCTCCGTGGCTGCGGATATATCTCCTTAGTTTCGACCTGAGCCCTATAGCGAGCCTCCGCGAGCTCCCGTGTTTCGGAAATTTCTTCGTCGTTTAGATTTATAGTAGAGAAATCTGATGAATGAGGTGGGCTGGATGGGCACGCTAAAGTTTGCAGCCCCTCATATATGTTATTTTCGGCGTTAGGTAGAGGGGCCTGCTCACTTTGTTTTTGAACCACCAGTAGAAATACCGGTGGCTAATCAATAGGTATGCGGTTCCCCCGTTAAGGGTCACCAGCAGGCCCTTAACACCAACGTCCAGATTTGTCGTCAGATGTGCGGCATCCAGCTCTTCAATAAAAGCGAAGGTTGCCTGAGGATCTCCCCATTCACAGGGTGTCAACCAAGTCAATTGGTCGAGACACCTTCAATTTAGAAAAACACTGAATGTATAAACAGCGGAAAAATTGAGTTTTTTAAAAATTGCGTTATACTCACTGTAGCGGTTCACGTTTACGTCAACCATGCTTATTTAAAATCTATATGTTTTATTTTATTTTATACACTCAGAGTAAAAATGTTTCTGGAAATTATTTTCAAATACTGTCACTTGTAACGGGACGCCTTGCCGGCGTACCGGCACCTGACAATTCACCCAAGCCCCCAAATATTACGCTTGTCGGCAACAAGTCCAAATTTCATTACACACCCGGTGACCTGACCACGTACCGACAAACCAACCAAAGCACACGATTTACCGTGCTCCCTCCTCAAGGGACATGGCCAATCACATTCCCCAAATTAGCAAAACCATACGCCACAACGGGTATAAAAGTCGAGCGCAAAGGTATCTCGACATCTATCATCTATCGTATATCGTCAATATACACAGACTAGATCAGTTATTCCGTCCGAATCCGGATGCATCCGTACATTCGCTTGGCGGACCATGACATCTCACCGAGGAGCTAGCAGTCGACACAACCCTACGATCACGAGACAGGGACTGGTCACTCCAAGGATCCTCGAACACCACTCTCAATCGAAGGAGGGTATTCAACGTATATAAGGAATTTCGTCTCTTTTTAATAAAAGTCCTCAGGTATTGGGGAGCCGTGTCTGAAAAAAGGCCAGCATAGCGACTGACGCTGAAACTCATATACGGTGATCGTCTCGGAATCCTCTGACCCATAGGTAGGGCCCCTGAACCTGTAAAGAGCTTCCTGCATTGCGACAGGCTGTCTTGATACAGGCGACGGTATAATTGCGTAGAATTTCCGTCCTTCTGACCACCATGCTATCACGTAAATAATATTCTGTCTTGCCGTTTGCGAAACGAATCATTATCAATACCAAATAATAACTCGTCAACGATGATTTTCTATCGTAAAATACCCTCCTTCTGACCACCACGCTATCACGTAAATAATATTCTGTCTTGCCGTTTGCGAAACGAATCATTATTAACACCAAATAATAACTCGTCAACTACGATTTTCTATCGTCAAATACCGTCCTTCTGACGACCACGCTATTACGAAATAATATCTCGTCTTGCCGTTTACGAGACGAAGCATTGTCACAACCTAATAATAAATCGTCAACGTCGATCTCCATCGTCAAAGTTTACTGAAATTTTAGCATGTGTGAAGTTATCACACGAGTCAAATAAGAGAAACCAATTCCTTCTCATCTTACAACAATATTTCTTGACATTACAGAAAAAGTCAATTCACGACATTCTTTCCTGTCACACATCCCACTTTTTCGGGACAAAAATATTTAATTATTCCTAAACAAAAGGATTTCCTTTTTGAAAACAAATTTCTCGCCTCACGAGTCCGTCAATCGTTGTGATTACTCTGTGTCTTGCTTCACAAGCACGGAACAAGCTTGACCCTCAACCGTTCATACGGCCTGTGATGATGGGTTTATTCCACTTGTGCCATTGCACATGAGAGTGATGAAACAACTTCTTAGGCTGCTTCGAAAACGAACTTAAAGGGTCAAACTCTAGCAACCTCTTCGAGGAGCTCATTAAATAATTAACAAATAAATATTTTCCACCTTCTTTCCGAGTCCAGAGACCGAAACCCGCCTTTCTACTTACGAGACAGGAAATTCATGAAACAATTATAATACTCGAGTTTATGTAAAATCACCGCGTTATTACATATCACGTATGAATAGATCGCGATATTCGTCGCATAAATAAACTCGAAACGTTTTACAGTATGCACCGATAAAATGATTTTAAGTTTGATAATTATTTTTAAAACTAAAGCTGAACACTAAGAAAAAAATGTTTCGAAGATGACATAATTTTTTCGAAGAACTAAAAGTATCAGTATACAAAAAATGTTTTTAAAAGTCGAATAATTTTCATGAGAAGACTAAAACTTCTCCTTCGCGTGATACTCAAAAATTTCGATGAATGATGAATTTTCAGTCAAAGCGGTGGTATTTATCGAAAAGACTTGTTCCTCTTTCTTTTAGCTAAATTATAGATAAAAACAATTCTTCCTCGCTCGTTAATTCAAAAATAATAGAAAATTACACTCGGAGGCCGATCCGGCTGGGTCCCTAAGTTCAAATGTTGAAATAAAATCAGCTATGTCACACGAAAACTCATTTACTTCAGGTAAATTCGCCTCAAACTCTTACCCACCACCCAATTTTTTTCTCCTCGCGAGTTATAGAGAAAAAAAGATTGCCGCTTGGTTTAGGATGTATAGGTAACTCATGATAACTTATATCGCAATTAATTCATACTCAATATATTTATATTTTCATAAAAGTATACAAATCAATAACACAATACATTTACATTTCCATAAAAGTATACAAACCTTGAAACTCACAAGAAATATTGCGACACCCTGTCGCTAATCCATCGTTGAAAAATCAGACGTTCACAAAATTAAATAACTTGCGTTCTGAATTCGCCGGGTACAAGTGCAGTTTACAAAATTAATCCCTTATACTCGAGATTTGCGAGAGTCAGTAGCATTGCCGTACGATACGCGCGCCCGGCTTAGGTACACTCTTCGATTAAAACAAGGTTTCTACGTTTGAAATTCTGAGGATTCATAACGAGCGACACTTGCGATACCACTCAGCTCAAGTGCACCCCCTTAGCCGAAGAAAAGTTAGTCACGTACGGTTTCATACTAATGGGTATACAAAAAAATCAAGTATTACCTTTTTCCTAACATACTTCGTTCTCAAAACTAATGGTTTCTACGTCAGAAATACTTAGGACTCATAAAGAGCGATACTCACCATACCACTTCGTTCAAGTGCACCCCCTTGAGCAGAAGAAAAGTTAGTCATGTACAGCGTGAGAAAAAAATTCACTTAGCTCAAGTAAATGTTGCTAGTTTATCTTTAAAAAGTTTACAGTTATGTGCGCATGTTGCCTTTTTGAACGGGTTCGAGTAAGTTAGGTGAAAGCCGCGCTGGAGGCTCATTGTCCTCGTGCGATTCCGGGGTGAAAACTCATTAAATTGTTACGTCCAGCGTACCACCTTTCTCTATTATCCTACTCGCTAACTCTTCCATAGTTCTTATAATAATATCATCGTCGCTGTGCTGTCCTCTTATCTCTATTTAGCCTCACGCTACTCACTATCGCTCTTACTCACCTAATTCCATTCCCTTGCAAAAATAAATATGTTGAGATGCTTAACGATAAACAAAGACAGCACGAGTTGGATACCGTGTACGGGCTAAGGAGTCTTTCTACTGCCGGGCTGATGATTGGTGACTCACCGATAAGCTTCGAGCGCGATTTCATTTGCATAAGCGGCACGCTCTGTCCGAAAACTCAGGGATTGCTGGAGCTGCTGTTCAAAAAGATGCCCAACAGCGCTTGCGTTACCCGCAACGACAAGGAAAATTACAGAAATATCCTTCTCGCAACAAATGCTCACAGAAAGTACTATAGCACCGCCGAGCCTATCCGAAACGCTCAGAGCGCCAAATTCAAGCATTTGATCGCTGAGCTGCTCAATATTCCTACGTCAGGCAAAGGCGTATCATCATCGTCACAGATGTCGAAGCGTACGGGCAAAGGTGTTCTGCTGCTTCAGGCTTGGGTTACTCGACAAGGTATCAAAACAGATTATATTTTCTGGGACGACGCTAACGAGCTGGTGGAACGTCATCGTTTGCTTATGGCATCTCAAGCGGCTGGAAATACAAGTCACAACAATGAAATTATGTCAATTCTGGAAGAATTACGGCAAGCCGGAATCATTTATTAACCAATTCTCGTCGACTCTGCAATCATTTACGAGATAATTGTCGACGTGTTTGGACGTCAGCTGAATAAAAACACAGCTGCGAGCACTCGTGGTCCTCCGGGTGTCCGGTTTCAAATAACAGCAGATGAGCATTACGATATACGGAACAAGAGACTGTGCAATGTCGCAGATCCCGCAGAGCCGAACAATGCTGTAATTTTAAAAACCTTTGAGACGAGAATTCAACGTGCTGCAAAAACAAATCCACAACCTTGATTAAATAATCCAAGCATTGGAGATCACCACGGAGAACGCCTTGGATACCTTTTACAGAGACTTTGGAACAGGCAGAGACTTGTCGATTCGAAACGAAGAAATCATTTCCAAATTGGACACCAGACTGAAAGCGTTGGAATATGAACAAGAAAAAGCAAGCAGTGGTGACGGAACTGCATGAGCTTTCACGCCGGAATTACCCGCGTCGACGCGTAGACGTGCGCGGCATCGACGAGGCCTAGCAGGCGGATCTTGTTGATATTACGTCGTATGCTGTACAAAACAAAGGCTACAAGTACATGCTCACAGTCATTGATATCTTTTCAAAGTATGCGTGGGCTATACCGATAAAGAGCAAGTCTGGAGATGATGTTACGAAGGCAATGGAATCTGTGCTTGTCCAAGGACGGGTACCGAAAAATTTACACGTCGACGGAGGAACAGAATTTTACAACTTGAAATTTGAATCTCTTATGACACGTTACGGAATCAAACTTTACTCGACGTACAGTAATTCAAAGGCTACGATCTGTGAACGTTTTAATCGCACGCTGAAAGGTAAAATGTGGACATGGTTTAGCATGCAAAGAAGCTACACGTGGCTCGACATCTCACCTGATTTGGTTTCAGCTTACAACGCCAAACACCAAACCATAAGAGTGAAACCGTTGGATGTCACCGTTCTAAACGAAAGGCTGTTATTACGTCAGGCGTACGGAGGGCTTCGAGCGATACCTACCATATCGGCAAAATTCAAATCCGGCGACAAAGTTTGAATCAGCAAATTCAAAAATATCTTTGAGAAAGGTTACACTCCCAATAGGACGACTGAAATATTTACGATGAGTCGAGTGGAAAATATCCATCTTGTGACGTACAAGCTCAAAGACTACCGAGATCAACCCATCGCTGGTGGTTTCTACGAACAAGAGCTCCTCAAGGCTGAACATCCGGATATCTATCTGGTGGAGAAGGTGCTGAAGAAGCGTAGAAGAAAAGTATATGTTAAATGGTTAGATTTTGACAATACACACAATAGTGGAATAAACAAATCGGTCATGTAGCATTTGAATAAATGAATTTTTTGTGAAAAAGTATGTGTGTCTTTATTTCATACCCGACACATAACAAGTATGCATCTTTATTTTTTAGACAATCGACAGACGTAAGCATCGTTGTACAATTTTTTGTATTTCGAAGCGTTCTCATTCACTATCCGACATAATAATATTTTATACATCATGGTACAGTTATTAAAATTAGGTCCTGTATAATAATATTTCATACATGATGGTACAGTTATAACTTAAGTCCTATATAGATTACGATACGGTAATTACAACGCTAAGGTGCAGGCTTGTAGCCCCGCGGAAGCGTGTCGGTTGTGTTTTGAAACACGATCCGCTCGTCGTCATTCCAGCTCAGTGCCACTTTCTGCTGTTCTACAGTGTATACCTCGCGCTTTCGACTCCACATCAAATGCTAATTCGTCGACAAATTTTCACGTTCCAAACCACATTCCAAATAATCGTTAAAAGTTATTTTTCTCCACGCTGATGCTCTGACTCCTTTGGCAAGTTTATTGTCTTCCTCATTTTCCAAGATTCGGAATGCGTACAATTTTGCTTTTAATCCTACAAATTCCAACATTATTTTCCCGTTATTCTCGTCTTTCATCAAGCCGAGAACTTTTTTGTTTGCTTGAGGCATTCCATAAACGTTGTCAAGCGGATAATCAGACGTGTCGAATTTGTGCAAGTCCTCCTTCATATGTTAGTATATGTCGGAGACGGTAAAGTTGTAAATCAAACTGTCGGTATCCGTATACATTAATTTTGCTCGGTTGTCGAATTTCTGCTCAATATAATTATAATGAAAATCATAGATATATGTTTTAGACAGATACAGGATGGCGAAACCTGCATACAATGGTTTATTCAACTTGACTCTCGTCTTACTAATTTTGACGATAATCATCTCTTTGCCGAAAACGGTGCGGTTGTGAAAATTAGGTTTGGCTATGGTAGCTCTAGCACCGTACCGTCCATCCCATTCAGTGATCAATCGAACATCTCTGTACTTTCGCACGTTTTCCATTGTTTTGCCAAAAACTGCGTTGTTCGTCAGTTTGTAAAAATATTTTTCGAATTCGTTGTACGATTTTTTCCGCAAATCAGTGTTCAAATCCATATATTTTTTGAGCCACGGGGTTTTCCTGGATTTGAGAACTCCGTAAATGTTGAATAATTTTAAGCCTAATTGTAAGCATTGTTTCAAAACGCTATAGTGAACAAGGTAGTTTTTCTTGGAAAATAGCATCAGCGTCAATTTCGGCTGTTTATTGTTTGGAATCGGAGGTTCATAGTGCTCCAGACACAATTGTAAATCTTTATGAGTTTCATGCAGTTCCGCAGGATATTCCAAATCTACCTCCAGCATGTAACCAAACTCCGCATCGTCCGAGATGGTAAGAACGTCGTATTGTCTGAAGTTTGATACCCAATCGAAGGAACTGTATGGCAGAGCAAAGCTCATAGCAGCACCGTACAAATTATTAACGTCAAAGTACATGAGATAAGATTCTTCGACCTCAGGATCGAATGCCTCCCCCATGTATCTGTGTTAGCCTTTGCGTATCCGTTCGAGTGTCACGAGCGCCGCATATTTACACTGAATACATCATCATAACCATATCAATATGTAGTAATATCGCTTTAGAGACGAGGAAGCATAGCTTTAAATTCACTAGTAAATTTATAAAATGATCATTATAAAACAGTTCGTGTCACAACCAAAGCGCAACGGCGTAGTTGACGGTCAGCAACGTCAGCGTTTCCGGGCCCGCCGGATCCCGGGTGTAATCAACACCGGGATGAGGCGAGCGCCAGATCACGCGCTTCGAGGATGACCGTCGCGGGGCGAGCCTTTGTTCCAAAATTGTGAATCCAGCAAAAACCTCGCTCGCTGCCCGACGCTCCAAGGGGTGTCGGACGAGCGAGCGAAGTCAGTCCTGTTAGAGACAGGATCAAACCAACGTCAACGGAAACGGGCTCCTTCGAAGCTGTCGAGTAACGAGTTATCAGTCTTAGAGTCACCGACGAATACAGAGTGAATTCCTCTAATTCTACACGCGGTGTTCGAAGCGTCTCGCGTCGCGACGTCGGCCTTTCGAAGTTAGACTTTAAGAGTAGAAAGCTGTGCCACGAATTTAATCAAGTTGTGTAGTCTTAATTGAATGTAAGTGTGAAAGCGTGAGCCGTTCCGCGGATTCGGAGCTAAACCACCAAAGAGTAAGTGCGAGAGAGAGAGAGAGTGAACATTAAGATAAAGAACATTGTAAGCTTTCCCGTTTCCCCTTTCTGTTGCTATCTTTTCATCAAACATTTGGCTTTCTATCATAAACATTGTAGTACGATAATATTGAAACCCTTTAGTTTATTTCACAAGGATCGCCTTGTAGAGGACGATCACCTCCTGACCCACCAAAAAAATAAGAATAAACCTCTACGGTTACCTAGAGGGTCAAGTCGTCGCGTGCGAGACCGCTCCGCACGTGACAGACAAAAACTGGTGTCAGAAGTGGGATACCGAGGTGATTTTTCCTTGGGAATTGGAATTGAGGATTTCATTTTCGGAATTTGAATCACATAATTTTTCTGAATTTTTCTCATTGTGCCAAACGAGTGAGTCGAACTATACGTAAAAGAACCACTTATCCTTTCGATCTCCTTCCCTACCCCTGGGCTCGTTAAATGCCTGATCACGCTCCGGCCAGAGAGGCCGCCGATATGACGGCCGACCTGGTCGCCAGTATTTCCACTATAGTGAAAAACTTAACTATCTAAAATAATTTCGCGAACATTCCCGAATTCGACGGGAAAAATATGCCGTTGAGGGATGTTTTGCAAGACATCCAAAACGCGTCCACGTTCGTGCCAGCCGCGGCAGAAACGCAGTGCCTCGGCGCAGTAATATCGTGATTACGCGGCGACGCGCGAAACTCTATCTACCGCGAGATGGTCGAGACCATGGCCGGGTTGGTGAAACTGCTGAAGAATCGACTCGCCCGCGGAAAGACCAACGACCACTACACGGAGGCGCTATCAACGATCCGGATGAAACGCGATCAATCCGTCGGGCAATTCTACGACAAAGTACGAATTTTGCTAAGCTGGGGAAGAAGCGCGTTCAAATCATATTTTGGCGGCGATTCGCCAGAGTTGAAGCGGGACCCGCGACATCAAATCGCGCTAGTTTCGTTCATAAACGGGTTACCTACCCATATCGGAACCGCGGTAGATTTGTGCGAGCCGGAAACACTCGAAGCAGCTTTCAAAATCGCTGAAAAACTCGCGTTTCGAAGTAGCCGACGGAAAGCAACTGACTCGAGTCAGGACGAATCGGCGCGTGTTCTTTACGCTCGCTATGACTCTCGAACTCCGTCGCCGACGGCTTGGGAAAATAGACAGTCATCTACTTATCGAAGCCAGTCACCACAACCGGCTCCCGAAATTTTAAAACCCGCGTAAACGCCTGATAACCGCGAGGGTGCCGCGGGGATGTCATATTCTCGTCCGTCAACGCCTTGCGGATATAAATATTGCTGTAAAGGAAACAGGGGTTGCCCGTGCTGCCCATTGAAGCATCGATCATCTCCGGGGCGTTCCCCGCAAAGGGAGCCTTCAAACTGCTCTGGGGCTCGCCGGGCAAATTCCCCCGATAGGAGCCAGCGAGTCGAGTCGACCCCAAGAACACCAACAGTCAGTGAGGTTCCTGGAGGACGATGCCTCGTCCTCTGGACCCCCACCGGCGAGTAGAGCCCAGTAGTCGAACTGACTGCCCCTGAACTTCGTGACAAGAAGGGAAAATTCTTTCTTGACACTGGTTCATCAGCCAGCTTAATCAAACTAAGTGCCCTCGATCAAGACTTAATTGTAAATACTGACGACAAAATATGGGTAACAGGGTTAGAGGAATCGGATATTCCGACACTCAGCTGAGTTGTCCTTTATATTTCTGAAAAATCGGCTAAATTTCATGTGTTACGAAACCCGCCACTGAGAAGCGACGCGTTGATTGATAAACCGTATTTTTTCGCGGAAAAAGCCGAAATCTCGTTTCATCACAATACTTGAGTCACCTCTAGTGATCCTATCTGACCCAAGCCTTTCGTAGGCTTACCTCCTTTCGACGTGGAACCCACAAGGCGCGTGTTGGCAGCAAAAATCGCTTCGGATAAACGAAGTTATAAACTGCGCGCGCGTACGAGTGAGCAAATAAGCATCCCTTTAAAGAACGCGAATCTAAAGGAGGGATACTTACCGCAAATCGAGACTCAACCGGGTGTGTTTATCGGAGAGAGTATCGTTGCTCCTGCGGGAGGATCATGCTACGTCTTAGCAATAAACACGCTATTCGACGAAATCGAATTTGAAATTGAGCCTCAAGAACTCGAAGATTTCGAGCATAATCGAAAGGACGGCTATTGGAGCGGTGAAAGCTCCGACGGTAGCGGCGTAGAGACTACTCCGCCGACGGATCGGGTAGAAGCCATAATTAAATCATTGCGATTAGATAGGCTCAACGAGGTAGAGCGCGCACATGTTATAAATCTCATCGAGGAATACCCTCACATGAATAAGCTACCAGGCGATAGATTGCGATGCACGGATCAAGTTCACCATCGGATCCCAACGGTGGACAAGCTCCAAGTAAACGCGAAACAATACAGATTTCCTGTGGTGTATCGGTCGGAACTGGAACGGCAAGTTGAGAAAAAGCTAAGCGAGGAAATAATTGTTCATTTACGCTCCCCGTATAACTCGCCGGTCTGGATAGTTCCTAGAAAACCCGATTCTCAAGAGAATCCGCGGATGCGCATGGTCATCGATTACCGTAAATTGAACGAGAAGACGATTTCCGACGCCTACCCCCTCCCGAATATGATAGAAATACTCGAGCAGCTGGGAAAAGCTACGTACTTTTCGACATTCGATCTAGCGAGCGGTTTCCTGCAGATCCCGATGGATCGGAGAGACCGTCCAAAGACAGCGTTTTCCACGATAAACGGGCATTACGAGTACGCTCGCATGCCTGAAGGTCTCAAAAACGTGCCCGCGACCTTCCAACGCCTGATGGATCGGGTGCTGATCGGGTTGCAGGGGATAGAGCTGTTCGTGTATCTCGACGATATTGTTGTATTTGCGGAAACTCTCGAGGAACATAAGATTAAAATCCGTCATCTCATGCAACGTCTCGAGGACGCTAACCTCGTTCTCGAACCGGACAAGTGTGAGTTCTTGCGTAAAGAAGTCGCGTATCTCGGGCATATCGTTAACCGTGATGGGTTGCGAATGGACCCGAAGAAACTAGAGGCAGTGCGTAAATTTCCGCGCCCGAGGACGCAGAAAAACGTGCGCCAATTTCTGGGACTTGCCGGCTATTACCGTCGATTTATTCCGGATTTTGCTGCCAGATCGAAGCCCTTGTCAGACTTGCTCAAAAAGGGAAAACATTCGTATGGGAGCGGGAGCAGAAAGACAGCTTTCGCAAGCTTCGCAAAGCACTGTGTCAAGAACCGATTTTACAGTATCCCGATTTGTCCAAACAATTTATCTTGACGACCGATGCCTCGGAATTTGCACTCGGAGCAGTGTTGTCACAAATTCACGATGGCCATGATCTACCAGTCGCTTATCATTCTAGAATTTTCTCTGATGCTGAAAAGAATTACGGAACTACGGAACAAGAGTGTCTGGCTATAATCGGTTCGATAGAACATTTCTCCACATATCTGTATGGAAGGAAATTTAAGCTAGTAAGCGATCACGAGCCTCTCAAATGGATGCGTTTTACGCTCGACCCAGGCAAGAGGCTCGATCGATGGAAATTAGACTGTGTAAATACGATTATGAATTCCAACATAAGCCAGGGCGCGAAAATGTACATGCCGATGCACTTTCCCGTAATCCCGTAAACCCGATGATAATCTCGTCTTCAAGTGATTCAGATGTAGAGCCGAACGTCACTCAGGAAGCTCAAATTTTGCCTTCATCTTCAAAACCTTTCGGTACTTGTGAAAACCCGACGTCTAGCATAGAAGTGTCGACATCTGAGACATCAGCAGGCCCGTCCTAGGCCGATGCATCAATCGTAGCAGCGCGCACACGATCGCGTCTACGCAGCGTGCCTACAATGCCAACGGTACCGAAAAGAGGAGAGGGAAGCTCGGAGAGCTCAGGCCCGGTGGCGAGACGCACACGCGGGAAGGTCGTTACAAGACCCGCGAGGCGCCCACCTCCCACCGTCGCGAAACCCTCCGGATCTGAATCGGAGAGCTCAGGGCCAACCATACAGCGCCTGCACCGCAGTATGTTGCCCTCACCGTTACTCCCTCCGAAAAGGCCGAAGCCTCCACCCCCCGTAGAGGTCAAGCCCCTCGGAGGTCCCCGAGAACCAGCGTCTACATCGGAGTCCGCAAGCGCGACGTCTGACCAGAGGTCTGCTGCAATAACGGTCACGCTCACCACCCCTAGCAACGATTCTGATGGACGAACGGAGGAATCGGAAGCAGATAGCACGAAGGCGGTAACGGCAACCCTTGAAGACTCAATTAACGAATTTAACGAATCATTAAGGCGTTTGGAAAAGCGACATCACACCAAATCCTCCCGCGACACCAATAAAGGCCTGTTAGAACAGATTTTGACTAGCCTGATCATCTGTCGGAGGGGCATGAGGTAGAAGAGGAGGCTCGGAAGATTCTCCAAGAACATGACCCTTTTCGATGACATCGCCGGAGATGCTGAGCTTGTCAGCCGCTTGAAAGCGTTAGAAAATAGGTTCATGTCAACATCGGACCTGGAATTAGTGCGACGGCTGAGTGCGGGAATAAAGACATCATCACGCATGGCAGAAGAAGGAACGGAGGCGGACGACGAGAGCGATGAGCCACCAGCTGATAGAGAGAGTATGCCGCGAGTGAGTGCAAGAACGAGACCCAAGACAAGTATGGCCGCGGGACTCGAGCGCGAATCCGACACCTCACAACCCGCTCGGACCTCTCTACTGCCCGCCACACGGTGAGATGGTCATTGCCTAGCAACGATGCGGCCCTGGCTGCAAGATCTACACCGTACCGACCACGTGCGTTACCACGTGCTTCACTTCCCGATAATTCTAGCGGGGATAAAAGCAAATTCATAACCTTTCCCGATGATCCCATCATAATAGGATCAAAAGACACGACTTTGTCCTCGATCACGTCGTCCTCACTGGACTCATCCAGTGAAGAGGAACCTGAGCGGGAAAAATCTATAGCAAAAACAAGTACGATAATAGGCTCGCGAGAATGCCTAACGTATAAACTGGATAATCTAGTTCATTTTATCTCTGCGGATGGAGAACTATCAACCTCAATAGGAAAATTACTCGCCGATCTAGGAAGGGTAGATGGACAAACAATTAAAGACCGGAAATTAACAATCGGACAAATAACGGTGCCTCCATATGGGTCCAATAAAATTTATAGTATTGTTATTAAAAAGCGGTACTACGACGAAACCAACGCCGAGCACATATTCAAGGGACTCGAGAATTTTACATTCGCTCTTCAACGAGCGGCCAAGAAGTCGGTTCGTATTTCACGCTCGGGAGATTATACGGACGAATTACCGCACACGAAATTCCTCGACTGGTTGAACAGGTTACTCGGTAAGTCTGAAATAGTCACCACAATATGCTACGGTACAATTCGACGGCCACCGGATGAACGACACTCGCAAATAATTGAAGAATTTCACGCGAGTCTTGTTGAAGGCCATCGAGGGGTAACCAAGATCTATCGCAAAATCCGAGAACGTTTTTATTGGCCTTCGCTGAGAAACGAAGTGCGAAATTACATCCGTCGTTGCAAAGGCTATCAGGAACGTAAATTGGTTCGAGCAAAGACGCGCGAGCCGATGCTCATTACTGATACGCCGGCTGATGTTTTTGATAAGGTATCGCTCGATACGGTGGGTCCGTTGCCTACAACACCACATGGCAATAAACACATTCTAACCATGCAAGACCACCTATCGAAGTATTGTTTAGCAGAACCAATACCTGATTTAAAAGCGACTCCGATCGCCGAAGCTATGGCGAGGCGATTAATTGCGCAATTTGGTGCTCCCCGTGCGATCCTTACTGATCGCGGAGCAGCTTTCACCGGAAATCTGTTACGCGAAATATCTAAAATCTTTCATATAAAACAAGTAACGACTTCCGGCTATCGACCACAGACGAACGGAGCGCTCGAACGAAGTCACATACTGTTAGCGGAATACATAAAGCAGTATGCAGATACGTACGATGATTGGGATCGCTTGTTGCCTTACGCGGAATTATCATACAACACTAGCGTGCACGAAGCGACAAATTTCACCCCTTACGAAATCGTGTACGGGAGGCTGCCTCGGCTACCGAGTCAGTTCCCCGTGGACGATAAACTATCAACATATAATTCGTATATTATCGAGTTAATTAAACGTCTCTCCGAGATATGCGAAATGGCCTGTGAAAATCAGAATCGCGCGAAAGAAGCAACCACAAAATATTATGACAAGAAAATCCGTCTTTTCCCAGGTAAAGTGAGCGACCTTGCCTATGTCCTTAAGGAACCTCGTAAGGGTAAGTTCCACTCCCAATATCATGGCCCCTATAAAATTGTGCAGGTAACTGACCATAGCAATGTAATACTGGACGCAGAAAATGGGAAAAGGATAAGGAAGCACGTTGACAAGGTAAAACTGGCGGTGGCATGAGCCACTAGCCAGTTTACTGAAATTGTACCATAAAAATATATCGTAATGCATAGCTGAGCTACGCGGTAATTGCCGTGAGCAATAGCAAATATGTGTATAAGAGTGCGCAAGTATGAGTGTGAAAACATATATAAATTAAGCGCGTGTTCTGCATATGTTCGGAGAATGGCGCCGGAATACGATAGAGTGGCAAAAGACGCCAAGGATGAAGCACCAGCACCAGCACCAGCACCAGCAACAACACCAGCACCAGCTGAGGCGGCGGCCTCAACCGCCTTGCCGAAGTTGATAAAGGTGCCTCCGCCGGCGAAGATGACATCAGCGACGATGACAATCGCGGTGGAAAAGGTTAGGCGCGGGGTCTGCCCAACCTGCAGGAAGAAGGTGAGCGACCAGCACTGGGAGGAGCGCTATTTGGAGCGCTACCTCTCACGCCGGAGGCCGGGAAACAGCAATTGCACCCTCTGCGGCCAGAGCGTGGGCGGCCGACCGGGTCTCCACGCGGGCCACTGCGTGGAAGCTTTTGGTCACCTCCTCGGCGCGAAGGAAGCCCCCGTCGCCCCAGCGGCTCCGAGAGCCATCCACGGGGCCAGCCAAATGACCCGGCAGAACGGTGCGCCCGTGCAGACGACGACGTCCCGACACCGTCTAACTGTCAGCACAAGGGAGAGGGGTGTCCAGACCAAGCAGGACACCAAGGAAAAGGGGACCCAGACCGACCTGATCATGATCCAGGAGGGAGAGGAAGCTCCCTTCTTGATAGACTTCCGTAGGCTGAGCAAGATCATGATTCCCGCGGTGCGATCACGCATCCTGGGGCACTGACTCTCGCTCCAGCGAGAAATGGACCAGCTCCTCGGACCCGCAGAGCAAGACGCACCAGAGGAAGGCGGTTTGATCGCCTGGGAAGAGCCGACCGGCGAAACACCGCTCGCGACACCAGACTCTCCGGTAAACCTCGCAGATGTTCTGCAAGGTGAACCTGAGGTCGTGGAAGACCTAATCCGGTGGAAGGAATCGCCGGGCGGAACTCCGCCCGCGACCCCCCAAGCCGAATTAGCCAAGCCCGAAGAAGACGAGGACGCCGAGGCCATCTGAGGACACCCGAGGACGCCAAGGCAACCCGAAGAAGACCAGGCTCACAAAGACGACGCGGCTGGCGAGGCGCAAGGACGACCGAGCGACGAGCCAGCGACGAAGTGACAACGAAGTGAGTGAAATGACCAAAACCAAAAAAAAGTGTCGTATGTGTGCGTGGGTTATGAAAGAGCGCATGTGCGATGTATAAACCATGTAACTACCGATTGATCAAAACATGCGCTCAGGGGTGAGCCAACCCTCCAGTGCCGGCGTCACCGTCGGCCCGGCGCACCGAGTCGATAGGGGCATCGACACCTAAGGGGGGAGGGATGTCACGAGCGCCGCATATTCACACCGAATATATCATCATAAACATGTCAATAATTAGTAATATCGCTTTGGAGACGAGGAAGCATAGCTTCAAATTCACTAGTGAATTTATAAAATAATCATTATAAAACAGTTCGTGGCACAACCAAAGCGCAACGGCGTAGTTGACGGTCAGCAACGTCAGCGTTTCCGGGCCCGCCGGATCCCGGGTGTAATCAACACCGGGATGAGGCGAGCACGAGATCACGCGCTTCGAGGATGACCGTCGCGAGGCGAGCCTTTGTTCCAAAATTATGAATTCAGCAAAAACCTCGCTCGCTGCCCGACGCTCCAAGGGGTGTCGGACGAGCGAGCGAAGTCAGTCCCGTTAGAGACAGGATCAAACCAACGTCAACGGAAACAGGCTCCTTCGAAGCTGTCGAGTAACGAGTTATCAGTCTTAGAGTCACCGACGAATAGAGAGTGAATTCCTCTAATTCTACACGCGGTGTTCGAAGCGTCTCGCGTCGCGACGTCGGCCTTTTGAAGTTAGACTTTGAGAGTAGAAAGCTGTGCCATGAACTTAATCAAGTTGTGTAGTCCTAATTGAATGTGAGTGTGAAAGCATGAGCCGTTCTGCGAATTCGGAGCTGAATTACCGAAGAGTAAGTGCGAGAGAGAGAGAGAGAGTAAACATTAAGATAAAGAACGTTGTAAACCTCCCCGTCTCCCATTTCTGTTGCTATCTTTTCATTAAACATTTGGCTTTCCGTCATAAACATTTTAGTACGATAATATTGAAACCCTCCAATTTATTTCACAAGGATTTCTCTGTAGAGGACGATCACCTCCTGACCCACCAAAAAAATTAGAATAAACGTCTGCGGTTACCTAGAGGGTTAAGTCGTCGCGTGCGAGACCGCTCCGCACGTGACACGAGCACTGTGACACATCACCTCGAATACCTTTTTTGATAAACATAACCATATCCATGTCCGTGAGAAGCTCATGTTCGATGTCTGTACATTTTAACATTGCATCAAACGATGGACCAGGCGCTGTGTACTAATGTAATGGGTCCAGTTTATACGTTGTCCGACAATTCTGTAGAAAATTTTGAAAAACGTCGGCTAGTACAAAGACGTCCATCTGTAAATACAAGTCCGAATACTCTCCGAAAGTTTGAACGTTGAAAGTTTGCCAAACTTCACATGCATGTGCATAGTCGTCGTCTGATATAGTCTTGATCATTTAATTTTGAGTGAAATTGTTGTTCGGGTGGTAGACGTCTGTCCTCGAGCTTCTCCCAACTGTCTATGTATTCGTACGGGAAGACTCCTCTTCTAGTCAATAACCGAAATTTGTTCAAGCTACTGCAAAATTTACGTGTTATTGTTTTTTGACAATCGTCCAGATACGATGATAATTTATTGAGGCTGTTAGGCATGGAACGGTACTAATCTATGAAATGGAACGTTACATCCGTTCCCTTAACGAATTTAGTAAAGGAAATGTACTTTTCTTCATTAGCAGGTAATAGTTCAACAGTACCTTCTAATGACGTTGCCAGGGCTTTGATCAGAAAATGCGAATCGCAACCCGACAGATTGTGGAATATTACCGGGATAGTGTGCGAATTTTGGTAATTTAGATTACAGCTGCGGTGAGCAGCACCACGGTACTTTCCCGTGAAATGACAAGGATCCCGATATTTCACGGCTGTGGGTGTAAACGGTTTTTCACAAATATTGCAGACCGCCGATAAATCAAATTCGTAGATCCGATTGAAATTCAGTGGTTCCATCGGTACAACAGTCTTATAGTATCTCTCTGACGAATGTGCCAATTTCTTTAACTCATTCACAAACCATTGGATGCAAGTTTCTCCGCGATTAATTTTGAATTTTTAAAGCGAATCGTTAAACGCACAATGCAGATAGTACAGTCTGGAACTCAATATCGTACGGTGCATAATTCCTAGATGCAGCATCAGGTGAGAATAGGAATTTCGACATTGCAATGTCAACCTGATGCATTGAGATGCATTTGGCTCAGAATGCAGTCGAATTTTTTACCACAAACGATGATCGCCAGCCTCCTGGCACGCTTCTGGATAAGGTCTATGCATGAATCTTTGCAAAATAAGACTTTCAGGTGTAGCAGAAAGATAAGAAGATGAACGCTGCAGAGCTAACGAACACCTTGGTGCAAAACTTTGACTTCTAGTAACGTAACGTCGATCCTAAGGCTATTGTCAACGTCAACAATCTATCATACCTGAGCCAGGCTCACCTGCTCTCAGACCTCTGTTACACACATTACTTTATCTTCAAACGTTCCTGACTTTTACTGAAATCATAACACGTTTTTCTTGTATGCGTGTGGATGTGTGTGTTCATGTGTCGTACACGTACATAAGCTTGACGCAGATCATAACTGAACGTGACGTGAACAGTGTCTTTGTTACGATACGTCGTCATGCCGGTACTCAGCACTGATAGTGACGTTAGACATGCCTTTTGCTTGAGGCAGCAAGTATGAACGTCCGAAGTGTTCTCTGTATGCTGAAGTGTAAAGCGATGCTTGAGACACAATGTTATGTGATGTTGCACAAACATTATGAAACCTCCGTCATCTTGGTGAAAACCGTAGTCACTTCTCTTATTCTGTGACCATAGCAACCAAACTATTCCAAATACCTTATCCAGGGATATTACAATAACTACATGGGGTAGTTGCTATGTGATTTTGTAAATCCCGGAGGAATTAACCTTCTAGCCGGACGATAAGGTGAATGTAAAAATATAGTTCCGTTGCAAAATGAGGATAACGATAACCGTATCGCTCGGAATTAATGTTAGTGGTTGTTCATAACAATATTAATGAGAATTCCACGAAAGTTCAGGGCGTGTGCGACATGTATGGTTTACAGATTAAAAATAATGTCTACACGCGTGTTGCTATGTGCAACGGCCTTTCAGGCTTGCATTATACAAAGTTGATAAATCCGTTGCGAACTCAACTTTTTGTATGTTGCGACGTGCTCTGTAACAGGCTGAAGCCACTATTGATACGCCTGAGTAGAAATACATGGTTTTTTCTTCAAAGATAGCACAGTCGCTGCATCTCAATCTGTTGTGTGACCAGGAGCTCCATGCAGCCACGGATAGTCACGTGCGGTACGGTCTCATCGGTAGCTCGATGGTTCGGCCAAGCAAGTACAAAGCAGCTGATATGGCATACAAGTTAATCTGCTTGTACGAAGTTTGAAAATTATATTATGCAATACTTCTTGATATCATTGACATAGTATAAGCTGACGCGACACCGCGTCCAGTACGTATCCCAACTTACGAATAAACTTGGATGAGCTTAAGTCACGATCGGTTCGTTATCAGGCTGCATGTGCATTGAATGTGCATCGGACCGACGTGCAGATGTAGGCGATACGGTGCAATTCGTGCAACAGTTACCGCACTCTAATGGGTCCAGCGTAACGGCTAAGGAGTTGACAGTTGACATCATTGCATGATAGATTTATGTCTCCTGATTCCAAAAGTATCACCTCCTCCACTACCCCCGAGCCCTCAGTTTGAAGTTACAGCCTGTAGCGCGCTCTTGTGTCGCACTGACTGTATCGATAGCTCCATGGTGCGGCCAAGACACGGAGCACCTGGCTGGCACGCAAGGTTATCTTGTACGGAGTTCAAAAAAGTTAGCATGTTCAGACGTATGCACTTTGTAGTCTTCGATTACTGACCATATTAGGTACAAATTTTACTTCAATTTGAAAACGAACAGTACATGAATAAACGTCAGGATTGAAGGAAAACAATTGTACCTGGCATTACAGTTGACGTAGTATGATGAAACTGATGGTGGTTAGACCACAAGCAGAAAGGTTTGATTTTATTCCAGAATTAGCCGCCATTTGCATCAGTCGATTAACATTTTCCCCGTCAACGTCCTGGATCCGGTATCACCAGGCCACTATACAGGGTGTCCCTAAATTGAGGGACACGGACCAGCCAGCGTGATACCTGACCGAAATACAACCGAGAATTTCTTTACCGGAAGGTCGTCCGACGCATAGTTTTTGAATTATAAGCGATAGCGTTAAGCCAATTAGAGTGCACCATTTCATCTGGATTTGCCGCCACGGAAATTGCTGTTTTGTTCGTCTGGGTGAATTATTATTATTCGGTTACAAAGTAAATATCGGCACCTCCCCTCTCTCGCTGTTGTACCCCTTCTCGAGCGCTGACCTCGGTATTGTTGCCGCGGCACACGCTGCCGGCCGCACACCCACGGACGCACACTTGTGTGTGTGAAAATAAGCGAATGCCCAGCTACACAATACTACCAAACACACATCTACGAGTGAAAATAAAAATAAATCTCGAAATAAATCAGCCGATTTAAGATTTGATGTTATAAAACACTTCCAATCATCTATGTATGCATAAAACTAGAGATTTTAGACGATTGATATGCCGTTAGGGTTCATAATTAGTCATTCAATCAATCTGAATTATGCTTTCCGAACATTTTCTGTGTCTTTGCAACATAACTTTTCCACTAGTTTGAAATTCATCATTGACATCCGATTTTTCAATAATGCGAGGGAAAAATAACTCGCTGAATTGACGTGTCAATAGGTTTGTAAATCAATTACAATTCACCTGAGTTAACACAAAATAACTGAATAAATGAGAATTCACGGAATCACTAAAAATGATAACTGAAATTATGAGAATTATTTGAGATATAACTGAATTAGGAAGAGTTGTGATAAGTCAAGTTACTTTGAATAACTTTAAGTTCGTGCCAAAATTTTATGTTTAGAGAGAAAAATAATTAAATTCAAATAAAAAAGTAATTTTAAATCAAGAAGAAGAAAATTTCCAAATACCTGAATTCAAATGAAGCAATTTGAATTTAATAAATCTATCCGAATTTAAGGAAAAATAATAATTATTATTTAGACCAGAAAAATGAAGTCGAATTACATGAATAAATTCAATTAATTCAACTCAAAAAAATATGGTGTCATTCAAATTCCCAGTTATTTCCTCGTCGATTCAATGTGGGTCTGGAGTGGCAAGTAACGTTCAAATTGTTGAGATCAATGCTAGTGATGGCCACTTATCTGAGAATAATCGATGTATCGATTAATCGATTTCAACAAAATAATCGGACACGGCTCGATTGAATTGGTAAAAATTAATCGATTTGGTAAATTTCTGCGTGGAGTCTTAATATCAGAAGAGATATTTTGATAATTCATAGTCTTATTCAAAATATTTTTAAGTTTGATAAATTTTGAGGAATTAATACTTAAGTAACTTAACTTATTACAACTCTTCCTAATTCAGTTATATCTCAAATTATTCTCATGATTTCAGTTATCATTTTCACTGATTCAGTGAATTCTCATTTATTTAGTTATTTTGTGTTAACTCAGGTGAATTGTAATTGATTTACAAACCTATTGACACGTCAATTCAGCGAGTTATTTTTCCCTCGCATTATTGAAAAATCGGATGTCAATGATGAATTTCAAACTAGTGGAAAAGTTGTGTTGCAAAGACACAAAAAATGTTCGGAAAGCATAATTCAGATTGATTGAATGACTAATTATGAACCCTAACGGCATATCAATCATCTAAAATCTCTAGTTTTATGCATACATCGATGATTGGAAGTGTTTTATAACATTGAATCTTAAATCCGCTGATTTATTTCGAGATTTACTTTTATTTTCACTCGTAGATGTGTGTTTCGTAGTATTGTGTAGCTGGGCATTCGCTTATTTTCACACACACGAGTGTGCGTCCGTGGGTGTGCGGCCGGCAGCGTGTTCCGCGGCAACAATACCGAGGTCAGCGCTCGAGAAGGGGTACAACAGCGAGAGAGGGGCGGTGCCGATATTTACTTTGTAACCGAATAATAATAATTCACCCAGCGAACAAAACAGCAATTTCCGTGGCGGCAAATCCAGATGAAATGGTGCACTCTGATTGGCCTAACGCTATCGCTTATAATTCAAAAACTGTGCGTCGGCCGAGCTTCCGGTAAAGAAATTCTCGGTTACATTTAAGTCAGGTATCACGCTGGCTGGTCCGTGTCCCTCAATTTAGGGACACCCTGTATAGGGTCAACAAATTCCTCATTGAATGCATTAGCTCGAGCACCATAAACACGTTCATCCAGAGTACTGTGCCAGAAGACCTCGACATCAACGCTGTTCTCTATATAAGTATCCGATATTAGAATTAATTATATCATGCATTTTAATACTTCTCCTTGCGCATTCCTTCCAGGGATAGAGCACCGCTTTGATAACTGAATTTCGTATATCGTTTCTTCCCATTTGCAGCTACTGGATCCAAATCCTAGTCTCTAGAAGACTGATAAAAGACTGAAAATGCCCAGGATATTATTAAGACGTGAGTATATCATTTCTACAAACTCATATCAACGATCCGTCGACCAAGTTGTCGTGTGCGCCCCTCGGAACGTCTTGTAAGCTCCAACAAAATTGATGTTAATTTATCTATTTTCAGGCCACCGATCTCACTCGGTCCCGTTGGAGACCAGCAGGCAACGGAGGCAGAAAGTAATCGTACGTCGTGACGAAATCGAGGCCGATGAGAACCCCCATCTTACACGTGAGGGAGGGCTTCCACGTAAATTGAAGAAAATGATCATTACCATTATTAGTATTTGTTTGTTTGGCCTTATTGTGTGGTGCTATTTGTTCTGAAAATATAATTATTACGCAATACTTCTTGGTATCATTGACATGGAATAAGCTGACGCAACAGTGCGTCCAGCAGGCATCCCGAATCACGTATATACCTGTATGAGCTTAGGTCTCGATCGGTCTGGTAGCAGGCTGCATGTGCATTGAATGTGCATCGGACCGACGTGTAGATGTAGGCGTTACTCTGCATTTTGTGCAGCAGCTACTGCACTCTGATAGGTCGAGCGTAATGGCTTAGGAGTCAACATCGATGCATGATACAGTTGTGTCCACTGATTTCAAAAATACCACCCCCCGCTACCCCCGAGCCCTAATTTTGAAGTTATAGCCCATAGGTTCTTGTGTAACTGACTGTAAGCTATACTATACGGAAGATGCTTCTGATAAATTGTTCTATTTTCCCGAAAACTTTCATGTGTGGGCTGTAGTAAAAATTCTAGATCTGCGTAAAGGCAGAACGGAACGGTTTCTTTGTGTTGAAAATTTTGGAATTTGAGAATCTTGTCCTCTTCTGCTGATAAGATAACTTTGGTTTCAATCAAATTCATGCAATCTACATTGTGCTTGAACAAACACCTTTCAAATTGAAAGTGTGATGGACACCTATCGCACAACCAAGTACGACATTTATGTTTAGAAATTTGAAAACTTGTCAACCGCGATAAATTCTGAATTCATGCAAAATGATTTGTTACATTCTTTTCAATATTTTCCATACCATCATCATCATCGTCATCGTCGTTTTCAGTCTCTATTACTAAAAGATAGATTGTAGGTTTACCAAACTTGTTTCGGCTTCAGTAAATGAGTACAATTTCACTGCGCTTTTGTTTTTCCGTACTATCTCTACCATAAACGTTAATTGAAAGTTTGTCAAGTTTCTCAAATTTTAGAATCTGGTTTGAAGACATTGGAAAATGCAAACCGTCGTATTGTAGCACTGAACTGAAATGTGCATATGAAGTGATTCTGCTGAGATGGTTGTTGGCTGGAAAGAGGGCTGCGGTAACCGACCATAGAAAGCAATATGAGTCGCTGTTACGGATGTTGACGACAGCCTTCTTATCTTGAATATCTTTGGGTAGTGGTGTGTATGTGTACACACCGCCTCGCAGTGGTACGTACCTGTTGATATTCACAGTCAAATTAATTATTTCAGTCAGCGACCAACCAGAGTCTTTCTCTTGAAAATCTTCCACCTTGTTCAACACTTTTTGCTTAACGTTCTCTTCGAACCACCCGTGTATGTCAGCTGGCTGGAGGATGATCTGGTTTCTGGTGTTAAAATATTTCATTTCTTCAACAAGTTCAGCGTTTTTCGTTATATTGAATTTACAACACAAGACACAGTTTGCTTTTAAACTTCCCACTTTTCGTAGCATTTTCTTCAGTCTTGCAACGACGAGGTGTTTCGCATCTTCCAAAAACCTCTTCAAATCTTTATGCCGCAGATCGATAATGGCTCCGGTTCAAATTCGGCTCTCGAAAGCTGTCTCCAAATCTTCCCACTGTACTCGATTGCTTCTTCGTCGGCTTCGTAATCCGTCACCCACTTTTTGAAATTGTTGAAATTTGACTGTCACCGATTTCAGAATTGCAATTGCAGTCAAAATTCTTGTCTTCTCCCCGATCGTTGAGACGTTGTTGCGTAAGATTTTATTCAAACGCCTAGTATTTTGGGTTCCGAATCGAATCTATTTTGCAATCTCTGCTGGTGACGATTTTTCAGATGAAATCTTGAACGCCGTTTCCATGATTTGTATTAATTTCAAACACTTTTCGGAATCCATGTTTCTTCCTCTTTCGATCACGCACTTGACAAAGATGTGGCTGCAAAGCTTGCTTCAGTATGACTGCTCTACGCTAGCACGGTCCCGTTTATGGGTAAACAACGACGTGACTCACACATTGCCGAAAATTCGTGAACAACGCATGCAATATTCTTTAACGAAAAAAATTTCAAGATATTTCTCAAACGAACCTACAGCGCGTGGAAGATGGTAAGGCAGTTCTTGGAACTTGACGAAAAAGTTTTGCACGCCTCATGTACGAGAGAGAGCTGTGAGAGTGAACTAATCACTAGAGTCATACATGGAACTGTGATAGGCTTAGTAGATATCGTTCACCGAGAGCGTTACGGGGATGTTCTACTTGGCCCCACGGTGTCAGTTTCACGATTTCGAGGCACTAGTGCAGTAGGACAGAGGAGAAGGATTTATCCTTCAAACGTAACCGATAAGTTGTTACCCGCAACCCTCAGCCCGACGCTCACGTGCCATAGCCGGCCCGAAAAGCGCGAACGGACGCGGCGCGGGCAAATTTGCACATATTCTTATGTAAAACACACACAGCCGTATACACGGCGCAAATGCCTGCGCCGCCGCTCCGCGCAGCCATTCGGCCGACAAGCCTCTCTCCATGGTCCGCGCCGGTCTATAAGCCTAAGGCTGCCAGCCGAGAGAGAACACAACTCTCTGGCACGCCCCGGCAACCACACCACTGCATCCAGTTTTCGGCTCCAGCCAAGAATAAAAGAAGCAATGTAACGAACCAACAGTCCTTTGAAGGATTCTTTTCCTTCCTCTCACATCTTCCTCTCCATATCAACCTTCCTCTCTTCCTGGCTCGCAGCCCCTCTCCGACCCAGCTCTCTCTACCCCCCCCGCCGCCAGTCATTTTTTTTTCCTCTCTTCCCTTTCCTTTTTTCTTCACCTACACCTCCCCCCCCCCCCCCCCTCACTTCTCGTCACATTGAGCATATAGCAAAGTGTCAACCACTTTATGATTTGGTATAGTTTAATCGTAAGCCTGAAACATATGAAGAAGCTGTCCGTAGAGTGGGGTGCTCCGTCCGTCTGATGAATTCATCAACAGTTGAGCTTGCAAACCCTCAAGATGGGTAATTGAAATCAGTGCAATTATACAGTTTTTTACCCTGAGTCTACAACAATTTTCGATTTCACTTGAGTGAATGGAAATAATTTAACGGGTGTGCATTTTTTTCAGATTATTTTGAAGAACAAAAATGGAGTACGTAAACATTTTAGAACATGTGCGGGTGCCTATAGATTAGATATTCGAAATACCTTACGATTTTCTCGTACAATCAGTGAGGTTGGCAATGAGCGAACGGTGACCGTAATGACGATAACAACCCTCGAAATGACGTTATCGTTTACCAGGCGGGTGTGGCGGCGGGCCTGGTACGTGATGAAGAAGGGAATTTTTTGTTTCCAAAAATGTAAAGAAAAATTTTATTCAATTTCACAACTTTTAGAACAAATTTATTTTCCTTTTTTTCGCTTTAACAACGAAAACCTTGAAACTTTTGTGATACATACATGTCTTACGTTTCTAAAATATCATTTCAGAACTTTTAGAACAAATTTGATAAATACTTTTGTGTGCGTGAGTGATACATCATATGTTAAATTTCCAAAATGATTGTATGTTTCAAAGAGCTGTGAACAACTGTTGCGTATCAAGCAGCATCTAGACTAACAAACTATAGTTATCGTAATATCGTTTGTACTGTCTTTCGATGATTTTTTCTTATATTTAAATTTTCACCCGATGGACTGTCAGATGTGAAAAGTGCTTTCGTACCTGACCGCCATAAACGAAAGCCATAAACGAAGTCTATGAACCCTTCATCTGACAAGCTGGCAAACTCTATCTCTTAACTTCTGCTTTTTTATTCTGCGTCCATACGGCAACCTTATGTTTTGCGTCTCCAATGCGAGACACTGCCAAATGGACAATTCTTGAATATTTTCAATCTTTGTATCCACGCTAACCGTCACGTTCGGATTTTATTCCTTAAACTCGGGAAGTTTCTAAGTCAAGAAATTTGTCAAGTCTGCGTGCCAGCTGTCAGTAATATAATTTTATTATAGAGTGCATCCTCGTTTTAAGCCTACGCACATTTTTTATTTTCTCAGTATTTTCGCCAGATTTTCCATCTGGCAATTTAAACTACAACTCTTCCGGGATTGGCGACCTCTGGACCTCCTTCTTGGGTTTTCCGATCTGCTTGACCAATCATCTGTTTCCTAATATTCGAATAACGAAGTAAACGTCAACGCCTTCTTCTCTAAGGAACTCGAAATTGTCAATCACGGAAGTCAGTCTAGTGACAGCCATCGAACTATTAACGTCACATCCACTGTTTAACTGTTAGCTTCACGTCCACTTACTAACTTCTTAATTCCATACCTATAACTTCAAATCTTCGTTGTAACAAACGTATACTTGAATAAAGTGTTAAGTTTTCTTAAAATAAAAGCACCGCGCAAGATTAATTTGGCGCGCGGGTTGCCGTATTTGCGTGACGTCCTTTTTACTCCACCAAAGGGGTGGTGGGATTTACAACCCCATCAGATATCGTACCATCGACGCGAGGAGACGGGACAACAACAGCATGCAACGTAGTAGTAGTAGTAGCAGTAGCAGTAGCAGTAGCAGTAGCAGTAGCAGGGGCAGCGGCAGCGGCAGCGGCAGCGGCAGCGGCGGCGGCAGCGGCAGCGGCGGCGGCAGCGGCAGCGGCGGCGGCAGCGGCAGCGGCAGCAGCAGCAGCAGCAGCAGCAGCAGCAGTAGTAGTAGCATATCTAGTTAATGTACATCAAAAAAAAAATAAATAAAAGCTTTGTGAAAATGTTTATACAATTTTCTTAAACGTTATGAAACGTAGAATACTTGGAAACTTCTTTGAAAGTTTTTTTTGTTCAGATTTTGAAATTGGTTCTTGATCACGTTCAGTAGTCGCACGGTCCATGCTGGTAAGAAGAAGACGCTGCTCGCGTTGTCCAGGTACGATGTACAAATTAAGCGAGAGTCAACGCATCTTTGAATTCAGTTTGACCATACTGGCCGCCCAGATACTGCAAGAGCAACCGCTCCTCCTCCATCGTCTGTACCAATTTCTGGTATTGGGTCTCGTCCTCGTTCAGCAGTCGTACAATCCGTGCCGGTAAGAATACGGTGAATTCGTCGTTCAGATCTGTGACGACACGCTGTCCAAACCTCGTTTGGACTCGTCGAATGTTGGTGACTTTGTAGATTTCGAAAATTTCCAGCTCCGTTAATTTCTTCGTCGGTAGAAATTCGTTCATGCTTGCAACTTTGTTCAGTTTTGTGAAATCCATTTTTTTTTTTAATGTTTAGCAGTTACGTGTTTCTTGATAAATTTAGATTTGCGAACTTTTTTGTCACTTTGTTGAGTTCTGATTTCTGGTTTATAACGGTTTTCAAGTCGTGAATATTTTTGAGGAACAGATCGATTCGCTGTTTTAGTTCTGCTTCATTTGAAGTTCTCCTCATGAGAGCTGAAGATGCAAGACTGTCTTTTTGACCTGAAATTCAGCCTTTTATGGCCGTATTCTTCCCACCAGGTACACAGAATCCTTGAAAAACTTCTAGAAGCTACCGAAAGGATGTGTCTTCGATTGTACGTTACAACCTTTCAGAATTTAACGTCGCACCGCAATCTGTTGTCCGCAGACCGCTCACCGTCCAGTCGAAACTCGTCCGACGATTCCGAGTATTGTTTTCGTCGGACGATTCCGAGAATTTTTCAGGGTCAAAGAAGCTCTTTGTCACGGTCCCGGACTGCTCGCCGTCAAGTCGAAACTTGTCAAACGCATTGTTTGTCAGCCGACATTCGTTCAGGGTCGAAGAAGCCGCATACAAATTTCAGAACCTTCCAGAATTAGACGTCGCACCGCAATCCGTTGTCCACAGGCCGCTCGCCGTCAAGTCAAAACTAGTTTAACGATTCCGAGTATTGTTTTCGTCGGACGATTCCGAGAATTGTTTGTCGAAAATTCGTTCAAGGCCAGAGCGGGTCTTTCAGAATTTAACGCCGCACCGGAATCCTTCGATCGCATGCCGCTCACCATCGAGTCGAAACACTTCGGACGAATTGTCTGTCAATCTAGATTCGTTCGAGGTCGTGAGAATCTTCTCGGACCTTCTCGAAGCTCTCAAAACCTGACTCATGCCAGGATTCTTGGTCGAACGTTCGAGGATTCACGGGGTCCGCTGGAACGCCTGAGGATTCACGGAGTGCGCTCGGTAATGCAGTTATCGATCCCGCTCGATGAGCATGATTTTCTTCACCGACAAAGAGCATTCATCCCCCGACGGGTAATACCACGGCAATTTCAGGCATTTTTCATCGACGATCATGGTCATTTGGAGGATTTTTTACCGACAATCATTGTCATTTAGAGGATGTTCCACCGACGATCATGGTCATTTGGGAGATTTTCTCACCGACGAGCGGTCAGCAGAGCACATTTTATCTTACGACAGTGGATGTAACCTTCAAGGGTTTGCGTCTGGGATGCACGGATAGGCGGATTGGTCGGCGGATAGGCGGCTTGGTCGGTAAAGAAGGTGTTTCCACCCAGAACGCGCCTTGTTATACTACGAACGCGTTCTCATGTACGACCACGAAGCGGCAGGCAACATAGTCAAAGCATGTGCAACATTGCACAATGTGCGCTTGCACTATTGTGTTTTGCCGTTAGATGACATTTCAGCAGAAGGAGGTGACGCTCCTCCCGCAGAAGTGCCTATGCCTGTTCCCGAACTTGCAGATGCACCAGCAGTACTTCTTGGCGAAGGTCGGCGTGTACGTGAGCAGATTGTTCACGACCGCTACGCTGAGTAAGATGTTCATGTGGTATTCCACTTCGACTGAGCCCCCTTTCCGGGTCGACTCCTTCAGATATTGTTTCAAATGAATTATGTTTTTGTTTCGATATTTATCATTTTCGACTATTAATAACCTTTGCAAATAAATTGAAATCAGTTGACCTGAAAAGGAGGTTCAGTCGAAGTAGAATATCCGTTACACACTCAGCTGCCATCGTTCGAAGAGGAATGTTTCAGATATACTAGGAAAACAAGTCAAGTATTCAACATTCATGTTATATTCGTTGATTTCAATTTCATACCCAATAAACAGACGTACGTTTAATAGCCGTTTAAGAAACGTCACCGCTGTGAAACTGAGGTGAACGTCGATAAATTATTCGTGTTCCACACATCACTAAATAAACGTATCTGCACATACGTAGAAAATACGTGAATATACGCCGGTATATTCAACAATTTTTGTACCGTAGAGTAATTGTTGATTATACGTGTTATCCGTGGTATATTTTCTGGTCCGAAGTCCGCCTAAGATACGTGAACTTCGAGCTTTTATAATACGTATAATTCACGTGTCTATAACTCTCACCGATTCAAAGATTGTTATCTGGCGATCGATATAGGTATGTTTTACCGTTGAAAGTTACTAATTATATACGACTGTGTATTTATGTATAGTATATTTATGTATAGTATATTCGACCCAAGCCGAAATTTCAAACTTGCCCTATTTTGAAACCAAGCAGGGGGCGGGACCTTAATTCCCACTTAAAAAATTTGGCAAATCTCATATCTCAAAATTTTGTCATAAAGTAGAAGCCTTAAGCATGGAGTATGAATTGTTTCAGATTTTTAGGAAGATGTTTTCGACTCTTTTCAAGCATGGGGTCGATTCGACCCCCCCTTTCCGTTAAGATGTAAAAAAATGACTTTCAGTGATCAGGTTAAAATAATTATTCACTTTAGTGTTGCCTGTTGCCTGTTGAACTTTAAAAGATAATTGAAGCATGACATATTGTTTCTTGCTGAAATATCGTCAGACTGGAGATTCTGGCAAAACAGCGAGAAAGCTTGCAATTTCATGGATCTGGAAAATTCTTTTTACAATGGGTAAGTGAATGCGTATTAAATTGTAAGCCCAATTTTCTTCGTTCAAAACCACTTGCGTTGTTTATATTAAATTTATAAAAATGGATGTTGGCCGTTCGATCCTCTTTTCTGTGAAATAGCTGTCGAATGGCAATATGTGTGTGTATAGTGTCAGGGAAAAAGTTTTAATACTCGCAAAAACAAAGCGATTCAGACTAATATCGACTCTGTAGCTTCACCCGTTTTCGAGTAATTCATGTTTCAAAAAATTTTATTGTGATTTATTATTCACGGCGACCATGTTGTCTCCCACTCGAGCGAGCGCGTGAAAGCCGGAGGTAACCGAGTACAACATGGCCGCTGTAAACAATAAATCGGGATGAAGTTTTCTGAAACATGGATTACTCGATGACGGGTGAAGCTCTGAGTCGATATTGGTATCAATCGCTTTGTTTTTGCGGGTATTAGAACTGTATCGCTGACACTATATACATATACACAGACATATTGCCGTTTGACAACTATTTTACAGAAAAAAGGATCGAACGGCCAACATCCATTTTTATAAATTAATTTTAAACAATACAAGTGGTTTTGAATAATGAGAATTGGGCTCAGGGTTAAATACGCATTTATTCAACCATTGCAACAAAAAATTTCTAGATCGATGAAACGGCAAGTTACTTCGCTATTTTGCTTAGCCTATAATTTCTCGACAAAGTAAGAACGATGACACACGCAGCGGCTTGTGCCGACTCGGCTGCCGCTTGATGTTGATACATACAGCGAATTTTGTCGGCTCAGCAGCCAAGCGGCCGTGAAAAAAGCACAATTGCAGCAGAACGAGTGCCTCTACCCAAGTGACACAGTGGTCGAAAATTTAGAATATTTGATACTTTGAGGCTTGCTATATTTGCATTGAAAAAGAAAACGTAAGAAAAATCGACGAATGTGGATGCATCCAATTGTAAATGACCGCCCAAGCAATTGAGGACGTTTTACTACTCTATTTGCTGAACTACGAGAAGATGAAGAAAAATTTTTCAATTTTACTCGATGTGAACGATCCTGTACTTTGCTTATTGACGGCGTGTGGTAGTCTTTTTTTATCGACCGAGTCAGTTATTTCTTATTTTTTGTCAGAATAAATAAACTGATGCATGGAATTGGTTGAAATTTCGGTAGTGTAATTTCTCTACATCGAGTTTCGCCTCTATGACCTGCAATGTTTGTTTCGAAGTGATTTTTAGTAATGAAAATGTACTAATTGCGAAGCTGCATTTGTGAAGAAACACGGGATAAACCGAAGAGTGTGTTAGCGCTCATGCAAGACAATGTAAACAAGCGCCGCGCCTACAATAAAACCGCGCGCGTTTCTTCGAGTAGACGATGCATCGACACGGCTTTTTGCATCATTTACAGCGATGACACACAGCGGTTTGTGCCGACTCGGCGGCCGAGTCGGCACATATTTCTGTGTTTTCAAATGATTCAAAACACACACTACGGCAAGCACTGCCTAGCAGCTCAAGAGCCGTCTCGACTCGTCGTCTACTCGAAGAAACAGTCGTCGGTTTGCAGCGTGGCAATTAGTACACAGTACAAAAATGACTTCGAAACAAACGTTGCAGGTCATAGCGGCGAAACTCGATGTAGAGAAATTAATAAGCGAAGTACAGGATAGTTCAGCATTATATGGGACATGACCCAAAAAGATTACAGTGATACAATAAAAAGAAAACAGTGCTGGGAAAAAATTACAGAGCTTTCTAGTTATCACAGCGATCTGAGCTTGGATCATAATGTAACGATACGAGGTAAAATACCCGCGCCAGACACAAGTTAGTTAAATAGATCTAACGATGATCACCTCAGTACCGGACACGTGACGAATGGTCAGAGAGCGGAAGAGGAAGAAGAACACGACACTCTACGGAAAGACGCCAGGCCAGTTGGTCAAATTCCTCGTTCATGTCATAAATTTCAACTGATTACATAAAATAATTCTTCAAAGTTCCAAAGTTAAGTTACAACTTATCCATCAACATTTAATAATCAACGTTATTGCTCTTTTGTCATCAAAAGTCACGCAGTCGACTATAAAACATCGTATCATCGAAGATCAGCAAACCTTTTCAACGTCCTCCACGAGGCTCTACGGAATCCAATTAATCCGGATCAACATCTCTTGACATCGCCATCTCAACATTATCTTGACTACGAAATGTTCACTCTACGATGGCTGTTGCCGAATCTTAATTAAATGGATAAGTTATTTCTCGTATTATATTATTTGGTACTTTTTCATCTTTAATTAACTTAACTTCGCTTTTTACATAACATAAACTTGACTTCCTGCTCCTAAAATCAAAACTATTAATTAGCTATTCAATTCAGCAATATCACCATTGTGAAATAAAATACTGGCGTATTTTAAAACGTGTGCGTGAGAACGAATGATTTGTGTGCCTGAAATAACTTTGTGACCAGTTCGAATATTCATTGCTGACGAGTTCTCTTAAATATCAATAAAACAGAGTAATTAGCGAAATGTACAATTGCTTCATTTATTTTTTTTTTTTGTCTAACTTCTTTTGGTTAGTTCTCCTTGAATTATAACAAATATATGTTTATTATTATTATTATTAATGTACGTTCGTACAGATCCGTTAGAATAAAACAAAATTAGGTAAGTAAAATCGTCAGTTCGATGACTAAATATCATCGTCAAGCGGCAGCCGAATCGGCCGCCGAGTCAGCACAAACCGCTGTGTGTGTTATCGCTCTAAACTCAAGTCTCGCCAGCGCAGCGGGTACGAGCCAGCTAGCAAGCGCGCAAATGGGGAGAGAGAGATAGCTCGTTAGAATCGCGAGGGGTGAAACAGGAGGAAGTAGGGAAGTAAGAACACGACGGGACTCTCCGGCGACCCCGGCGTAGTGGTAGCGTGCGAATTCGAGACCCCTCGGCTTTGTCCGCTTGTGTTCGGCTCCTGCAGGCTTCTTGCGACCTGCGAGCCGACATTTATCCCCGGACCGACTTGGGCACTGCACGTTACGCTTGCAAGCTTGTGCATTATTGTATGTGTGTGTGTATACATGTAGACAAAAAAAACAAGTACCAGAAGGCAACATAGACGAAAGGTAAGGAATTTTCATTATTGTTAATACAAAGGATTGTACACCGTGAGAGTTTGTGTAATGTATTGTAGATTCTCGATGCTACAAAAAACGAAATTATCTGATTGTTCGGTTATGTTTGTTTATCAGAATGAATTTTGCCTTTGTGGTACCATTTATCTACTCTTACGATGATATTAATTCGATGCTATGTAAAATAGCATACGGACAAATTATCTGTAATGATTGCTTCCACAAATTATAGTTGTGGAAGAACTACATACGTATAATACACGTATAATATACGTGTAATAATTATTGTATATGCGAGATGCACGCATAATAACTGTTGTATTATACGTGAAATATTCGTTTTCAAAACGTTTCCTTACATCTATCCGAGAACACGTACCATAATTCCATTATTGGGTAATTATTTGTTTATAAATTAATTTGTCATTGTATGGAATTATTTCAAACTATGACGAAACTAGATTTGACACGAAACTAGAGTTTTGCTTCTTGGTGAGTTTTTTTCCCGGTGAGTCTTTTCTCCATGAAAGTTTTTTCTCTCGGAAAGTCTTTTCTCCCGGCACGCCCACTTAAGCATACTCGTTCGGTAGGTGCCTTATGCTCTAAGGTGGGTGCCAGTCGGCAAAACTCTATGTGCTCCCCCGCTGGTAGGAAAATCGGTCCTCCCGTTCATTTGTGGGGAAAAATATCGTGTGCACCACTACACGATCGCATGGAGATTTCATTCCCTCGGGAGCGAAATCGTCCTTTGTTCTCTAGGTGCACAATATACTATTTTCTTTCATTATTACGCCCTACTTTTACGTCGAAAATCTTCTTGTACATAGATTTAGGCACATAATTCGAAAAGAGTAATGCTCATGTCGGTATAATAATCTGGTTTGGGCGCGTTGTACACTGGTTCTTCATTAGATACAATTTAATAGTACCGCGTAATTGAAATTTAACCGTTTAATTTGTGTATTTAATGATTCTATTCTAGCTTCTGGCATCCCGACATTCTGACCCGCAATCTCAAGGCTCGATTTTAACTAGTAGTATTCAAACACTGTACTGTAATGATGTACTAAGCAAAGTATTCTAATTAAAAAGTCCGTTTTAGGTTCATACTAATTGCAATGGAAAAGTCCCTAGAACGGAAGTCGTTTCGTAAACGACATGAACGCCGCAAAAGGAAACTTACCGTAAATAAAATCTTGCAAGTTATACAAGAAGATTTGCCGGTCACGGATATTTTTAATGACTTTTCACAATCTACGTCTGTCTCATTCCCAATATCCCAATGTACTTTTGTGCCGAACGATGGATCTTGTGAGAGAGAAAATAACTTCACGAATGAGCTTCTCGATAACACTAATAATTACGATAATTATCACCGTGAAGTCCGATCAGTAGCGCATATTCAGGAATCTAGTAACGATACCGATAGTAGTGATGATGTTTCTGATCGCACCAGGGCATCTACAGAAATATTAGATATGAAATTAGATTTCCGAAAATGGGCGTGCGATAATAACATCACACACAGTGCGCTTATTCAACTTTTAGAAGTGTTATAAACGCAAATACCTGACTTGCCAAAGAATGCAAGAACTTTATTGTCTACCCCAAGACAAGTAGAAGTTATTCCCATGGATAACGGCCACCTATATTATTTTGGTTTGCAAAAAGGATCACACGAAAAATTAAAACGTGGAAGGGTTTCACATGACTCGAACGTGTTAAAATTGGATTTCAATGTTGATGGATTGCCCCTGTTCAAAAGTAGTTCAGAATCGTTGTGGCCTGTGCTATGTCGGAGTCTTTCATTGAAAGATCAAACTCCGTTTGTGGTTGCGTTATTCAGCGGAACTGAGAAGCCGAAGCCATTAGATGTCTATTTGAAAAAATTCATAACAGAATTGCAATTTCTAGTACAAAACGGAATCGAGTACAAAAATAAGCTTTTCCAAATTGAAATACGTTGTTTTATTTGCGATGCTCCCGCTCGAGCAATGTTAAAAATTGTATCTGGACATACGAGTTCTTTCGGATGTGAAAAATGTTTTTGTAAGGCACATTCCGCGAACCATAAATTATATTATCCAAGAAATAATATTGCGCGAAATCGAAAAGATAGTGATTTCACAGACGAAGACACTACTACCAATAAACACATACGGGGAAAGTCTCCATTGCTTAAGATAAATATCAAACTCGTTTCGCAATTTCCACTCGATCCTTTGCATCTAATTTTCCTGGGTGTGATGAGAAGATTGCTTGTATTACATTAGATTGAAGGACGAAAAGAGCGTAGAAAATCTAAAATTTCGCAAAAACTGTTACGTATTCACACTTTCATACTTTCGTTGGTATATTATTGTTTTTATTTACATACACACAAATATATTTTTCAATAAATATAATTACCGCAAACCCAATAGTTTTATTCTACTATTGAGACACACGTTCAAGATAACCTTACCTACTAATTATATACATATATGTATTTTCACTAAGAATGAAAGTGGAATAACGTTTATACATATAAATACTCGTAAATTTTTCGTCCTACTGCCACAACATTATTTGGACTCTTCGCAGATAATTTAAATTTATCAGTTGTCAAAGATTCGCATTGGAAAGATGTGTCTGTTTTTTTCGTTACTTGATGTGGTTTATAATCATCTACACAGTGCACTACGTCACTTTGCTGGATATTTAAACAATTGATTTCAGCAAGCCTGTTAGCAACTTGCTGGAGAGGAAGTCGTTTCGCACGTACAAATCGTCTTAAGGTACTCATGTAATTCTCAAACGGAAAGCTACTAAAATCGCCCAATGGTCCATATAATCTTACATCCGCGGATAAGTGTCGCAAAGAATGTACGTTATATACGACGAAATCCGGTCCATATATCGACGCACATTGTGATACAAACTGTTCTAGTAAATCCTCGGCTACGCGGAGATATACTGCGAGTAACGTTCTACTTGATAAAATGGTAATAGCGACGTGTAATAACAGAACGTGCTGATATTTATCGTGGCTCAAGATATTCAACATCACAATTGGTCCGTAATACAATAAAAACATTCTAAATTCGGTTGCTTTCCACCGTTTGATTTCAGACATCGACTGAGGTTTTCGCGGAAATTCGTACGTCATGTTTGGTCTAATTACACATTGTATTTTGTTGTTTATAATACGTAACAGTTTTTGCGAAATTTTAGATTTTCTACGCTCTTTTCGTCCTTCAATCTAATGTAATACAAGCAATCTTCTCATCACACCCAGGAAAATTAGATGCAAAGGATCGAGTGGAAATTGCGAAACGAGTTTGATATTTATCTTAAGCAATGGAGACTTTCCCCGTATGTGTTTATTGGTAGTAGTGTCTTCGTCTGTGAAATCACTATCTTTTCGATTTCGCGCAATATTATTTCTTGGATAATATAATTTATGGTTCGCGGAATGTGCCTTACAAAAACATTTTTCACATCCGAAAGAACTCGTATGTCCAGATACAATTTTTAACATTGCTCGAGCGGGAGCATCGCAAATAAAACAACGTATTTCAATTTGGAAAAGCTTATTTTTGTACTCGATTCCGTTTTGTACTAGAAATTGCAATTCTGTTATGAATTTTTTCAAATAGACATCTAATGGCTTCGGCTTCTCAGTTCCGCTGAATAACGCAACCACAAACGGAGTTTGATCTTTCAATGAAAGACTCCGACATAGCACAGGCCACAACGATTCTGAACTACTTTTGAACAGGGGCAATCCATCAACATTGAAATCCAATTTTAACACGTTCGAGTCATGTGAAACCCTTCCACGTTTTAATTTTTCGTGTGATCCTTTTTGCAAACCAAAATAATATAGGTGGCCGTTATCCATGGGAATAACTTCTACTTGTCTTGGGGTAGACAATAAAGTTCTTGCATTCTTTGGCAAGTCAGGTATTTGCGTTTATAACACTTCTAAAAGTTGAATAAGCGCACTGTGTGTGATGTTATTATCGCACGCCCATTTTCGGAAATCTAATTTCATATCTAATATTTCTGTAGATGCCCTGGTGCGATCAGAAACATCATCACTACTATCGGTATCGTTACTAGATTCCTGAATATGCGCTACTGATCGGACTTCACGGTGATAATTATCGTAATTATTAGTGTTATCGAGAAGCTCATTCGTGAAGTTATTTTCTCTCTCACAAGATCCATCGTTCGGCACAAAAGTACATTGGGATATTGGGAATGAGACAGACGTAGATTGTGAAAAGTCATTAAAAATATCCGTGACCGGCAAATCTTCTTGTATAACTTGCAAGATTTTATTTACGGTAAGTTTCCTTTTGCGGCGTTCATGTCGTTTACGAAACGACTTCCGTTCTAGGGACTTTTCCATTGCAATTAGTATGAACCTAAAACGGACTTTTTAATTAGAATACTTTGCTTAGTACATCATTACAGTACAGTGTTTGAATACTACTAGTTAAAATCGAGCCTTGAGATTGCGGGTCAGAATGTCGGGATGCCAGAAGCTAGAATAGAATCATTAAATACACAAATTAAACGGTTAAATTTCAATTACGCGGTACTATTAAATTGTATCTAATGAAGAACCAGTGTACAACGCGCCCAAACCAGATTATTATACCGACATGAGCATTACTCTTTTCGAATTATGTGCCTAAATCTATGTACAAGAAGATTTTCGACGTAAAAGTAGGGCGTAATAATGAAAGAAAATAGTATATTGTGCACCTAGAGAACAAAGGACGATTTCGCTCCCGAGGGAATGAAATCTCCATGCGATCGTGTAGTGGTGCACACGATATTTTTCCCCACAAATGAACGGGAGGACCGATTTTCCTACCAGCGGGGGAGCACATAGAGTTTTGCCGACTGGCACCCACCTTAGAGCATAAGGCACCTACCGAACGAGTATGCTTAAGTGGGCGTGCCGGGAGAAAAGACTTTCCGAGAGAAAAAACTTTCATGGAGAAAAGACTCACCGGGAAAAAAACTCACCAAGAAGCAAAACTCTAGTTTCGTGTCAAATCTAGTTTCGTCATAGTTTGAAATAATTCCATACAATGACAAATTAATTTATAAACAAATAATTACCCAATAATGGAATTATGGTACGTGTTCTCGGATAGATGTAAGGAAACGTTTTGAAAACGAATATTTCACGTATAATACAACAGTTATTATGCGTGCATCTCGCATATACAATAATTATTACACGTATATTATACGTGTATTATACGTATGTAGTTCTTCCACAACTATAATTTGTGGAAGCAATCATTACAGATAATTTGTCCGTATGCTATTTTACATAGCATCGAATTAATATCATCGTAAGAGTAGATAAATGGTACCACAAAGGCAAAATTCATTCTGATAAACAAACATAACCGAACAATCAGATAATTTCGTTTTTTGTAGCATCGAGAATCTACAATACATTACACAAACTCTCACGGTGTACAATCCTTTGTATTAACAATAATGAAAATTCCTTACCTTTCGTCTATGTTGCCTTCTGGTACTTGTTTTTTTTGTCTACATGTATACACACACACATACAATAATGCACAAGCTTGCAAGCGTAACGTGCAGTGCCCAAGTCGGTCCGGGGATAAATGTCGGCTCGCAGGTCGCAAGAAGCCTGCAGGAGCCGAACACAAGCGGACAAAGCCGAGGGGTCTCGAATTCGCACGCTACCACTACGCCGGGGTCGCCGGAGAGTCCCGTCGTGTTCTTACTTCCCTACTTCCTCCTGTTTCACCCCTCGCGATTCTAACGAGCTATCTCTCTCTCCCCATTTGCGCGCTTGCTAGCTGGCTCGTACCCGCTGCGCTGGCGAGACTTGAGTTTAGAGCGATAACACACACAGCGGTTTGTGCTGACTCGGCGGCCGATTCGGCTGCCGCTTGACGATGATATTTAGTCATCGAACTGACGATTTTACTTACCTAATTTTGTTTTATTCTAACGGATCTGTACGAACGTACATTAATAATAATAATAATAAACATATATTTGTTATAATTCAAGGAGAACTAACCAAAAGAAGTTAGACAAAAAAAAAAAATAAATGAAGCAATTGTACATTTCGCTAATTACTCTGTTTTATTGATATTTAAGAGAACTCGTCAGCAATGAATATTCGAACTGGTCACAAAGTTATTTCAGGCACACAAATCATTCGTTCTCACGCACACGTTTTAAAATACGCCAGTATTTTATTTCACAATGGTGATATTGCTGAATTGAATAGCTAATTAATAGTTTTGATTTTAGGAGCAGGAAGTCAAGTTTATGTTATGTAAAAAGCGAAGTTAAGTTAATTAAAGATGAAAAAGTACCAAATAATATAATACGAGAAATAACTTATCCATTTAATTAAGATTCGGCAACAGCCATCGTAGAGTGAACATTTCGTAGTCAAGATAATGTTGAGATGGCGATGTCAAGAGATGTTGATCCGGATTAATTGGATTCCGTAGAGCCTCGTGGAGGACGTTGAAAAGGTTTGCTGATCTTCGATGATACGATGTTTTATAGTCGACTGCGTGACTTTTGATGACAAAAGAGCAATAACGTTGATTATTAAATGTTGATGGATAAGTTGTAACTTAACTTTGGAACTTTGAAGAATTATTTTATGTAATCAGTTGAAATTTATGACATGAACGAGGAATTTGACCAACTGGCCTGGCGTCTTTCCGTAGAGTGTCGTGTTCTTCTTCCTCTTCCGCTCTCTGACCATTCGTCACGTGTCCGGTACTGAGGTGATCATCGTTAGATCTATTTAACTAACTTGTGTCTGGCGCGGGTATTTTACCTCGTATCGTTACATTATGATCCAAGCTCAGATCGCTGTGATAACTAGAAAGCTCTGTAATTTTTTCCCAGCACTGTTTTCTTTTTATTGTATCACTGTAATCTTTTTGGGTCATGTCCCATATAATGCTGAACTATCCTGTACTTCGCTTATTAATTTCTCTACATCGAGTTTCGCCGCTATGACCTGCAACGTTTGTTTCGAAGTCATTTTTGTACTGTGTACTAATTGCCACGCTGCAAACCGACGACTGTTTCTTCGAGTAGACGACGAGTCGAGACGGCTCTTGAGCTGCTAGGCAGTGCTTGCCGTAGTGTGTGTTTTGAATCATTTGAAAACACAGAAATATGTGCCGACTCGGCCGCCGAGTCGGCACAAACCGCTGTGTGTCATCGCTGTAAATGATGCAAAAAGCCGTGTCGATGCATCGTCTACTCGAAGAAACGCGCGCGGTTTTATTGTAGGCGCGGCGCTTGTTTACATTGTCTTGCATGAGCGCTAACACACTCTTCGGTTTATCCCGTGTTTCTTCACAAATGCAGCTTCGCAATTAGTACATTTTCATTACTAAAAATCACTTCGAAACAAACATTGCAGGTCATAGAGGCGAAACTCGATGTAGAGAAATTACACTACCGAAATTTCAACCAATTCCATGCATCAGTTTATTTATTCTGACAAAAAATAAGAAATAACTGACTCGGTCGATAAAAAAAGACTACCACACGCCGTCAATAAGCAAAGTACAGGATCGTTCACATCGAGTAAAATTGAAAAATTTTTCTTCATCTTCTCGTAGTTCAGCAAATAGAGTAGTAAAACGTCCTCAATTGCTTGGGCGGTCATTTACAATTGGATGCATCCACATTCGTCGATTTTTCTTACGTTTTCTTTTTCAATGCAAATATAGCAAGCCTCAAAGTATCAAATATTCTAAATTTTCGACCACTGTGTCACTTGGGTAGAGGCACTCGTTCTGCTGCAATTGTGCTTTTTTCACGGCCGCTTGGCTGCTGAGCCGACAAAATTCGCTGTATGTATCAACATCAAGCGGCAGCCGAGTCGGCACAAGCCGCTGCGTGTGTCATCGTTCTTACTTTGTCGAGAAATTATAGGCTAAGCAAAATAGCGAAGTAACTTGCCGTTTCATCGATCTAGAAATTTTTTGTTGCAATGGTTGAATAAATGCGTATTTAACCCTGAGCCCAATTCTCATTATTCAAAACCACTTGTATTGTTTAAAATTAATTTATAAAAATGGATGTTGGCCGTTCGATCCTTTTTTCTGTAAAATAGTTGTCAAACGGCAATATGTCTGTGTATATGTATATAGTGTCAGCGATACAGTTCTAATACCCGCAAAAACAAAGCGATTGATACCAATATCGACTCAGAGCTTCACCCGTCATCGAGTAATCCATGTTTCAGAAAACTTCATCCCGATTTATTGTTTACAGCGGCCATGTTGTACTCGGTTACCTCCGGCTTTCACGCGCTCGCTCGAGTGGGAGACAACATGGTCGCCGTGAATAATAAATCACAATAAAATTTTTTGAAACATGAATTACTCGAAAACGGGTGAAGCTACAGAGTCGATATTAGTCTGAATCGCTTTGTTTTTGCGAGTATTAAAACTTTTTCCCTGACACTATACACACACATATTGCCATTCGACAGCTATTTCACAGAAAAGAGGATCGAACGGCCAACATCCATTTTTATAAATTTAATATAAACAACGCAAGTGGTTTTGAACGAAGAAAATTGGGCTTACAATTTAATACGCATTCACTTACCCATTGTAAAAAGAATTTTCCAGATCCATGAAATTGCAAGCTTTCTCGCTGTTTTGCCAGAATCTCCAGTCTGACGATATTTCAGCAAGAAACAATATGTCATGCTTCAATTATCTTTTAAAGTTCAACAGGCAACAGGCAACACTAAAGTGAATAATTATTTTAACCTGATCACTGAAAGTCATTTTTTTACATCTTAACGGAAAGGGGGGGTCGAATCGACCCCATGCTTGAAAAGAGTCGAAAACATCTTCCTAAAAATCTGAAACAATTCATACTCCATGCTTAAGGCTTCTACTTTATGACAAAATTTTGAGATATGAGATTTGCCAAATTTTTTAAGTGGGAATTAAGGTCCCGCCCCCTGCTTGGTTTCAAAATAGGGCAAGTTTGAAATTTCGGCTTGGGTCGAATATACTATACATAAATATACTATACATAAATACACAGTCGTATATAATTAGTAACTTTCAACGGTAAAACATACCTATATCGATCGCCAGATAACAATCTTTGAATCGGTGAGAGTTATAGACACGTGAATTATACGTATTATAAAAGCTCGAAGTTCACGTATCTTAGGCGGACTTCGGACCAGAAAATATACCACGGATAACACGTATAATCAACAATTACTCTACGGTACAAAAATTGTTGAATATACCGGCGTATATTCACGTATTTTCTACGTATGTGCAGATACGTTTATTTAGTGATGTGTGGAACACGAATAATTTATCGACGTTCACCTCAGTTTCACAGCGGTGACGTTTCTTAAACGGCTATTAAACGTACGTCTGTTTATTGGGAAATATCTAGAGATCATATCGGGAGGATTCGAAAATTTGTGGCTGTCACTCAGCAGGTCAAGCGTAGAATAGAAGGAGGTCGGAGTTCGGCTCACCGATCTCGCGGTTTTCGTGAGGTGATTCTTCTTCCCTTTGATTGATTGGTCGACCCCCACCGCTAATAGGCCATCCCCCTGTGGCGAATATTAGTTACGGCGTGGTCATGCGTTTTCGAAGATTACCGCTAAATGTGGCGTAATGTGCTGCTCGTGATTTCGTCATTAACACCAACTCGTACGATTTAATGGCTGCTTCAGTCTACTGTCCAGGTTGCCTATCATTAGGGACTTTTTTGACAGAGGCATACACAGGGTGCCTCTCGGTCAGAATTATCAAGTGGAGAGTGACGCCTCACTGTTCACCTCCACCGGCTTTTATACAGGCAATAGCCGGCTGCCTATACCCGAGGTCATACAGTCAGACGGTTGGCTAAACCGTGGACCACGACCCACACAATTAGTCCTTGCCGACAGGAAGGCTGCGTCGATCCTTGGAACGATGGCTTTATCAATCTGGACGTAGTGGTTTGGGGTCGGTCCGGCACCAGGCCGGTAAGTCGGAAGATAGCAGGCTACGGTCCGCCCTTCACGCCATCTTTACGGCATCCGATAGAGCGGGCGGCTGGTTCCTCCTTGAGTAGCGGTGCCCTCGGCCGTCGGGAGGATTTTCATCTCCCTGTTCACCGGCAGTCGAGGCGATACGGAAGGTTTGGGTGGATGCTACCCCAGTAGCAAAAGAAGTGCACCAAGGTAGCCAGCATAGTCTGATTAGACCGTCGGTAGGCGAAGTCGTCGAGAGCTGGAAACGGTAGATATCGGTCCCTCGGTGGTCGGGATCGTTGTCGTCCAAGTACCTTATTAGCGTGCGCCGAAGCGCGAAATACAGAATTTACAAAGAAAGAATTAGTTAAAAGTAGTTATTGCCTGTTTGTATCGAGTTCGGTTGGAGTACCCTGCTGAGGACGCGTAAATCAGAAATAATAACGGTTGTGTGCCCTTGTGACGGGCGATTTTGAATCGCCACGTTACAGCACATACGCAAATTGGTACGGAATAGAGGGCTCTTATTGGTTGCAAGCACTAGCCTCGCGAAAATCTTTTGCAATTATCGCTAGCTATCTAGACCGGTTGAAAATTATGTGGTTGCTATGGACTCAGTTCGGGTCGCTAACTTGAGCGTTAACACGGTCGTTAACGGCGTTAAAAAGATCCAGAATCGCAGAGCAGGTATTGACAGTATATAAGTTTCGTTTATACTGACAATCGCACTACTTCCTGTTTCGTCAGTTTTTTGTTCTTGTGCGACATGCTCATTCAGTTTCACTTCAGAATTAGAAATGGATTGATTTCCGTTATCAAATTCAGTCGATTCGTCGGTTTCTTCAATAACGGTATTGGTAACATTGGAGATATTACTTTTATCAATTGTTGAATCCAGTGAAGAATCTTGGACATTGGAATGCGAAACAGACAAGCTATCAGCCTTTGGGGCAATGAGTCTGTCAATTACAGGAAATTTCTCAATCTTCCTTATTCGAGGTTTTTGCTTCGGACGTTCATTTTTCTTCACGCCTGGCGACGATGTAGATGGATTCAAGGTAGTTTTCAGTGCTTGTAATTTATCATGTGTCTCTGCAAATAACATTAAGTAAATCAATAATAGTACATTGTACAACAAGGTGGGAAAGTGGGCATTATCTACCAAGGATGAGATTATGGTTCACAAATCGAAGTCAAGTGCATCATCATCTTACCCGAGCTGGAAATCGCCCTCCGCTTCCTGTGGTAAACTGTGGTTTTTTATTAACAAGTGCATGTACAGACCTTTTTTTCATGAATGTAGGGCAAAGTAAAATAATTACGTTTTAGATTTGGTTTCACTCGTAAGAATTAATCATCGGCACAATGACTGATGGAAAAAATCATATAGTTACATTTTATTGCTCATTAGCTTCGTTAGGAAATCTTTGGTACTACCTCTCTAGATCTACGCTTGGAATAAGCAATTTTGCATCCAATATACATCCAAAAAAGCCTATTCCATGCACGTGTTGAAATCACAAAGTTGTTTAAATTCCGGAAAAAATTACCAATCATGATTTGAATCCCTTCCGCAAAGTTACTGGCAAAGACAGTCGTTTGGAAAAAAGTAAACCTCCTCCGAAAAGAGTATATGTTCTAATATGATTTGAATCCTTTTTGCAAAGTTACAGGCAAAGACAGTATACTAGAAAAAATCAAACCTCTTCCGATAGGGATATATATTCAGCGAATCTTTTGCAGTAACATTTCAGGTTATCGCTGCGCTTTTGCAATAATACATCAGGTCGTCGCTGTAAGGGGTTCCCTGAAAATACACTTTTACTGCAAAAGGTTGAGTTTTTTTAACAAGTAAGTCCTCCAATTACCTGTTCGTAAGGATAATAAAAAGCAGGAAAGGATTTTTTATACGATTCGCTGTAGGGGCTTAAGATTTTGATCGGTGTGAGATGACGCGAGAGATGAAATAAGAGTATACAATTTATTTTCTTACCGTTCGATGCCACCAGCTCAGCCTCGTACTTCCCACCACTATGTTTAACAATGCGTATTGTTGTATCTACTAGTCTTATACTTTTCATGGGGTATATATAATGTAACCCATTGCCAAACTTTACAAGGCCAAACATTATGCACACTTGTAGAACATACGGGATCTATGGAAAGACAAATCAGAAGCATATAACAGTCAATAACAGAACAGAACAGAAGATGAGTCAACGTGACGTCAGAGTTTGGGAAAGCAGCTTGATTTCCAACAATCAATGTTTTAAACACAAGTAACAAGGTACAGAAGAGAAGCCGAACGCAACCTCGGAAAAATAGTTTCTCATGTGTCCAGAACTAACACTTACCAAAACGATTCCGATGCCCTTGGAAAAATACATTTGATACTGGATCTTTCTTATACCACGTGCAGCCACGTGCGTAACTGCAAAAACGACAAAATATTTGCTTCAACTATCGCTAAATACTGCCGATTCAATATCTGGACTGTGAAATACAGTTGAATGTCATTTCGTTACCCACTTTTTCAATATCCAGGTTCGCCTTTTTGCCTAAACAATTTTTATCTTTCAAAAACAACATTGCACGTGCGGCGACCAGTGCACACCGGCGAGCCCGGCGAGTTTGAACCAGTGTGATTTGTGATCTTAAGTAAGGTTCCTTATCATATGCAGCAAACACAAGGATGCGGCTCGCTTTGATTAGTCAATTCACGAAAATCACCATTCGTTGACTCATCGTTGTATAATCAGAAAAATTCGAAAAAATGCTATAAATATTTTGAAAATAGTTGTGTATAGTCCGGATATATATCTGCATACACCGGATGTATCGTGTACAAGGCGCTAATAGCTCCGCACTTTGAGTTCTGCGCAACACTGCTAGTGGGTATGGATAACAAATTCAGACGTACATAGAAGCGCAATTCGTATGCTTTGCGTGAGGACAAGTTTTTTCCGACGCTAGCAGCCGCTTGGCGGCGTCGCAGTCATATCGTGACGTCACTCTTGGTTGGACACGCCTATTCGCCCTCTCTCTCCCCCCTCGCTCTCACTTCCTCTCTCCCTCCCTCCCTCTGTAGACCTGTTTCGGGTGTGAGCACTATAATAATTGTTACACAACATTTTGTCTACGACCATAAATAGGCTGGAGTTCCCATTATCGTATTCATAGCATGTGCGCATGATATGTCCGCTAGGACTTAAAATTTTGTCTCTCATACTGAAAGGTATCATTAAACGGGAAAAGGAAGCTTCAAATATTTGTGAGGCGTGTTTTTTAGCTGAATCATACTCGCGTTTGCCGTATCTTTTTATTATATTCGAAAAAGATCCTTTGATTAAATCATTTTCCGGAAATGTGAATTCGTCTTGGAAAAGATAAATATCTTTTGGAATGACTAGGTAAAGACCTTCTATTTTCCTGTTGATAAACATTTTGCTATCACGTAAGCTATTATAGTGGGGGTCAAGCTGGTTTTCTTCAAGCAAAACATGTTCATTATCACTTAGATGCGATTTTGTATAATAGTGTTACAAAGGGTGAAATCACTAGTTTTGCTCCCTTTTAATGATCTAGTAGTCATCATAGATAAAAGACGTTTATAAACCTCTTATGTCTTTAAAATTAATGAGGTTGCTGCGTCAACCAACATTATTGTGAAAACTGTCTTGTTTCAGACTTAAAACGAGGAACTTGCAATCAAAGCTTTTTCACGACATTTTATTTGCTCCTTTGATTTTGGCTTGATAATCGAAATCACGGATCCATATTTATTTCCGTAAAGTCCAGGAACGTTACACTGGTGTCAGAAGTGGGATCTTGAGTTTCTTTTTAATTGGGTCAATTCAGTGCGTGAAATAAACTATGAGCAACAGTCGTATGACACGTTCTCGTCGTCGGAAAAGTGGCGGAGAAGAACATTCCATCACGGAAAATCCGCGGGTTCCCGAGACAAATTTTGCACCTTCAGTGGCCTCTTTACCTGTCCCTGCGATGGTTCAGTCTCACAGATCGATCTACTAAAGATTTTGAGCCAACAACAAGAAGCCACCGACGGACATCAACGACAGCTTCTGGATGCGGCTAGTCAACAACAAGAAGCCGCTGTTCGACAACAACAACAACTTGTCCAGTTGCTTCAAGAGCAACAAGAACAGCGGAGACGAGAAAGAGAGGCTCGAGAGCGTTCGGAAACCAGTCTCCATGACCTGCTCCGGACGACTGTGGTAGCCCTTCAATCCGTCCATCAAATGAGTGGCTCTGGAGAACCGGCCGTTACTCCTCGAGATTCCAGAGCCGTTACTCCGCTTCCTTTTCTGTTTCCTCTCCCGCTGTTCTGGAGGTACAACATCCAGGATGACCCCAGGATTTTCGTGACTCAAGGTCTGTGCCTTTTATTAGGGGGGTAGATGAATCCCCAATTTGTAGAGCAAGAGTAGATAATGAGGTTGGTTTTTCCGAGCCTCTGTCTCAGGTTCAGCCTCGATATTCTCATTTAAGTCAATTAAATAATTCTAGATTTCCTGGGGTTGCTTCTCAGATTAACGAGAAACCCTTTAGTCCTTCAAAACCGCCAATTTTTGATGGAAAAATTCCATGGACAGAGTATGAGCGTCAATTTAGCACAATAGCAAAACATAATCAGTAGGACTCCGCCATGAGGCCTTGCCTTGCCTCTTGTCTTCGGACGCCGGCTTTGAATGTTTTAACAGCATTGTCCGAGGAAGAAATTTCCGATTATGAAAAACTTAGCTCCGCGCTAAAATTAAGATACCGAAATGACCATCTGACAAAATTATATACAGCTCAATTACAGACCAGAAGACAAGGACGAGACGAAGACCTCGCGTCACTTAGCCAGGATATTGAACGGCTGTCTCGTGTAGCTTTGCCAGACCACGAGCCGTGTCGTAACTTGTTAGCGACCCAAGCTTTTTTAAACGCAATGAGTGATCCGGAAATCAAAATGGCCGTTAGGACATCGGGTCTCACTTCTTTGCGAGTGGCAACGGCCAAAGCCCTTGAGGTGAAGGCTATGCAAAAGCAATATTTTGAGACAAACAAGCTTCGTCAGATTGAAGTGTCCAAAAATACCTCAGAAAGACGAAGTTTAGAGCACTCGGAAAAGACAAAGCCTCAAAATTACAGGTATCAAAATAGTGATAATAATTTCAAACAAAGAAATCGTGGTTCTTTTCAAGACCAGAAAAACAAACGTGAAATTAAAAACGCGGTCATGACAAATCAAACCGGCTTGACTTGTATATTTAGTGAAAAAAATTGGACATGACGTGAACCATTGTTTTCTGATTAAGAAAATTGATGGGGAGCCGATGCAAAGTTCGAATCTGAACTCTGATAATTGGCATAAAAAAGATATAGAAATTAGGGAAGCAAATCCTCAGTCGAACTCTTCAACAGATACTCGTCCAAAAAACTAATTTCGGATAATTTGTCGGGGCGCAAAATCATCGCAGATTGTTGAAAGTGAGAGCCCTCTTAGAGAACAGTTTTTGATTAGAAGTCTACGACAGTCTGGCCTTTACGCGCACGGTACTGTAAATGGCGTCGATTGTCTTTGGGTAATAGACACCGGCGTGGAAGTAACCGTAGTTTGATTGGATTTCTTTGAATCGAATGACCAGATTGTTCCCTCTTTATCCCTGCGAACAGCCACTGGAGAGACGACCCCGGTTTTAAGACAGGTTACTGTCCAAATCAACCTTTTTGGGTGTATCGACTCTCCACATAAGGTTTTTATAGCAGAATTAGAGAATGAAGGTATTTTGGGAATAGACTTTCTTACAGCTCATAATTGTGTTATCTCGACCAAAAGAAATTCACTAGCTTCGAACAATCGCGAAATAGCTCTTTGTACGAATAGAAATGGAATTTATTGGACTCCTCCCAGAATTTGGGAAATAGAACTTTCTGAGGATGATTTTCAACAACACTTCCCTTCACATTTACAGAGCCTTGTTGAGAAATCTTCGATTTCGTCGAATCCAGCTCAGTTAGAATCGTTTAAATCTCTTTTGCTGGAATTTGTAGATTCTTTCGCCGAAAATAGTGGTGATAAGCGCCGATGTACTTCCATCAAGCATAAGATCGACGTCGGAGAGAGTTCACCAATAAAACAAGCTCCTCGAAGACTCGCTCTCAACGCCCGAGAAGAGGTGAGGAAGCTTGTGGAAGACATGCTAATGAACGATGTGATTGAACCATCGTCTAGTCCCTGGGCCTCACTGATCGTCCTTGTTAACAAAAAGGACGGATCCAAACGATTTTGTATCGATTACAGGAAGCTGAACGATATAACGAAGAAAGATTCTTACCCTTCACCAAGAATCGACGAGACAATCGACCTGATAGCCGGTGCAACTTGGTTCAGCACCATAGATCTTCAGAGCGGATACTAGCAGGTCGAAATGGATCCGCTAGATGAAGAAAAAACAGCTTTTGTTACGGGTTTAGGAGGATTATGGCAGTTTAAGGTTATGCCGTTTGGTTTAAGTAATGCCCCGGCTACCTTTGAACGAATAATGGAGGCTGTTCTCTATGGGCTCACTGGCAAAATATGCCTCGTTTATTTAGACGATATAATCGTCTTTGGCAAGAACTTTAAAGAAGAAGTTCAAAATCTCAAACAAGTTTTTGCCAGGCTGAGGCGAGCAGGCGTCGAAATGAGCCCGAAAAAATGCCATTTGTTCCAGAAAGAAGTAGGCTTCCTCGGACATATCGTCTCAGCACAAGGTGTGAAGACCGACCCATCCAAAATCGAGAAGGTTTCTTCTTGGCCGACACCTAAGAATAAAGAACAAATTCAAAGCTTTTTAGGCCTTTGTACGTATGACAGAAGATTTGTAAAAGGTTTCGCTAGTAAAGCTAAACCTCTCCATCACTTGACCGGATTCAAGATTCCTTTTGACCGGACCCCGGAATGCGAAGAGGCTTTCAAGAAATTAAAAGAAAATCTTATTTCTTCGCCGATTTTAGCTTATCCAGAGGTCGAAATTCCTTTTATTTTAGATACGGATGCCTCTCTTTCAGGAATAGGTGTGGTTCTGTCACAAATTCAGGGAGGTCAGGAGACAGTGATAAGTTATTTCAGCAGAGTTTTGAGTAAAACTAAGAGGAATTATTGTGTCACTCGTAGAGAACTTTCAGCTGTTGTTAAGACCGTAGTACATTTTCATCATCATCTGTACGGTAGGAGATTTTTGATACGAACGGATCATGCTTCTCTCAAGTGGTTACTTTCGTTCAAATCTCCCGAAGGTCAGGTAGCTAGATGGTTAAAAAGGCTTGGACAGTACGATTTTGACATTCGTCATCGAGCAGGAATTCATCATGGAAACGCTGATGCTCTCCCTCGAAGACCCGGCGAAGAAATGCCAGAGTGTGAACAATGTGCACGATTAGAGAAAAACCGAGACTCCTCTCTTTGAATACGGAAGATTCCTCTCGAAAATAACCAGGAGGAATGGAGAAAATTACAACAAGAGGACGACACTTTGACTCAAGTTAAGTCTTGGAAGGAAGCGGAAACTCGCCCGGACTGGCAGGATATATCTTTAGCCGTGCCAGATTTGAAAATTTATTGGGTTCAATGGGACTCTATCCTTTCACTTGATGGAATCTTATACCGAAAATGGGAATCTGTAGACTTGAAAGAAATCAGGCGGCAACTTTTGGTTCCCCGGACACGAGTTCCGGAGATTCATGTTCTTTATCATGATTCTCCTGCAGGCGGACACTTCGCCTCAAATAAAACTCTGGGCAGAATTCGCAACTTCTACTTTTGGCCCCGTTACCGGACGGACGTTGAGGAATTGTGCCGAAGATGTCGAATCTGCACGACAAACAAAGGACCTCGAGCGAAAGGACAAAGCTCTCTTCAAATTTACAACGTGGGAGCTCCATTTGAAAGGGTAGCGATGGACATTCTTGGACCTCTCCCGATAACCCATTCTGGAAATAAATATGCTCTGGTTATTGCTGACTATTTTACCAAGTGGCCTGAAGTGGTCCCTCTCGCTGATCAAGAAGCCTCCACTGTAGCACAGGCATTCGTTAAAGAGTTTATTTGTAGACACGGAGTTTCTCTAGAACTTCATACTGATCAAGGCCGAAATTTTGAGTCAACCTCTATGAAAGAGGTTACTCAGATTTTAGGGGTTAGGAAAACTCGTACAACTCCTTTGCATCCGCAATCTGACGGCATGATAGAGCGTCTGAATCGAACCTCACTACAGTATCTGTCGTCCTTCGTAGGGCAGAATCAGAGAGACTGGGACTCCTGGATCCCTTTTTTCCTCTTATCTTACAGATCTGCGATTCATGAGACGGCGAAGCAGACGCCAGCCCTCATACTTACTGAAAGAAATCTTCGACTTCCGTCAGATTCAGAGAAAGGCCCTGTTCCTGTGCAAAGACAGCATCAAACAGATTATGCCTTTTCATTACAACAACGTTTAGAAGAAATTCATCACTTTGCTAGGAGTAGAATTTCTATGGCTTCAGACAAATCAAAAACTCGTTATGATATTCGAGCTAGAGATTTAAAATTAAATCCTGGAGATTCTGTCTGGCTCTTGCAACCCCGAAGACAGAAAGGACGGTGTCCAAAACTACAAAGAAATTGGGATGGCCCTTACTTAGTGGTTAACCGGATGAATGATGTTGTTTATAGAATCCGAAGATCTCCTCATAAGCGTCAGAAAGTGGTACACTTGGATCGTCTTGCTCCATTTGAAGAAGATCAACCTGGAACAGTCTCTTCAAGATCAGGAACATCCTTCGAGGTTAGATCTTCAGACGTACACCTTTGACGACTGTTATCGACTTGACCTTCTTTGTAGTCGGTCATCGATTGGAAGAAGAATCTGCCTTTTGGAATTCATTTGAGTAAAACTGGACCGCTCACTATCATTATTGAAGGGAATATCGGATGCAGAAAAACAACTTTTACCAAAAGGTTTCTAGCAGATCACCAGGTCTGTACACTTTTAGAACCGCTTGAGGAATATCGAGACGTAGCTGGAATTAATCTCTTAGATTTGATGTATCAGGACCCAGATCGTTGTTGCTATTATTTTCAGCATTTCGCTCAGATGGTTATGTTAGATAGACATCTTCAGACGACCTCATTGCCTGTAAAGGTGATGGAAAGATCGATATTCAGTCGCAATTGTTTCGTAGAAGCTCGTCGAAGGTCAGGTAATTTTCGCGACTTTGAATCTCATTTATTGATAGAAAAATTTCGATCTTCTCATTCGCTCGTCTGAATTCAGAATAGATTTGATTGTTTATTTGCAAGTTTTCCCAGAAACTTCTTTTGCTCGAGTTAGTTCCGGTTTTGGTGAGGAGGAATCGAGCATTTCTTTAGGGCTACTCAGAACTATTCATGAGATTCATGAGGATTGGCCAGTAAATCAAACCTTTTCTTCTTTGTCGGCTCCTGTTTTGGTTATCAATGCAGAATCCACAGCCGACCAAGTTAGTTCTAGTTTCTGTCTTGCAATGACACACGGACAAAGTTAAACCTTTGAATTTAATACTCAAAGAATTTTGTTCTTGAAAAAAAATTTATTAAACAAAAACTATATTAACTAAAACTTAATTTTTGTAATTAAATTACATTCAAGGGAAATAACGAGCAATATTTTAAATTTTTTCCAATTCTTCTTTCACTAAGTCACATCCTTAGCATCCTTCTGCCTTTTTAACTATGTCATAGAGGCTTCGCTTGCAAGGACGACATTGCGCTTTTTGTTTGAAGAAAGTCAAGTGAAAGGAGATTTTGTGTTTGAGAGATTCGGGTTTGGAGCTGAAGGAATAATTGAAACAGAAATTATTTTCTCATAATTTATTTGTGTTACTCGTTATGATGCACTTACTGTGAGTCAAAGCAACGTTGACAAAGGTAGCCTATTTTTCCTTTCTCTGAAGCTGCGTTCAGCCGTCCACAAGAGATTTCTCTCCACAAAGAGTTAAAGTAATGTGTGGTTTCCATTTCGGAATGTTCTTGTGCGTTTTCGTGAAGGAAGGCCTTAGCTAACACTGCCGCATTTAGGTAGGTGTGTTCTTTATAATTCATCATAGCCGGGTAAAGGATCGGATGGGAAAGAATTACTTCAATATTAGAAGTTGTTTGTTTTGTAAGGCTCTTTTGTTTTTCCATGAGTTTTGTTTCTTTTCAGAAACTTCTTCTTTGGAATCGAGTTTTGTGTCGGATAGGCTTTGGTTTCTTTTATCATGTGAATCAAGCAGCGATTATTTTTCGATGTCGATGAGCGATTGCTTGAGTTTCATTTTATTAACCTCAAGTGTCAGTTTTTGTGATCACTTTTTCAGGTTATTTGACACAACCTTTTCCTTCTAAACTTTCCCGATCCCTGAGGATGACTGGTGGCCTTATTTTGAAAAAATACATAGGAATGATTAGGATAAGATCGTTTCTTTTCTTTTGAATAAATATTCAATTTATTTTATTCGTGCATTTCACCAAATTCATTTAGTGAATTTGAATTGTTATACCATCTGTCACATTTGTTCTTCCAAAACTCTAGGGTCAGCGATATTATCGAAGAAAATAATGGAAAAAATGTTAGGCGATACGGCGCAATACTCCAATGTCCAATGAACGACGAGCGGGACCGCGCGGCGATGTAAGATCGCTCACGCGGTACACTCACTAAGATAAATCTATCAAAGGCAATAGGTACAAAAACAGATACGAATTAATCAGAGAAAGTATAGCGAAATAGTAATGCTCAATAATGAAGATGAGAATTGATCATTTAAGAGAACACGCTGCTATACAGCGATATGAGACATTTAGATATTACAGAAGATAAAGATAATAAAATAAAGCGATAGTCACTAACAATGCGTAAGTAATAGTCAACCAGTCGCGAAGTTACTTGCAATAAGAAAGAGAAAGGGACAAGATAAGAGATAATAGAGATTAAGGTACGAGCCTAGGTGGCTCAAGCAGACCAACTGCAAGACAAAGAGAAAGAGAGAGATAAAGATACGATATATATTGCAAGTATTTTCGTGGCTTCACAAAATAGAAAAGGAACCTCACTTACGTAAAAGAAGATATAACAGGTACTAGAGAATGCGGTACGATAGCGAGAACTAGATCTGCAGATAGCGGTAATGACACTAAATATTGCGATAGCACGTCGTTATTGTTACGTGGGGGTGAGGGTGTACTGAGCGGTGGTAGTTTATGATTAATTGAATAATCAAGCTCCCACGTAACGACAATGAATAAATATTAAAACTAAGAAAAGACCTACCCTTCGATAAGCTGGTAATTCGTAGGATCGTGTTGCTATAGTCCTGTACAGGTCTGTGAGGTTTGTTTAAATTGTTGAGGCAATTTTATAATAATGAAAATGGGAGAAAGGTCGTTCAAAATAAATGTTTTAATATGATTTAACTGGTAAAAGATGAAGTATATTCTGTTTCGATTTGGTGATCGAAATGTCTGGCAACAATCAATGGTGACAATGACATAAGAGCCGAAAATAACAATTTATAAAGTGTTCGAGTTTATACAAATCGTGTGTTATTCTATTCTGAAGGATATTATTATTTGGTACCAGGAACATCTACTCTGAACGATGGTTAACTAGCTGGTCGTGATTATTCGATATTGTATCTCTCTTTTTAGATTATCTTAAATCAATTATATATTCTATTGTTAAGTCTCGTTGGTAAATTCTTGGAAACAATAAGTATGATTTAATTAGGGGTAGTGAAGCTAGCCACCAATTCTAGACTTGCTTTTGAATGAATATTACTGAAGTAAATTTGGATTATAAAGGTGAAACAAGAATTCGTTCAATTTCAAAGATTAACACTTAGATTGACTTAGCTTTAGGTGAATCGGTCGACGAGATTGAGAGCCGTCGGATCCTGTCGGTCTGCGTCAGAAGAATTCTGGACCAGGGCCTCACCTCAAGTTTGGAAGAGTTGATCAATCGAACGATGTTGAACGTCGGTCACTTAGTCTTTGTAGATTTGGAATGATATCTTATTATCGAAAGCTTGAAAGTGTCTATTTTCTGATTTTGGTGTATGTTAAAAATGATTGCAACGATTTATTTATTAAAAATGATAGTGTAATTATTGTAATTATCACTTAAAATTACCCGATTCGGTTGAATCCCGGCCGAACTCAATTTAATTATAGAAAATGGAATGGTATAAAAATGTCCATTTTCGAAATGATGAGATTTAGTAAAGCACAGAAAAGATGGAAACGTAGAAGATAGTGAGTCTCTTGCAATTAACAGAATAACTGAATGCTCGGTTTTGCCGAATTAGCGCGAGACTTTAGGTTGGTCACAACTAAGATTTCCTAAACGCTACTCTTGCTCGAGAGGGCTAATCTGGGTAGACGTCCACGCACTTCGCGACTTGACAGACGAAAGACGCTGCTCCTTGGGCCCGAGGGTCCAAGGAGCTGCAGTTGTAATAAGTTACAACGGTAATTAGCCAATGGGGTGCGAGGGCGACCTCCTGGAGCCCAAATCCACATGGTCAGCGTTACTTCTCACTCTTCGACGGTGTTCCGACGATTCTCAATCTCGTTGGTGACACATTGAAGATATGAACAAAAGATATTTACATGTAATGTTCACACATTCATTCATATATCCTAATAAGTAATCTGTTTTAATTTGGTGGTTCCAAAGGTGGTGGTTTATCCTAGTTATTGATTATAGTTTCAACTTGAAAAGAGGGATATTTCCAGGCTGAGCGCTACTGATGCTAATTCAGCAGTCTCCTATCTCAGTTCTTGGTACCAGTTAAATAGAAGAAAGTTGAACCTTATACTAGGGATCATTGTTGGTCTCTACGTGACTTTTGCCAGGAGGGGTGGAACTCGCCGTTATTAGAATACGAGATTTTGATAAAGTGATATCTGTCCGTTGAAGAAATTGAAGAAATAAAATGAAATGGAATTTTCAAAAAGGTACGCCAAGGCGGTACGTCGGGGCGTAACATTATTATTCAAGAACTGAACGTAGAGTGACGACACGAGCGATGATCCTGATTTTCGTCGTGCTGCTGTCACGTGATTCTTCCTCACATTTGCGATATTCTAATTGGACCAGCAGGTCGCGTAGGTCTCTTCTACAGGTAGGCGGCGATAATCCCTCGCCGCTTGTTTTTCTTCTCCCTCGACGACAGGTATCGAGGTATCGGGACGTCGGAAGGTGGTCAGAGATGTTTTCCCTCAGCTGTGCGGTATCGTTGGTGAGAGGGGAGGTCGTACCGCTCATGTGTTGCGTCATTGAGGTGTGCGGCAATATGACGTCACCGGTCTCTTGGACTTGTGACCAACTGTACTCCACTCCTTGCTTTACTGGTACTCCCCGTTGTAGCTATTTCGTTGGCGCTGCATTCCGGCCCTCGCTCATTGAAGCCCTCATTTCGGAACGATCTGGTGGTGATGGCCCTCAACCCGGATCCCCACACTATATCCACTAGATCCACGTGGTCAGCATAGTCTAGCCTATTCCACGCCGCAGTCTTTCGATAGGACGGTTCGTGAAGAGAAAACCATCCTCTATTTAATAGACAACGACTTTGTAGGTGTCATGGTCGGTTCAGCTCCAGGCTGATAAGTATCGTCGACGGGAGGCTTTGTTGTGTTTTTGACGTACAGCCCCGTACGCCGCCTGACGATGCATCCGAGCGGTAGAAGCATTCGTTCGTGGTTCGGCTCCTGGCCGATAAGTCTCGAATAGTTGGAGGTACTGTTTGTGCATCACGCACGACCCTGTTCGACAACTAGATAGGCATCCATCGGGAGTGGTTTCAGCGGTATTCGTTCGTCTGTAGTCGGTGTTGAGCTGGTACGTGACCCCTGTCAGGCAGTGTCCTGGTATCTTGACGCGAAGGTCTCGTAGATGGTTCTCGTAGAGCGTTACAGAATTAGAAAATAGCATAAAATTAGCTTAGTAAAGAGAATTCAACTTAAAGATAATTGGTCGTTCATTTTTGGAGTATTGGCCTCAGACGTGCTTTCGTTATTTTTAGCGATATTTGTACCTAGGGGAATGCGATAATTAAACAAAGTGACGGGGTACGAAATACCACGTCACAACGCATAATGAAGGATTCCCTGGCTTTTCACATCATTTCTTGAGTAATATTTGCACACGCATTAATGATACGTTCCTTCATTCATCGGTCCTTTATTCATTGATAAAAATCTGAATAGACAAAAATACGCCGACATGTTAACTAACCAGAGTAGTGTATATGTCGCATCACCATATTGTGTCTTTGTTACATTTTGATCACCGGTTGTATGACGTAGACGGAACTTGTTTTGATTGGATTTGTTTTGTTCTTGTTTAACTTGGTTACTTCTTTTAGAATGATTTTCAAACGATTCGAATGAAGTTGTGTTGTTCCGTGTCTCTGCGGTTTACAATTAAATAAACTGTGTTGAACTCTTTATTTAATTCCTTATATCTGACATCAGAAGTGGGATAAAGAACGTTTAAGCGTGTGGAAGTAAAAAACTCAGTAAATTTTCGAGATAGAGATGGAACAAAACGAGGAAAATTTCAGTGTGGCAGAAGATGTAGAAGAAAGTGTGAGGAAAAGTGCAAAGAGTGACACAGGCAGAGTAGAAACTTCTCGAAAACGAAAAAGAAATCACCGATCCCCGACGACATCGGAATCTGAACATTCTGATGATTTGCGAAGAAGGAAGCACGGAAGACGTAGGCACAGAAAACGTCAGGCAAGATTGGAGGAGGAAAATCGGCGACTGCTTGCACTGCTTTCCAGACGAGAACGTGTCCCGATGGATCTCATCAAATTTGATCCGAAAACGACTGACGCGACTGGTCGGGTAAAAATGGTTGACGAGTGGATTCGCCGTTATGATCCTGATGATTATGAAATTGTCCAGCACTTGGCGAAAGCATCTAAAGACGAAGCGGCACAGTGGTTCATAGGTATGGATCCCTCAGGAAAAAGCTGGGTAGAAATACGTTCTGAGTTTTCAAGTGCGTATGCAAAAAATAACAACGTTGCGTCGGAGCTGCACACGATTTGGATGGAAGACGCAGAGTTTACACTTCAAAATTTTATGAAGAAGGGGAGAAAATTAAAAGCGTGGCTCAACGAGAGAAAAATGGTGGACGAGACTGCAGCTCAACTTACGGGATTATCCTATTCGGCGCAAAATAGATTCGTTCGTAACATCTTTGTGCGAGAATCACCTAAAAGCCTACAAGAAGCGATGGCGTACCTTGATGGACGAACGACCGACTTCCATCAACCGCGTGCATCCTCCAGAGCCCCTGGTCCACATACCAAGACTTTGGCGCCGCGAGATCGTAAGTCGCACCGTTTTGACATCGAGTGCTACAATTGTGGAAGAAAAGGACATCGGAAGGCCGAATGTCGATCAGCTCTGCAGACACAGCGTGGCAGTTACTCATGGGTCATCAAGGAACTGGACGGTAGAGGTTTGGGGTCAAAGAAGCCGATAACCTGCTACAACTGTAAGGAAGAGGGACACATTGCCCCGAGTTGCCCTAAGAAGAACGAGAAGGTAGTGAGGCTTTGTAATTCTACCTCCACTGAGAATACTCTGAAGCTTGCTGACGGTAAGGTGTTGACGTTCATCTTTGACTCTGGTTCGGACTGTTCTCTTGTAACAGAGAGTTTGGCGGAGAGGTTGCCTGGTAAAAGACAAGTCGTTTGTATGCGTTTGAGGGGCTTAGGAAATGGGTATGTGGATTGCCGTAAGATGATCTCAGTGTGTGCAGAGTTGAATAGCATCAATGCTGAAATTGATTTATATGTAGTACCGGACGAAAGTTTGTCCACAAAAATAATTCTGGGTAAAGAATTGTTAGCAAATGGTATCTCAGTCACATTAGATGGAACCATAGTTAAATTTGCAAAATTACACAAATTTGTTGGTGCGTGTGTTGCAACTACTAATTTTGATACTGTAGATTGCGATGTGGAAGAGATGAGAGAATCACTTATAAAATTGTTAAGACTGCACGCAGAACATATGAGTGTTGATACTCCTAGGATTCGTGTAACATCTGGCAGCTTTGAGATTAGACTGAAAGATGAAAATAAAATTGTACAGCGAAGACCTTATAAGCTAGGAATTTTAGAGCGTGAGAGTGTTAGACATATGGTAAATAAAATGCTTGAGGCAGGAATCGTTCGAGAAAGCAGGAGTCCGTTTTCTAGTCCAATTATCTTAGTTAAGAAAAAGGATGGATCAGATAGATTGTGTGTGGATTTTCGGGAGTTAAACGCCAACACAGTAGCAGATCGTTATCCGCTACCGTTGATTCAAGATCAATTAGATCGACTGTGCGGTGCGTACTATTTCTCGTCATTAGATATGACGGCAGGCTTTCATCAGATACCTGTAAAAGAAAATTCAATAGAAAAGCTTGTTTTTATTACACCGGACGGACAGTTTAAATATTTAACAATGCCATTCGGGCTTATGAATGCACCTGCCGTATATCAGAGAGCAATCAATAACGCTTTGGGTGAATTGAGATATTCTTTTGCGATTGTTTATTTGGATGATGTTCTTATACCCGGTAGAACTGCGCAGGAAGCTTTGGATAGGTTGGCAGTTGTGATGGCAAAACTTGCGGAGAAAGGATTTTCATTCAATTTAAAAAAATGTAAATTTTTGAAAACAAAAATTGATTATCTGGGGTACACTGTGTCACATGGAGAGTTGAGGCCCAACCTTCGAAAAATCGAAGCCCTGGTGCAATCACCTATTCCTAAGACACGGACCCAGGTAAGGCAATTTTTAGGGTTAGCATCCTATTTTCGTAGATTTATACCGAGATTTTCACAAGTGGCTGCTCCTTTATACAAACTTACTGCAGGTAGTTCCAAAACGATTACATGGACAGACGAACACACTGACGCCAGGGCCAAGCTTGTCAGTTATTTAACATCAGAACCGTTACTGAGAATTTTCGACCCTAATCTTCCAATCGAACTACATACCGATGCTAGTGCTCTCGGGTATGGTGCCGTATTGTTACAATGTGTTGAAAAAGAAAAACATCCCGTCGCTTATTATAGCAAACGTACCATAGACGCTGAAACTCGTTACCATTCTTACGAACTTGAGACTCTTGCAGTTGTTAACGCAATAAAACATTTTAGACAATATTTAGTAGGACGTAAATTTTTAGTTGTGACTGACTGTAATTCGCTTAAAGCCGCAAGCCTTAAAAAAGATCTTACTCCACGAGTTTATCGCTGGTGGGCATATTTGCAGCCATTTGAATTCGAAATAGAATATCGCGCAGGTGAACGAATGAAGCATGCGGACTTTTTGTCAAGAAATCCAGTTAAAAAAAAAAGTGTACTCAAAATAGTTAAGAAAGATTTGTATGAAATAATTGAATTAGCTGATGACTGGTTGATGGTAGCTCAGCAGAAAGATGACGAAATAAAAACTTTGCACGGTGAGGTAATAGAAGGATCAGAGAGAGCAAAATCATATTCAATCAGAGACAAAATTTTGATGCGGACGATAAACAGAAAATCGAAACAGATAACGTTACCTCTAGTGCCGAGACTGATGGTGTGGTCACTGATACATCACGTACATGAGAATATTTGCCATTTGGGCTGGGAAAAGACTTTAGATAAGTTGTACGAGCTGTATTGGTTTCCTCAAATGTCAAAGCGTGTTAAGAGATTCGTTGAAAATTGTATTTTGTGCCAAACTTGTAAATCAGTGTCAAGACCGACACAAGCTCAGCTGCATCCTATAGAAAAAAAAGATATTCCGTGGTATACGATCCACATAGATATATCCGGAAAATTATTAGGTCCTTCTGATAAGAAAGAGTATGTTTTTGTAATTATAGATGGATTTACGAAATTCGTAACGCTAAATTTGATAAGTTGTTTGGATACAGAAACAGCAATCAATCAGTTGGAAAAACATTCGTTTATTTTTGGAGCTCCGAGACGAATCGTTTGTGACCAAGGTTCAGGATTTACAAATGCACAATTTAAGAAATACTGTGATGAAAAGAATATTGTGGTTCACTTCATAGCTTCAGGAACGCCTAGAGCTAACGGTTAAGTTGAAAGAGTCATGTCAACCATCAGGAATATTTTATCAGTATGCAAAGCTCAGGGGAAACAATGGCAATCCGAGTTAGGTAAAGTACAGCTTGCAATAAATTCAACTGTTCAGAAAACGTTAGGAAAAAACCCCGCTGAAATTTTATTTGGCACAAAAATAAATTCAATAGATATAGGACGTGTAAAGCATAGGTGTGTAAAGACTGACAATGTAAATTTAACACAGCTCAGGTCAGAGGCTACAAGTAGCATTACAGCAAAAGCCATGAAAGACAAAGAACGGTTTGATGAAAAGAATAAACCAGTTAAACCATTTAAAATTGGGGATTTTGTTATGGTTAGAAACAACGATAGAATTAAGAAAAAGTTAAATGCAAAATATCGCGGTCCTTTGGAAGTTGTCATGGAGCTTCCGAATGATAGGTATTTAGTTAAAAAAATAGGCTCTTCTGGATTTAGAGGTCGTAATAGCGTTAAGGTGTCTCACGATAAACTGATCGCAGCTCCTGGATATGGCGCGAGTCAGGACAGCTGTGTCGCAGAAAGTGAAGAAGGTAAGAACAAAGTTCCGAAGTGACTTGTTTGTTTTAAAGAGAAAAAAAAATGTTGTTGTGCACAAAGTCACGAGTGCAAACATGTTTTGCTGAGATGAACCATGAACCCTTGTGGGTTAATACAATCGGTTGTTGAAAACAAATGTAGCGATAATTTGCAGAAACATGATTCTGGTTGAGCCGGATTTGGAAGTAGAAATCCGAAGAGAGCAGGGGACTCTGTTAATTGGTTTAGCCGGATTTACTTAAAGAAATCCGAAGAGAGCATGAGATTCTGTTGGCTATCTCTGTTTCATTTCGAGAGTGCGACTTTGGCTTTCAAGGCTCGCTGGACTTGATCACCCAGAATCCTTGAACCCAAAGCCTTGATGTAACTTGAGAATGATTCGGCAAGTCACAATAGTTAGAACATGTACGGATGCGTAAGGCATGCCTGCAGAGCTATTGTGAATGAAAACAATAGTTAGAACATGTACGGATGCGTAAGGCATGCCTGCAGAGCTATTGTGGATGAAGGCAATAGTTAGAACGTGTATGGATGCATAAGGCATGCCTGCAGAGCTATTGGTGCCTTGGATAAGGAATTTGAGAGAAGTCATGAAACAAATAAAGCAAAGCACATGGTTGCACACATGATGTAGAGATAACAAGGGATTTGACTGAGCAAGGATGCCAGGCTTGTATTATCAGGAAAGCCGAACGAGATTTAATGAAGGTTTCTTCGATGTTTTTTTTGTTTCAGAAATAAATTAGAAGAATGAAAAACTGGCACTCGAGACGCGTGCTAGTCAGTATGGCCGTGTCGCATCACCATATTGTGTCTTTGTTGCATTTTGATCACCGGTTGTATGACGTAGACGGAACTTGTTTTGATTGGATTTGTTTTGTTCTTGTTTAACTTGGTTACTTCTTTTAAAATGATTTTCAAACGATTTGAATAAAGTTGTGTTGTTCCGTGTCTCTGCGGTTTACAATTAAATAAACTGTGTTAAACTCTTCATTTAATTCCTTATATCTGACATATATATGATAGTTCTCGACCACACAATGGCGCTTTGCCCCCTAGCTCCCCCCTAGCTCCCCCCTAGGTCCCCCCTCGGCCCGAGGGAGGCCGGTTCTGTACCACACGAAACCGCGCTTCCCTCTAGCTCCCCCCTAGCTCTCCCCTAGCCGCCCCCCATAAATCCGCAGCGCAACCCCCCTCCCCCCTCCGCCCACGTTGATCATTTTAGCGGCTCGCCGCAAGATGACGATTTTCATGGGATTTCACACACACACACAAATACACACACACACACAAACGCGCGCGCGCGCGCGCGCGCTCGCGCAAACAAAATAATTCCTGTCGAGACTTGTTTGGCGCCGGAAAGCCGTGCATAAATCGGATAGAGTAAAAACCTGCTAGATATATTGGAAAAATTCCAGGAAATGACCCCTAACGGACGGTTCAAAATGGCGTTTTGAATGCTTCCAACAATTTTTTTATTTAACATCAATTACATTTAGTATTCTCATTCTATTCTAAATTATCTTATTCTAAATTTTAACGAGTGAAATTATACATATTATTTTCAATATCCATATCAATTAAACATATTATTATTCCAAAATTGACGTATACGAATTTTTTTTCACAGTACCACTGATCGGATCATATTTAACAATGCGGTCATGCCTGATCATGCAGTAGGCAGAAGTGTATGGTTAAAACGTAATGCTAGAGTCAAATTCCAATCAAATGTCCACAGGTCAAGTATTCAATGTTTCGTTCTGCTTAGAGCAATCAATGACGATAAGAGGAGCTTGGTTTATGAGTTCGCGCCTCGATGGCAAAGGCTCAGCTTCTTTTGTATAGTGGGTCATTTGAAACCGAACATACATATCATAGAGAATGGTGTATTGATTATTGTATATATCAAGATTCATATTTTCATAGGGATAGCACTGTGAATTGAGAAAAAGTTTTACATTTCTGATCCGACAATGATCAAATACGCCGGCATGTCTCAGCGGCTCGTTTCTTCTTGCAGTTTAAAATCCTAGAACGACATATCTCGGCTTCTCAAGCTGCGTCGATGTTTTGACTGACCATATATGCCGCGTTGTTGATGGGAGCATGGGATACACGTACGTTTCCCAACACCGAAAACTCATGGATATGGCCTGATCCTTGGCGATGTAGTTAAGTAGCTGGATTTTCGGTTAATCTGCCAGTTTGATGTAAAGCAACAACCACTCGATTTTATTAAGGGTGATTTTAAAGTTTTCCGTCGCCGAGGCCTAAATCACGGCATTCAAATCAGTGTTGGAACGTGTGAAAATTAACTCATGTTCAGCATTAACAAAAACTCGGCAATAATCCTCGGCGAAGCCTAGCACATAATTTAACGGTAAAGCAACATCGAAATTTCCAGCGGCATCGGTTAGTTCCTTCTCCCCACTCAACCACCCGGTATTCTCCAGACTATATTGCTGGCCTGGAGTCAAGGTTTGTAACCCTTCATAGTGCTGGTGATGCCAACATTTTGATTCCGATCAATCTCTACACTGTTCAACTCATGTCGAACTTCCTCAAACAAATGACAAACAGACATATTGATCAATTTTGTAACCGTCACGGCAGCCACACCATCATCCTTTGTGATTTTTCCATGAATGTGTAGAGAGCTTTTACTGGGCAGTAGATACAAGTCTTGATGTTGAACAACAATATAGATTTCATCGTTGTTCTGGAAGGTGGATGATGCAAACAGCTGATGAGCATGAATCTCAGAGTGCGCGATCGATCCGTCGAATACCACAGGTTTCTGTATTCTTATTATTTCTTCCATGGTAACACACAAGCGGGATACAGCGGGCACGAATCAATATTTTCCAAAATTTTCACGTCGTCGAAGACCCAGGCTCTGGAGAAACCGAACGTTCAGATGTGTCAGTCACGCAGGCGGTGTAAACGTTGTCAGAGGTGTCGGGCGACTGATGATTTTTGACCATGACGTTTGACTTTTATAACTTTTGCCCAACTTTCTCGTCTCAAACACGATTCCCATTATTTGAGTGATTTCACGTGTAAACGTACGGTGATCGTTTCGCCGCGAAAACTAATCAGCTTGTCGTCTTGATCGACTATTCTTAGCTGTAAATGATATATCGACTGTACGGCGATTGGCAGGTAAATGACGTTGGTAGGCACTTTGATAATCTCATATCCAGATGGAACGGTTGGAAAAAATTCGTGAATCGTGTGAGCTCGATGCTCGTTGATGTACGACCCTGTGGTTATGCTACACTCAACGCGTAAAGTCTTGACGTTCAGTATGGCTACGGGTAATTCAGATTTATGAGTAACGTTCCGTGATAGCTTAACCACCTTAAATCCCAATAATCGGCCGATCGAATCTTTGGGCTTAAAGTCTACCACATGATTGCGTGGGACTTCACTGTTCAGCCCGTTGTTGTTAGCTGTCAGACTAAGGGTGATGTCGGAGGGTAGCTCCTTACGCAGAAAATTTTCAATATCCTCAATTTCATAGCTTCCCGTGGGTATCACGATGCTCTCTCTGCTGTTGTCCGCTCGTTTCAGGTAAAATTTATTACACCTCTCATGAATATTGGGTATTGAATCAAATGTCGGGAACTCGACGAGTCCGAGAACATAGTTCTTCTCTGGTGATAACTCGATTCGGGGGATATATTGAGCCTCCAGCACGGAGGATGTGCCTGACAGTGTCAACGTCAACGATTCCGGCATGACTAATGCTTGCTCATGTAACACGTGTCTTTTTATAGTTGTTCGCTGAGAAATTTGAGAAACAAGTGGCAGCAAATCACAGTATCATATTCTTGATACCTCTCATGATTGTATTCGACGCTACCAACACCAAGCTACCTCATCAAGTCGTGAGGCAGTTTCAAATCACCAAAACTATCAGAATACACAACATGGTCACCATTTTTCTTGTACGCAACCCAATGTGTCCCTGGACCGTTTCTATCATTAAGATTAATAATTGCGGATTCTCGCATTTTTGGTCCTGATTTCGGCAGATCATTCCGCATGAAAACACCGCAAAAATGCGAAATTTTCATATTTTGAGCATAGTTGCGGAAATCAATGTTGGTGAGAGCTCGGTGTGGCAGCTTTACTAGTTTTTTGCCGGACGTAAGTACAGGCCCATTCCGCTGCGGTAGGGTCGCAGGTATAATCCCTTGCCCAAAGCAATCGCCTCCATTGTTGCATTGTGCCGTTTGGCCTCGTTCAACTGATGTTTGTTGACACTAGCTTCGTTGACAGCTTTAGCAATACCCGCAGCACCACCCGCAAGAGCCCCAGTAGCGCTTAGACCGGCCAGAATTGAAATGAGAAACGGCAGGATGCCGCAAGTTTTATCAAGCACAGGTATAACGCGAGGCATACGAATATTCTTTCCAGTCCCACGCGCAGCCGCACGAGCACCCGCCAACGCCGACTCGACAGCTTCGTGACCCGGTCGCATAGCGACCTTTACTGCTGCAATGATGGATTCAAAATTCACAGTTCATTTCCGCTGTTTACTCTTCCCCTCAGTTCTAGATTTCTTCTTCGCAGCCACTCCAAGTTTCGACCGCTTTGCAGCTAAGCCCATTCCGAGTTTAGATTTAGCTTTCATGGTGTTGGTGACTCCCCAGGCTACAGTCTCTTCACCTACACCAGCGTCCTTGGCCAAGACGCGATTCCACGCCTTTTTAGCGAGCGCTTTGTCGGCAAGATTTATCGCTGCGATATCGCGATTCTTTGCGTATGCAACGTCGTGGCCTTTACACGCAGCATCTAGCGGATTGATCCCCAAATCTCCACGAGCCAACCTCTTGGCCAATTTCGTTTGAGGTCCGCAGTACTGATACCCTGGCACATGCAATTCAACCGGGAGATGATTGATGGTTTTATTTAACAAACCACCACCGCGTTTCTTCCGTGTGCACATCCTCAACGTCGGGCAACAACTGACGTAACTTCCATGAAAGGCGGAATTTATATACTGTCATCCCAGTTTTTGTTGTCATGCTAACGAAGCATCATGAGATTTTAAGATCAGCCCGATCAACCACCTATCGTAAATTTCGATAAAATGGTGCGACGTGGTAAGCAGAAGATCGAAAAACGACATATAAAATTGCAACCAAATACCGTAAGAGCATTTTTTTGCGGGCCATCCAATTGCGGTGAAGTTAACGCTCTTCTCGTACTCGTCACCCACGGCAATGGATTGCAATTCGAAAATGTCTACGTCTATTCTAAATCTCTCATCCAGCCAAAGTATCAATTTTTGCAAAAGTTACTAGAACCCGTGCAGGGAGTGGGTTATTTCCCGTTTCGCGAGAACGATGAGGTTGTATAACCGGAAGATGCTCGCCTCAACTCTGTTATGATTTTCGCCGATGTGGCTTGTGAAAAGCAGGATAATATCAGAGCATACTCCAGCATGGGCAGGCATCGCGATATCGATAGCTTTCATCCAAGTCAAACGTACGTGCGCATTCCAAAAAACCTAGTGCGTGACAATGCAAACTTATTGGTGCTATTCCGGCAGGATGATATGAATCTGAAACAGATCTACAACCATCATGTGAACACGGACATGACGTATCAGCAATTCAAAGACTTGTGCTCGGCATGCTGGAATGATGACAATCACAGTTTCACCGTAATTGACAAGGATAGCGAAATCAATGGGGGGCGATATAGGAAGGGGTTTGACTGCTTTATAAGCATAAACTCATATCAACTTGCACCGTTTTGTTGCAATAATCGAGCCGGTAACATGGAGAGTGCAAAGATCCGTAAGCATAGCGATACATTGAGTGAAATATCAAAAGCATCCGATGTCATACGGCGGAAGCATAAGATGTTCAAGTTGGACAAGGACACGACCGAACAGGTTATGGGAGAGATATTCAAGCCTTTAGTAACACCGTTGCCAGAATTGGTTGATACCTCAAGACAGCAGCAGCAGCATATTTGACGTGAAATTAAAACGGAACTACCGGATGTGACAATGAAAAAAGAAGAAGAAAAAGATGACGAGAGTTCCGGGGATGATAATGACGATGATGAGGAGGATGAGGATATGGATGTGGGAAATTTCATGGATGCAAATGATAAAACACTGAAGAGAGAATTTTGTTGAGAATACGTAAATTTGAACAACTGGTGAATTTGAAAAATTAACGACGGAGCCAGGAATCGAACCTGAAATCTAGCGATGCTTTACCGGAGACTTACTCCACTAGACCACCTAGTCGCCCTGACTCTGTTGTCATTAATTTCTCTCATAACCAGTGAGTTCAAATTTGTTTTCATGTGCCCGATTTGTATGAGTAAGAATTTCTTCTCTGCATGCACGATGTAAGGAGACTGCAGTGTGTAGATGTTTATGTTTACCCTTTTCAATCCTTTGCTTCCGATGAGAAGCCCGTAAGACGGCAATGCCGTCTAATAAATGAGATGCGGGTGTGCAAATCATTAATCTACGAGAGAATTTTGTTGAGAATATGTAAATTTGAACAACTGGTGAATTTGAAAAATTAACGACGGAGCCAGGAATCGAACCTGGAATCTAGCGTGCATGCAGAGAAGAAATTCTTACTCATACAAATCGGGCACATGAAAACAAATTTGAACTCACTGGTTATGAGAGAAATTAGTGACAACAGAGTCAGGGCGGCTAGGTGGTCTAGTGGAGTAAGTCTCTGGTAAAGCATCGCTAGATTCCAGGTTCGATTCCTGGCTCCGTCGTTAATTTTTCAAATTCACCAGTTGTTCAAATTTACATATTCTCAACAAAATTCTCTCGTAGATTAATGATTTGCACACCCGCACCTCATTTATTAGACGGCATTGCCGTCTTACGGGCTTCTCATCGGAAGCAAAGGATTGAAAAGGGTAAACATAAACATCTACATACTACAGTCTCCTTACATCGTGCATGCAGAGAAGAAATTCTTACTCATACAAATCGGGCACATGAAAACAAATTTGAACTCACTGGTTATGAGAGAAATTAATGACAACAGAGTCAGGGCGGCTAGGTGGTCTAGTGGAGTAAGTCTCCGGTAAAGCATCGCTAGATTCCAGGTTCGATTCCTGGCTCCGTCGTTAATTTTTCAAATTCACCAGTTGTTCAAATTTACATATTCTCAACAAAATTCTCTCGTAGATTAATGATTTGCACACCCGCATCTCATTTATTAGACGGCATTGCCGTCTTACGGGCTTCTCATCGGAAGCAAAGGATTGAAAAGGGTAAACATAAACATCTACATACTACAGTCTCCTTATATCGTGCATGCAGAGAAGAAATTCTTACTGATAAAACACTAAAGTTTCGTGAAATTTCTACTACAAGTACGCCGGTGAAGAAAACAACTGATTCCACGGCACAATATTTGAAAATGTTCAGCTCAAGTAAAAAGAGAAATTTGGATACCACATACGGTGTTCGAAAGTTGACAAACGGTATGATGATTGGTGATACACCGATCAATTTTACTGATGATCTGGTCAATGTGGGGGATAAAAGTTATGAGAGAACACCTGGATCACTCGAATTACTGTTTAAAAAATCACCCGATGCATCGGTCGCAAATGACGCAGACAAGGATAATTATATAGAAATTGTAACGACGACAAATGCGCATCGAAAACGTTACCGAGCCGATGGAAGCCTTCGAGATGATTTAAAAACCGCAAAGTATAGAAATTTAATTGCACAACACGTTGGCTCGCCGAAAAAATCAGGTAAAGGCTTACCCGACTATAAGATTGCGCGAAAGGAGGGGCAAGATGTTGATTACGTCTACTGGGATGATCCAAATGAAATTGTAGATCGTCTCCGGCTGCTTATGGCGTCACAGGCTGCAGGCAATACCAGCCATTCCAACGAAACAGTCTTCATTATTAAGGAGTTGCGCGAGGCTGGAATCGTTTATTAGCGGCGTGTAAACATAAAATCATCATTCATTCAGTGACCGTCCGGTGATGAGCATAGACATATTCGGGCGACACTCAGAGCGTGGTGGGGGTAAAAAATTCATTCGAGGGCCGCCGGATGTTGGATTCAAAACCACGAACGACAATCAGTACAATATAGACGGTAAACGATTGTGTGACATAGCTGATCCGCAGCACTCCACCGATACCGTTTCCTTATAAGTTCTCAATACCGCTTTACGGTCTATGGCTGTGGATATTGTGGATACTTTTCTATCAAATTTTGAGAGTTTCGCGCATAATCACAACGAGGAGTTAAAACAGCTACGCATAAGTAACAAAATCATAGAAAACACGTTGAATCCCATCAAACATATTGGGGAGCAAGAAACACCGACGGTGGGACAGACCAGCAGGGAATTAGTATCGATTAAGGAACCAGAGTGGTTGGACGGCAATTCGAAAAACTGATAGGTGAAGAGTTGGGAACAATAAAGACTCTAGTAGCCGCCAAACTTCACGGACAGGCTCGACGTAATTATGCGCGTCGATTCATAGATGTACGCGGACTGAATGAGACCTGGCAAGCTGATCTCGTCAATATGACCGCATACTGCTCGTGCAACAAGGGATACAAATACCTACTAACAATCATCGATATATTTTCCAAGTACGCGTGGGTGGTGCCGATAAAGTCCAAGAGTGGGAAACATGTTACTGCTGCCATGAAATCTGTACTGATCCAGAGTCGTATACCTACACATCTGCACATTGATCGAGGCAAAGAATTTTACAACAGCGAATTCAAAGCCCTAGTGAAGCATCACAATATCAACATGTATTCGACATTTAGCAACTTAAAGGCGTCGATATGCGAACGTTTCAATCGAACATTGAAGAATAAAATGTGGAAGCGGTTCACTCTCCAAGAATCGTACGAGTGGATTAATATTTTGGATGATTTAATGAAGTCCTACAACAACACCAAACATCGCACGATTCGGATGAAACCGGTGGATGTTAGCACGGAAAATAAAAAACAGCCGTATCGTAGCGTGTACAAGCCTCGGCAAATCAAACGAAGTGATCGAGCGTGGAAATTCAGTGTGGGCGATAGAGTTCGAATCAGCAAGTACAAGAATGTATTTGAAAAAGGCTATACACCCAATTGGACGACAGAAATATTCACCGTGAGTGAGGTGAAAAATACCAATCCACCCACCTACAAACTTACCGATTATCAGCTTCTACGAGGAAGAGCTCGCCAAAGTGACATATTCCGATGGCTACCTTGTGGAGAAAGTATTACGCAAACGGGGCAATCTGTTCTATGTGAAGTGGTTGGGTTTTGATAGTTCGCACAATAGTTGGATAAATAAAACAGAAATGTGACAGAATTTGTATGTATTTTCCGAATTACAATAAAAGATTTTGAATATACAAATATTTCCACATTTTATCTCCTTTGTACGCGCATGTGCCATACTCTGTACTGGGCTATTCCGCGTCAACCGGATCAGTCATGTCTCAGATATTTTTTTAATTTGGCATGTGGATTGTGTGGAAGAAGTTAGATTTTTATGCCAAAGCGCGAATCGCGTAATGCAAAATTCGATTTTTTATTAACAATAACAAATTAGACTCCCATTTTTTTTAAAAATTCATAACTTTGGTAAAAAATTGGATACAATATATTTTTGTTTTTCAGATTACGCGGAAAGCTCCATAGAATTTAAAAAAAAATACGAAATGTTAGAAAAGAGTTGTTATCAATTGTTTATTTAACAATTAATTTGTCAAAGATTTTTAAAACACTGACTGACACGATCAAAAATTTTTTTTTTAATTCTGACATGTTCCTTGAACTGTATTTCAACCTGTGAATCAATTCCAGAAGAGTGTTTTTCTTCTTTTTCGAGTGAAAAATCATTAAAGGTGTCGATGCGCATGAAATTGCGGTGCGCCGAGTCTCTACGTAATGGCGGGCGACCGGTTGCCGTCCACCGCTACCCCGCGGTGGCGTCGCAGCGTTATTTTAGAGTCATTTTCGCGATGTAGGACATGATTGAGAAATCTGAAAAAAATACTGTACCTTCACAAGGCCTGCTCAAAGCGATAAGTGAAGTTTCAGGAATGTGTTTTTCACCGTTTTTTTATTACAGAGATTCAAAATAACGGTTACACACCATGAGAGGGCACATAAATGATGATAATTACATAACTTGCTACTTATTTTAAAATGAAAACACATTCTTGAAACTTCACTTATCGCTTTGAGCAGGCCTTGTAAAGGTACAGTATTTTTTTCAGATTCTCCAATCGTGTCCTACGTCGTGAAAATGACTAGAATAACGCTGCGACGCCACCGCGAGGTAGCGGTGGACGGCAACCGGCCGCCCGCCATTACGTAGAGACTCTGCGCGCCGCAATTTCATGCGCATCGACACCTTCAATGATCTTTAACTCGAAAACGAAGAAAAACACCCCTCTGGAATAAATTCACAGGTTGTAGTACAGTTCAAGGAACATGTCAGAATTTTAAAGAAATATTTTAATCGTGTCAGTCACTGTTTTAAAAATCTTTGAGAAATTAATTGTTAAATAAACAATTGATGACAACTTTATTTTACCATTTGGTATTTTTTTTCAAATTCTATGGAGCTTTCCGCGTAATTTGGAAAAAAGAATATATTATATATAATTTTTTGCCAAAGTTATAAATTTTTGAAAAAAATGGGAGTCTAATTTGTTATTGTTAATAAAAAATCGAATTTTGCATTATGAGATTCGCGCTTTGGCACAGAAATCTAACTCCTCCCACACAATCCACATGCCAAATTAAAAAAATATCTGAGAGATGACTGATCCGGTTGACGCGGAATAGCCCTACTACGAAGATAATAATAATAATAATAATAATAATAATAATAATAATAATAATAATGATAATAATAATAATGATAATATGCAATTTTGCCATACGAATATTACATATTTTATTTTTTGGAAAACTTTTTTTCATTTTCTGAAAACTTTTTTCCGTTTTCTGAAAATTTTTTTTCATTTTCCGAGAACTTTTTTTCGTTTTCAGAAAACTGTTTCTCATTTTTTTGTTACGTCCTCCAGACTTCATATTCCTTTCCCACGCTCTTAGTTACCTTACGCTCTGTAGTCTGTTCTTATCGTTCGCGAGTCAGCAGATTTTTCTGTAACTCGCGGCTAGCTTGCCTGCTATATCCCGCAAAACCAGGCAGATCCATCCTAACGCTCAAGCAAGACGCCTGTCCCTCTAAACCAAGACCATACCTTTTTCTCTTGACCGACTCCATTGCATTGACCACTAATAAACAATCATATACTTTAAATCGTTTACCTTCCCTTGATACCGATCCCTTTGTATTCCATTCATTTCCTGCATTGGGAGTAGGAGCACGCGAGTGCATAGTCGACGTGAACGGACCCTACAATATCCAAATAACACCTTGGCTGGGCGTGGAATCAGCTCCGATTACCGCTCATCGGAGCCTACGCAATCTACCCCGTAACATTTTGGTGGCAGCGGTTTTGCCCGTCAACCTACCCGTTAGTGCAGTGCTGCATGTTTTCTACGAAAGTGTTCAGTGCTCGAAATTTCTAACGCCGTACCAATCAGTGATAGCCGTGTTACGAACGAACTCTGGCCCACAAAGTACTGTGACAGGCATGCAGAACCTATTCAACTCGCCACGGACACAGGCTCTGCAAACAGTCCCCAATTTCAATAACTCCGTCACATTTCGGTACTATTGAAATTCATCGATACGTACGACGTCGAATAACTGCGTAGCGAGTGGAAATTCAGTGCGATAGCCAAGTTAAGCCGCACACTGCATTTAAACACATCACCTTTCGAACCGACAAATATTGAATGGACCCTTCCCGCTCATTCGGACTCCTGCAACCCTGGTAAGACGAGAATCTGGACCCGAAAGTGGCATCGCCCTAAGACCTGGATTACCACACTTTTTTATCAACATGCCTCGGAGTACCTCATCTATACCCTCCTCATGCCGACGCATAACGTGTATCGCCTCTTCAAGTTTCACCTGCGTCCAGCTGCCTACAACCATGCTGTACTCTGTTTTTGCGTTTACCTTCGCCCTGTAAGTCTATTCCAAGTCTTAGTCCTAAGTTGATATTTTGATTGCTGTACTTGCAATACCCGGCTTAAATCAACATGGCACCAACTAACGAAACCGGTTTAAATTTTTGGTCAGTAAAAGATGTCTTGCCGACAATCCCCCCTTTCGACGGCCACAACATGCCCTTTGACTCATTTGTAGAACAATCACGTCACGTAGAGACTCTTATAAAACCTTCGGATAAAACGACTTTCGACAAATTTGCGCAATCAAAGGTTACAGGCCCCGCTTCCCAATATTTAATAGGCATTAACTGTAATGACGTCGAGGACCTCATAACTGCCCTCAGCCGAGCATACCGCCCAAATATCCCCATACGCCAGTTATCTGCTCAATCAGATAGAATTACACAACAACTATATGAGCGCATCATAGATTACTCGTGCAGAATAAGAGCAATATCAAAAGAAATAAGCACAGCGATCATATCCAAGCACCCCCCAGACATAGCAACGCTTCTACTGAATGATCTAAAGAAGGATACCTCTAGATCGTTTATTACAGGGCTTCGGCCAGAATTGCAGTCGAGAATAGCTACTATCAGACCATTACCGACCTTTACAACTGCCGTCACCATCGCCGAAGGTGAAGAAGCCAAGCTAATTGACCGTCAGATGCGATTCTCTGCACAATATTTTACCCCCGCTACACCCATGTGCCTGCCATCACCCCCCCCCCCCCCCACACTGCTCCTCCGTCTCAGGTGCCCTCCGCGACCTCCATTATCCACCCCCCCCCCCCCCCCCCCCCCCTGATGTCATTGCCCACACCTGGTTACGCTCATCAACCAGCGCCTCGGACCGAGCCCAGACCTTACACCCAAGTGCTCGATCCGAACACCTGTTCTGCTGGCCACGTTAATGCTCTGCCCAGCAGTTGTTAATTTTGTGACCACCAGGGTCACTCCATCACGGAATGTCACCGTCTGCAAAGTAAAAGATATCGTACCAAACGTCGCAGAATGGGCCACTTCCACAATAAATGCAACATAAACCAAGAACTACACTGCGACAATTATAATCGCAGAGGCCACACAGTAGACCGATGTAGTTCCTCTCCGCGTAATAATCAAGGCAATGCAGGCTCAAATAAACATTTGAACGGGAACATCGCCCGCGGGGAGAACGCGCCCGCGCACAACGCGAACAACTAGCGTTTCGATCTTTAAGTCATATCCTCAGAACAGCTTCAGCTGACCCTTCACTAATTTTGATCGACACCCCCGAGCTAATGAAAATATCTACGTTCATTATTGACACCGGCACAGACGTCAACTTGGTCAAAGAAAGTTCCGTTAGGCCCCTCGTACGACGAACAACCGACGAACGTTTGACGCTGACTGGTATAACAGACAAAAAGACGCAAACTATCGCAATAACGGAAACACGTTTGATTAATAAATCCCATACCTTTTACTTGGTCCCTGACTCGTTTCCGATTCCGCACGACGGCATCTTAGGCCAGCCCTTCTTACGAAAAGAGAAAGCAACTATTTCTTTCAACTCAAACTCGGTGATGCTTGGATCCTCATTGCCAATCCACTTCAATGAATTCGATGAAACCTCGTCCGCCCCAGAAAAAACGCGCGTAATTACAATACAGGCCCGTACCGTGAAAGCCATCCCACTAATAGTTGCGAGCCCAGACACTAAAGTAGATTACCTTAAGGGAGCTTTCCGGTGTGACAGCCCGAAAAATCGCTGTTTTTCGCGATTTTTTTTTTTAAAGAAAAAATAATCTAATCGGTCTGGTTTTTTTTTGTATATTAATTGGGTATTGAAGGATACAAAACACATTTTTAAAGATCGATTTATTTATTAATTAATATCTATAAAAATGATGAAACAATTGTTGCAGAAAATGCACTTGGATGTGGTGTCCACGTTGGGGGTCACAATTTTGATCTGAAACAAAAAACACAAAAAGATTATTGATCGGTATATAATTGGCTTTCGTGCTATGAAGGCTTTTTTCTTTTTTTTTTTTTTTACAAAAATGGCACCGGTTTGAACAAAAAGTATCGATTTTAGCATTTTTTTTGGCAGTTTTTTTTACAAAAAAATAGGAAGATGTCAAAAAAAAAAAAAAAGCTTCCATAGCACGATAAACAATGACGTTAAGAATATTGTGTAAAAAATTCAACTCGATAGCTTTAAAACTCTGCCCTCCAAGTTGGACACCGTTTTGAAAAATGCTGTTTCGAGAAAAACGCGTTCAAAGTTTCAAGTGAGGAAATTTTAGGTAAATCGTTTACTTACGGTCAATCAGCGATGCCAGGTCCATACAATATCCCTTCTGCTTCTTCGAAAAGATCGTGCTCAATGGATTGTTCAGTCCGACGAGCTGTCCTCGCCTCTTTGCTATCCAGGGACGCCCGGCGGTTTGCTTGGGTGATGCGCGCATTCTTGTACTTAGCGGTGAAATCTGCGGCGCTCGGCCCTATCGTGCATCCCATCGTCTCCAAAATTTTTAAAATTGGGTCGTAACCTTCATTGAAGGTGCACACAGCACACTGCGTAGCGATTTCTACTATCTGCTTGCCGCAGAATACGTGCTTTGGGGCTAGTTGCCACACACAGTGATTGATTGATTCTCAAGAATTTAGCACGCCATCCGCTTTTTTTTTGAAAATTGAGTGCGACAAAAAAATAAGTCGCGCGACTAATTTACGGCTAATTAACGGCAAATTATGCAATAGTCCGAATTCACATTTTCGACAATTGGCGAGCCAAGTTCATGTACGTCCTACCTGCTCGTCGTTCAGTTCGATTTCGACATTCAAAATGGATAGATGTACGAAAGAGGAATGTGCGTGGCAGGATAGAAAAGGCTCGAGAAGCGGACATCCGCGAAATAGACGAAAAAGATCCGGTGGTTTCAAGGGAACAAATCGACACGATATCGAAACGAATCTAACGTTTGCGAGCACTTCGGCAGCAAAAATCTTGAAAAAGAGTCCAGAGTTTGAAGTCCGAATCGATCAAACGTTTAGCTACGTGATTTTGGAGTTCTTTTTGGTTTTCGGCGCTCTTCAGGAACTGTTGAAGTGCAAAAAGTGTAATAGCGACGTGAAGTTTTTTAAAAAATCGATTCGCGGATTGGGCTTTAAAATTTGTGTTCAGTGTTCGTGTCCAGATCCGGCCGAGATAGATTCTTGTCCTTTGATAAAAAATGCTTATGAAATCAATCGTCGTTTCTGCTTTGTCATGCGATTGGTCGGCATCGGCATAAATGGCATTAGAAATTTTATCGCCTTGATGGATTTAACTGCAAACTTCAATAATAACACCTATTATGGAATCGTAAAAATCCTGCAGATTGCAGCGAAATCAATATACGAGGCCGTCGTGAAAAAAGCAGGTACCGAAGAGAAGGAAAAAACTTTGGAAGCAGAAAATCGGGGCGATATTCTGACGGTGTCCGGTGATGGATCGTGGTCGAAACGCGGTTTCACGTCGCGCATGGGTATCGTGTCCGTGATTGGAAAATATACCAACAAAGTTTTGGATGTTGCTGTCAAATCAAGCTTCTGCAAGGCTTGTGTATTCTGGAAAGGACAAGAGGGAACAACCGAGTACGAGGCGTGGTCTGAGACGCATGAATCCGAATGCAACGTCAATCACGAAGGCAGCGCGGGAAAAATGGAAGTCGACGGTATAATCGAAGTATTCAAGAGATCAGAAGAATTGCACAACGCGAAATACGGTTTCTATATAGGAGACGGCGATACAAAAACATTCAAGATGTTATTAGAAGCCAAGCCGTACGGTGACGATTTGACGGTAAAAAAAAAGGAATGCGTTTTGCACGTGAAAAAGCGAGTATATAAAAGGGGAAACGAAGCAAGAAAAAGGTTAGTTCAACTAAAAAAGGCCAAAAATCAAATCGAAGACAAGGCAATGGAGAGTGAACCGAAAAAAAAAGGATCTCGTTCGAGTTCTCCGAAAACTAAAAAAAATCAAACAAAAAACACTGCTGTTGAACCGAAAAGAGCGCAATTGACGTTAAAATTATTGACAAATCTCTCGGAATATTATGGCTTGGCAGTTCGTCGAAATTCCAATTCCGTGGAAAATATGAGGAAAGCCATATGGGCTACATTTCATCACAAAAGCTCAACTGATGAAAATCCTCAGCATGAGTATTGCCCTCCGGGAGAAGATTCGTGGTGCGAATGGCGCAAGGCCGAGGCCACAGGAGAGGAGTACACCCATCCACCAGCACTCGACGAAGACGTACAACAAGTTTTAAAACCGATTTACGATGATCTAACAACGGAGGATCTCTTAGAACGATGTACGGGCGCGAACACTCAAAATAATAACGAGAGCTTCAATCACTGTGTGTGGCAACTAGCCCCAAAGCACGTATTCTGCGGCAAGCAGATAGTAGAAATCGCTACGCAGTGTGCTGTGTGCACCTTCAATGAAGGTTACGACCCAATTTTAAAAATTTTGGAGACGATGGGATGCACGATAGGGCCGAACGCCGCAGATTTCGCCGCTAAATACAAGAATGCGCGCATCACCCAAGCAAACCGCCGGGCGTCCCTGGATAGCAAAGAGGCGAGGACAGCTCGTCGGATTGAACAATCCATTGAGCACGATCTTTTCGAAGAAGCAGAAGGGATATTGTATGGACCTGGCATCGCTGATTGACCGTAAGTAAACGATTTACCTAAAATTTCCTCACTTGAAACTTTGAACGCGTTTTTCTCGAAACAGCATTTTTCAAAACGGTGGCCAACTTGGAGGGCAGAGTTTTAAAGCTATCGAGTTGAATTTTTTACACAATATTCTTAACGTCATTGTTTATCGTGCTATGGAAGCTTTTTTTTTTTTTTTGACATCTTCCTATTTTTTTGTAAAAAAAACTGCCAAAAAAAAATGCTAAAATCGATACTTTTTGTTCAAACCGGCGCCATTTTTGCAAAAAAAAAAAAAAAGAAAAAAGCTTCCATAGCACGAAAGCCAATTATATACCGATCAATAATCTTTTTGTGTTTTTTGTCTCAGATCAAAATTGTGACCCCCAATGTGGCCACCACATCCAAGTGCATTTTCTGCAACAATTGTTTCATCATTTTTATAGATACTAATTAATAAATAAATCGATCTTTAAAAAATTGTTTTGTATTCTTCAATACCCAATTAATATACAAAAAAAAAACCAGACCGATTAGATTATTTTTTCTTTAAAAAAAAAAATCGCGAAAAACAGCGATTTTTCGGGCTGTCACACTGGAAAGCCCCCTTAAACGCATCGATTTAGGCAGCAATGTTCTATGTGGTGAAGCGTTAGCTTAGAATCAGAACGGCATCGCTTACTCGTACGCGTTCAATTGTAACGAATCTGCCGTAGAGATAAGACTCCCAACAGTAACCCTAGACGACTTCGACGAGCCACTGAATACAGTCATGCCCAACGCTACGCCCACTGCACCGAGTAACCACCACAGCGATGCCCGCGCCAAAACCCTCGTTTCGCACCCTGGCCCTCTCCCCAGCAACTCATTAAATCTTTTTGCCGCCAAGCATACATCGCGACCGACTGATAATCCCCCCTCCTGCCCCATCCGGTCCACTGACCTCGCGCAACTGCAATCCGATCCTCCTATCCCTGACGACAGTACACCCTGTCCCGGTGCCGCAACAGTGCTCTTGGCTGACAGTAGGTCAGAAAGATTGGAAGTCCTGAAGAGCAGCTTAAATCTTGATCATTTGAATGACACCGAAAAACAATCTATATTTAACCTTGTAACAGAATTTAACCATCTCTTTCATCTCCCGTGTGATAAATTAGGCCACACCAATCTATCTTATCACACTATCCCTACGACGGACAATACCCCTATTCATACCAATCAATACCGTTTTCCCAAGATTCACAAAGACGAAATCGAATCCCAAGTTAATAAACTACTCAAGCAAAATCTTACTAAACATTCCTCATCTCCGTATAATTCCCCGGTGAGGATCGTTTCAAAAAAACCGAATAGTGACGGCGATGAACGATGGCGTATGGTAATCGACTACAGAAAACTAAACGAAAAAGCAGTTGGTGACGCATACCCCATGCCCGATATCACGGAAATCCTTGACCAGCTTGGCTCAGCTAAATACTTTTCCACATTCGACCTTGCTTCCGGGTTCCACCAAATTATCATGCATCCCGATCACAGCACGAAAACTGCATTCGACACCTAGAGGCCATTATGAATTATCTTGTTTACCCTTCGGACTAAAGAACACCCCCGCCACGTTTCAAAGGCTCATGGACCAAGTCCTCCTAGGCCTACAAGGCAACGAGATGTTCGTATATTTAGATGACATAGTTATTTACGCTCGAAACTTGCAAGAACATGAAATTAAATTTCGGAAATTAATGAAGCGACTAACCGCTGCTGGTTTAACTCTACAGCCAGACAAGTGAGAATTCTTGCGCAAGGAAGTCGTTCACCTCGGACACCTCATAACTGAGTCAGGAGTAAAACCTGACCCTTGTAAATGAATAGCTGTAAAAGAGTATCCTGTCCCCAGAAGTCCCGAAAATCTTAGACAGTTCCTTGGCCTTTTAGGTTACTACCGAAGATTTGTTCCAAATTTTGGAAAAATTGCTAAATGCCTTAACAATTTAACGAAGAAGGATACTCCTTTCATCTGGACGTCCGAACATCAGTCTGCCTTTGAAACCTTACGCGACTGTTTGTGCAAAGAACCAATTCTGCAACACTCGGACTTCAACAAACCATTTGCGCTCCCTACAGACGCGTCAAAATTCGCGATAGGTGCAGTTCTCAGTCAAGATAAAGACGGTGCCGACCTACCCGTAGCCTACGCAATATTACGGATCCCGAGCCCTCAAGCCCGCTGAATTAAACTACTCGGTACCTGATAAAGAATTCTTAGCCGCATACTGGAGTATGAATCACTTTCGCCTGTACATCTATGGTCAAAAGTTCACTTTAATAACAGACCACGAGCCAATCAAATGGGTAAAAAGCGTCAAGAAACCCAATTCCCGTTTATTATGATGGAGCTTAGAACTGGCAGAGTACGACTTCGATACGAAGTACAAGTCCGGAAAATCTAATACCAACGCTGATGCTCTGTCCAGGAACACACCGCCCGACACCGCTCAAATTCTTCCTATAGATGCAAAACGCCCCCGTCCAACGACTGAAGCCTCTAGCGATAAACCAAAAAAATGCACTGAAAAGACTCATCAGTACCCCAGACGCCCTCGACAGACCACAGACGAGTCCACCAACCCAGCTCCGCTGAAACACCCTAAAATCTCACAACCCTGTAAGATGATACACTCCTCTGATTCCTCTGATTCCTCTGATCTTTCCGACGATGAGTTCAGCGATACAGAAACTCCGTTGCTCAAACCCCCCCTCGTTATCCCGGCACCGATCACAGTACATCGCCAACCTAGACGCCATCGCGAAACAAATTCTTCAACAAATCCTGGGCCTCGTAAAAGACCATACCTGAGCTATTTTTCAGATTCTTCCCTTAGCTCGGATGACTTACAGACCCCAGAAACTGAATCAGGAACCGGTGACTTTTGTCTAGCCACTGATTTAATGGGCCCTTCATATAGCGATTTCCTCATAGAGAGCAAAACTTTTCCTCTTACGCGTCACAGACGTATCAAAGGAATAACAGCTGACCTATCACAGCAAAATGATAACTCAGCTCATTGCATATCGGCTGACTGCCGAATGTCAAAAGGAATTGCTCCAGAACTGACAGAACGTAAATTCATAAACCGCGAACAACTTAGAGAATTCGACCCGACTGTGACTGACGTTATTTCTGTGGTGCATGGAAACCGGAAAATCTATAACCTAGTTACAAAGCCCAAATACAGTGACAAACCTTTCCCCCACGTTTTTTTTTTGACACCTTGGTTAACTTTAGGAAAACCTTGCAAGAAGATGGCGTAACATCCGTCTCGATACCACGGATAGGTTGCGGACTCAACAAATTAGAATGGAGCGCGGTACGCAGAATGATCTATTATGTTTTTAAAAATTTGAAAATAAGAATCACCGTTTGCCGCCTCGACTCTCCGCTTCCTGCGACCGCGCGCCCCTGCATTACACCTCCACGCGTTTATACTAACCTCCCTGACCCTGTCCCTTCCACATCTGGATTACCCCCCCGCCGCCATCTGCGCAAGGAATCGGAACGTCCAACTAAACCTGCAGCACCTCGTCCGATTCCACCTCCACCCCCACCCACTGACGTCATCATGCCCCCCCTGTCGGGCCTCCGCGTCCCGCTAGGAGATACCCCCCGCTACTTCCAGGCCGACGAACCCTTCTTTACACTCCTGTTCCCCTCCCCCCTTGCCTCCCCGCCCTCCTCTGATAACGACGACAGTTCCGACTTGCTCACGGACACCTAATACTATACATGCACTCAACAATTCGACTCCCATATGGAAATTACTGACCATAACCACGACAGTGCTCTCAACACTAACGATGATCAAATTAATAATCCTCACGGTTTTGCATATTTTATTGACAGCTTGGATAACATACCAGTATCAGACAATGTCAAAGATACCAATGATGGACTTTTGATGCTCAAAACCAACTATGCGCATTTCATATCGACAGACTGCGCTTGGATCAAGGGTATACCAGCCCAACTTGCCGGCGAGAATATGGTTGATCGAAAAGTAGTAATGAGGCCTCGTCCGCGAAAATTTGATATCATTGAATCTAAGCACAATAGTCGACGTATTTTCACCCTAGTATTAAAAACAAAATGCTTAGATAAAAGCAATCTATACGATATCTTCAAGCTATTGTCCAAACTGAAAACGGCTTTAGCCGATTCAAACCTAAAATCTCTTGCCCTCCCGATAACCGATGACAGTTTAGACGCTCTTGATCCTCGCGTTATCCGAAAACTTCTATCCTATATTTTCGCAGATTTAGAAATTCAAATCATGCTTTGTCGAAACACGACTGTCATCCCAGACGAATGTTCACGAAAAGAAATAATTAGAGAATGCCACGAATCGTTGGTTGGCGGTCATCAAGGTGTCACTAAAATATATAACCGCATTAGACAAAAGTATTTTTGGCCCCATATGAAAGAAAAAAATTCAAGATTCCATAAGAACTTGCGAGAGTTGCCAAAGAAAAAAATTGGTCAGAGTAAAAACCAAATTGCCAATGATGATAACGGACACGCCTGCCGATGCATTCGACAAAGTGGCATTAGATATTGTTGGACCTCTACCCCGTACTAAATCGAACAACAAATATCTCTTGACGATACAATGCAATTTGACAAAATTCCAGGACGCTATCCCTTTACCTGATGCCACCGCCAAAACTATAGGCGCAGCATTCGCAAAAGAATACATTACACGTTACGGTGCTCCCCGAGCAATACTTACAGACCACGGACAGAATTTTATGAGCACAGTCATCAAACAACTTTGTAAACTTTTCAAAATTAAGCAAATACGAACCACAGCTTACCGCCCACAGTCTAACGGATCGCTAGAACGCAGTCACTTGTTCTTACTGAGCACATCAAACACTACACGGATGCTGGTAAAGACTAGGACGATTACATCCGCTTTGCAATTTTTTGTTATAACATCGCGATGCACAAAGGTACTAACTTCACCCCCCACCAACTAATTTTTGGCTCTCAAGCCAGACTCCCAACAGATGCGAACCCTGCCAGCGCGTATACTCGTTCCTACGATTCCTTCCTTCTAGACTTCATCACTAATGTATCTAGCATATGAAAACACGCCGCGTCCAACCTACAACAAGCGAAGCATCGTTCCCAGACGTACTACGACCGTAATGTCAACAACCAAAATTTCGAAGCACGTCAAAAGGTCTACCTACTGAATGAAACCCGATCCAAATTCGACGACCACTATAGAGGAGTGTATACGATTAAATGTATAATTGACCATATTAACGCTGAAATTTGGATTACCCCCCGAAAAACTAAAATCGTCCATTTCAATAAATTGAAATTGGCACACTCAACCGACTAATTGACCTGGACCGACGCTTGAACGAATACAAACTCGACCTGTCCAGCTTAGTAGACGCTATCCTCTTCGCCCAAAAAGGTATCGTCCAGCCTAAAATTCTATCACCAGAACAAATTATTTCTAGCCTTAAACATATCCCTCACCCGCGTCGTACAAAACCCCAAATTCCTACGCGCCATGCCATCCACCACCCGCACCTAGAAATAATACCATTTCCCGATGACCTGCCTCCCCGCTCTTCGTCGCTGCTCCGGACCCCATCGGCAATTGAAATGACGGAACTAGGCATACCTGAGCCGCGTAAATTGCTCCCCGAGCAAAGCCTTAACGATAGCTCCGAACCACTCGAAGTCTGGCGCTAAGCCCTCCGCTATTAGCAATCATATTCTTTCATTGCCTTATTCTGCCCGTAATAATCTGCAGCCATAATATAATCATCAGCACTTTGCATAAGTTTCGTTTATAATATACACAATATCTATCATATATACAATATCTATCATATATACCACCACATTTATAAGATGTCATTTAGAAAACCTTGTTCAAATGTATACTAACCCACTTAAACGCGCACGAATATCTAGGCGCTAGATTTTAAGACCTTTCTCTGTAATATTCTGTAAGTGAGTCACTACGTTTCATGGCATTCCACTTCCTTCTGAACATCCTATTCCGTACCCTCACCGAATGTTCTTTCCCAAGGGGGGGGCGTGTTACGTCCTCCAGACTTTATATTCCTTTCCCACGCTCTTAGTTACCTTACGCTCTGTAGTCTACTCTTATCGTTCGCGAGTAAGCAGATTCTCCTCTAACTCGTGGCTAACTTGCCTGCTACATCCCGCAAAACCAGGCAGATCCATCCCAGCACTCAAGCAAGACACCTATCCCTCTAAACCAAGATCATACCTTTTTCCCTCGACCGACTCCGTTGCATTGACTACTAATAAACAATCATATACTTCAAATCGTTTACCTTCCCTTAATACCGATCCCTTTTTATTTCATTCATTTCCAGCATTGGGAGTAGTAGCACGCGAGTGCATAGTCGACGTGAACGGACCCTACAATAGCCAAATAACACCTTGGCTGGGCGTAGAGTAAGCTCCGATTACCGCTTATCGGAGCCTACGCAATTTACCCCGTAACATTCTGAAAACTTTTTTTTGTTTTCCGAAAACTTTTTTTCATTTTCTGAAAACTTTTTTTGATTTCTGAAAATTTTTTTTCATCTTCTGAAAACTTTTCTCGTGGTAAACGAATGAATATAAATAATTGCTTGATATGTTAATAATAAATAAATGAACAATTGTTGAGTGTATGAATTGGCATTTTGAAACTTCAAATCCATTGAATATAGTATTGATCGTGAAACGTTTCCGCCCGATGGTGGATCGTTCGAGGCGTCAAACATCAAATATATACGTCAATTCTATGTCTACAGTTTATCCTGTAGCTATTGGGGGGCTGGGACAAACTCCCAAGGTACGGTGTCGGTCTGTCCAGGTATCAATTGCCGCTTGTCATCCTGCCAACTCAGAGCCAATTTTTTTTGTACGATCGTGCTTACTTCGTGTTTTTTGCTGCGTATTAAACACTGTGGAACAGTCAACTCTCGGTAAGCCGTCAGACAGCGCTTATAATCATCAAACGTAATGCTATTTATCGATGAATATCCTACACCCTTGGCGCGCTTACTCACTTTTACGCCACTGTCATATTTTTCCCCATCCTCACCCATCGTAGTAAATGTGTACAGCTTTGCTCGCAGTCCCACAAACTCTGTCATAATCTTACCATTATTTTCATACTTCATCAGCCCTAGTTATTTTTTGTTTTTAAGGGCGTTGCCTAGCTAGAGAGCGCGGGCTACTCCGCTTCCCGCGTTAACCGTGGCGAGAGAGAGGGTAAAGAAACAAGTGAGACGGAGCAACCGAGCTGTCGCCGGAGTGGGGCGGGTGACGCGGGCTAGCCTCTTCCACCCCTCACGGGCATTCGGTTTCAAATACTTTTAAACAGCCCAGTGTATCGCGCTCGGCACGACGCAGCACCTGATGAATAATAGAAAAAAAAGTAGACTCCTTTCAGATTCCACTTGAAAAATTTACTAGTAATACAGAATTTAATAAGGAACCCGAAACTATTTTTTTTATAATTCAAAAACTTGTCATTAATGAGGTAAAAATCATCAAACATTTGAATTGTTTATAAAAATTGGGATTTTCAATAATGTTCAACATTGCATTTTTTTTATGAAAGCTCATTCGTTCACCTTCCGAATGCACTGTAAATGATGTCTTTACGTCGAATAGAACCGGATATATGCGAGCTCCTTTTGCATCAAAATTGAATGATTGTCTTGTAACTTTCGAAAACAAACATAATTCGGACGAACACCAAAATGCGTGTCGATTCTTTTTACCTTTATTTCATGTGAAAAAAAGTATGAATAGATTGAAAAAATACGAGGTAATTTTTTGATTGACGTGACGTAGAATTCCTTGTACGTATGTTGATATAGATATACATTCTTCATATTTCAACGAAAATTATATTCACCGGCGTCCGTATTTCTACGCAATGCGATCACGTGACTGGTAATAGTCTAATAGCCGGTATTCATAGTCAGGTTCGATTTGCAGGACTGTGTTGAGGCAGCTCAAAGCATAGCTTGATCGGCTGAGAGCTGTTCCTAATACAGTCTCGAAAATAATACGTAACTATTTACGAATACCGGCCAGACGTCGTCACAGGTCATTTTAAATTGAAAATGCAACGAATAGCTGTGAGCAAATTCATGATATAACAACGAAAATATCATCAATCTCCCAAGTCTCACCACGTGGAGGTCGCTATCAAACAGAGACCCGCCTAACCCGTCCCTACCTCCCAGCCATGATCGGGATTGCATCAAACAAATACAAAATGATAAAAAATAATATAAAATGGTAAAAGTAAAATTGAACTCGTTTAAACTCAATAAACATAATCACGAAATCTGTATGAGAAGGATCTCATAGAAATTAAATTGAAATAGTATAAGTGAAACATGACAGTAATCTTGATAGAGAAAATTGATATAACAAAGCATCGAGCATTGTATACATTATATGGCTAAATGAATTCTATAGAAAGCGCAAACTATGGAAAGTAATACGTCACGAGTGCAGGTCACAGATAGTAATGAAAAAATAGGCTATAGAATATTTACATAATATATAGGTATACACGCAGTCTGGTCCGACTGCAGAAAGTATTCCTGGAATGAATAATCAGATATATAATTATAACGATATCACTAGCAAATTTTTAGCACAGTAATACATACAACTAACTAAACATAAATCACAGAAATATTGCACGTAAGCTATATACAAAGCTATTATATTTATGTACATATGTACATATATTTATATTACAGTGTTTTGTCGTCTGTCGGTCGTGAATTTACTGTTTCTTACGCGCGGCCTTATCTGGGCTTCGATGATTTGAGGGGGTTCGCGGATTGAGCGTTGTCGGGCGCGTCTAGAATCTACGATCTCGGGTTACAAACAAAAGTAAAAGAAATCTGCTCATTTATTCTCCATTTTTTTGGTCCAGAATTTATCGTAACGTTTTATTTTATCAAAAATCAATCCCTTTGGCGTCCAAACTATAAAATAGCACCACTTTCTATTCGTAATGTGTAGAAGACCTTGGACCTGATACATGTAATTATGAGAAAGCTCTAACTTGGCTTTTCCACCGATTATTTTCGTCTCAAATATTAATTCTGTATCCCAAAAATCTATCGAGCGAGCGCAGCGAGCGAGCGAAATTTTTAAATGTTCAAGCGAAATCCCACAAAAAGTACTGATATCCCCAAAAAGCACCTCTGGTGCAAAAACCTTCCGCCAAGTATATTAATGTGACAGCCACCCACATAACAGCCACCTACAAAACTGTCATCAAATCAGATACTGCTGCCAAGTATAATTTATTTAGAAGCTAATAATGATTTTGATATACTATAACTAATATAATGACGAAAAAAAAAAAATTGAAATCAAAATTGAAATTGAAAAAAAAAAAATAATTTTTATTGAAATAAAAAAAATTGGAGATAGTGGTAAAAGGCGGGCTTTTTTAAAACAAGCACAAGAAAATACAAGTCGAGTTATATCAATGTTGTAATGGCAATATAAACATGGGCCCGCCAAGTACCACGTACTCCAATTTTTTTTTTATCAAAATTTTTTTTTTTTTTTTTTTGATTTTCAATTTTGATTTCAATTTTTTTTTTTTTTTTGTCATCATTAGTTATAGTATATCAAAATCATCATTAGTTTCTGAATAAATTATACTTGGCAGTAGTATCTGATTTGATGACAGTTTTGTAGGTGGCTGATTTGTAAGTAATGTGTGCATGTATGATTACCCCAGAATTACGTCAAGTTTATTTCAAAAAACAAAACGCGCGTATTTTAGTGGCCTAATACGTATGCGCCGTATTTACTTTGTATGGAAAATTCTGTCAGGTACATTGTAATTTTACCTTGGATACTTAGGTAGTCACAATAAGTGATAAGAATATTCCTTATGATCGACAAAGTGTAAACACTCATGCTCATTGCCGAATATCGATTTCGATCATTTAACCTGAACACGTAACAAATTGATAACATATTTTAGCGACTAATGCAAACCGGGCTAGTACCACACGTCACAATGCATTTTAGTTTATATTTTCGTATGTATAAAAAAACTAGAGAATGAATGTATACAGCTATTATGAACAGCACTATCGGCTCTTGAAAGTACCTTCTTAAATTAAAGCCCTGCGATTGTTCGTACTCAAGTGATTGAATCTCGAAGTCAGAGAGGGTGCACCATCAATCATATAAATAATTCGATTTACCTCCTTTTTTCCTGAAATTTAGCCAAAATATTTATGCCGGGTCGTTTCTTCTTCTTCAAAGACACATTCTCTCTCTTTTTAGCCATCGCGGGAATAAATACTGATTCGAAATAATAAAAAACACTGTAGAAAAACACAGGCAAAAATAAAAGCGCGGAACACTATCCACGTGCCGAGCGACGAGGATTCGAAGGAGGGGAATTGTAGTGGGGGGTGTTGAGTCTACTCTCCTCGCCTGTAATTCGCATGGTCGCCGGCCAACGCAGTCGTGGCGCTAGCAGCCGCCCGCCTTTTGCGCGAAAAATTTGCTGTTTCATGCTTCGTGATTTTCCTTATCATTTCCTCATTTTTGAAGATACTTAGGTTCTCAGGGAGTCATTTTGAAGATAAAGAATAGATCTGTGTCGCCTTTTTCGCCGAATTGCGAAGAAAAATTCACTGTCCGCTGTGTTTCACTTCAAACATAACGTACTTTTAAGTACGTTTTACGCAAATCTGAAAGCGAAATCGAAAATTCGGCGAAAAAGGTGACACAGATCTATCCTTTACCTTCAAAATGACCCCCTAAAAACCTAATTATCTTGAAAAATGAGGAAATGAGAAGGAAAATCGTGAGTCTCTGTTTGCGCGCGCTCTTCGAGGCATAGGCAACGCCCTTAAGGGGAATACCATACACATTGTCGGGTGGATAGTCAGAGATATCAAACATTGTATCTACATCACGTTTGATGATATCGTAGGTTTTAGGCACATTGAATTGATGTATAAGGCTGTCTGTGTCGGTATACATCAATTTAGCTTGTTTATTCGAAAAGTTGGTTTTTATATAATCATAATGGAAATCGACGAGAAAGATTTTTGATAGATCTAGAATTGATGCGCCGACGTAAATAGGTTCGGCGAAGTAAACTTTGACTTTCAATGATAACCACATCAGTGCCAAATACGGTACAGCTGTTAAAGTTCGCTCGGGCAATAAGCGTTCTCGCACTACCTTTTCCCTCCCATTTTGTGACCAATTCAACATGTTTGTGATTCAGCACATTCTCCATAGTCTTGCCGAACACAGCGTTATTCATGAGTTTGTGAAAGTTTTTCTCAAATTCATTCCTGGACCGCTTAGGCATGTCAGTAATGAGCGTGATGTAAGGTTCGAGCCATGGAGATTGTGCAATTTTTCAAAATCTGTGCACTTCCGTTACTTTTAATCCTGAACCCGAATATTGTTTCAAATTTCTATAGTGCAATATATACTTTGTTTTGGGGTAAAGGGTGGTCGCGAGTTTGGCATTTTTACTACCTGAAGGAGTAAAATATACGGGACAAAGAGGTGAGTCTTTGTGATCCTCGTGGAGTTCTACAGGATAGTCCAAATCTACCTCCAGAAAGTAGCCGATCGGCGAATCGTCCGGATGGTTTATTATATCGCTGTGCTGATACTCCTACTCGAACGAGCCGATTGGTGAATGCCCGCTTATAGCTGCACCGTACAGATTATTCACGTCAAAACACGTGAGATATGATTCTACGTTACTAGGACCAAAATCTTTTCTCATGAATCTATTATTGGCCCGAGCGTATCAATTCGAAGATTATGCCACGCCGCCTCGAATGGCTCTTCCAATAAATAACACCATTTCAGGGTTGTCTAAAAGTTGCAAATTTATATTAGTATGCTTGAGCATTGCGTCAAAAGCAAGTCCCGGTGCGGTGTAGTAGTGAAACGGATCTAAATCGTATGTTCTGAAGCAGCTAGCGCGGAAATTCTCGAAAATATCGGCAAGCAAAAGAACATAGGTCTTCAGATATAAATTTGAATAGCCCCCTGATGACTCTGAATGGAATTCCCCCCAAACAGTTTTCGCGTACTCGTAATCGGTGTCTGAAATATCTGCATCGCAGAGGTGCGAGTAGAAATGCTTCTTTGCAGGTGATCGCGTTTCATCTAGTTTCCTCCAACAATCTACGTATTCATAGGGAAAAACGCCTATGCGGGTCATCGAACTGAACTGAGTCGGGTTATTATAAAATTTACGTTTTATGCGTTTATCGTTATCGGTCAAATATGTGGAAAGTTTATCGATGCCGCTGGCCATGAATCGAAACGAATCAATGAATCTCAAGTGCATCATCGTTCCATCGACGCGTTTCGTGAAGGATATATATTTTTCCCTATTTATGGGTGGCAGTGTGATTTTACCGGGGAAAGTTAACACGAGGGATTTCATTAGGAAGTGAGAATCGTAACCGCACAAATTGTGGAAAACTATTGGAATTGTGTGCGGCTCTCTGAAATTCAAATTACACTGATTATGAGCAGGACCACGATATTTACCCGTGAAGTAACGGTGATCGTTACACTTTTTCTCCTCAGGGTAAACGGTTCTTCACAAATATAACAATTCTTTGCGCGCATGTTATGATCGCGTCGCACTTCGGTCAGAGCCGTCTTCGGAATTATGTTTTTGATGCGTGACTCTACTTGAATTGATAAATATTTGATCTGTTTCATAAACTAATCTATGCAATCGACACCGCGTTCACCGTGAAACTCCGATAAAGTCTCATCGTACGCGCAATGTACATAGTACGCTACACTGTGCGGGATATGCTTTTGAATTTCACAAGTCTTACGAGTTTCAAATTCATCTACAGGTTCAGGGATTAATATATATTCGAGATCGGCGTATACGACAAATGGAACGGTGCCTTTGTTTTGAAAATTGGAAAATACTAAATCTTGACACTTGGGAAACTCCATGCGTACTTTATTTAGCGTAATACAATCTTGTCGGTGATTGTCGTAGACATGTTTCGCGCTAAAGTGGCACAAACATCTGTCACATAAAAACGTTTTGTGATCATGAATGGACAATTATTTGCTCACCAATCGGGAAAGATCTTTAATCCAAGCGAACTGGAATCTCGGTGCAAACTCACTAGTCATATCGTCTTCCGAATTACTCTCATCCATTGGAAGATGGATCGTGTCAATGTTTACGCTATGCAAATTTTTACTCAAATAAATTGGCACAATGACGCTTTTGTTTGATTTTGCATGATGCCAAAAAGTTTGAGATTCTATACCATATACATTGATGCGCAAATTATTTAATCTCTCAAGCCTTTCCACGTCATGTAGAGTAGCAGGGAATTTGATACATGTACAGCCCAACTCGGAAATATAGCGACGATAGTTGTGAGTCCTATCGGTGTTGATGTTGACCGCGTGGAGGGCTGCTGTGACGGACCAGAGAAGGCATCTTTCGTCCTCGTTCCTCACGTTGATCACAGCCTTTTCATGTCAAATGTTTTGGGACAGCTCGATAAATGTTGAAGCTCCTGCGGCGAGAGGCTGGTGGCGGTTGATATTTACAGCGATGTTGAGGATCTCAATCATGCTCCAACCGGAATCGCAATGTTTGAAATCTTCCACCTTTGATAGCAGATCACCCTGTGCACGTATGAACCAGCCATTTATATCGCTCGATGGGAGAAGAATCGCCACGTTGGATGTGTTGAAGCTCTTAACTTCGGTGGAGATCTCTTCGTGTTTGACATTTTCGAATTTGCACGATAATATTAGGTTAACCTTCACATTTCCCCCCTTGCGCAGAACCAACTCCAACTTTTCGGTGACGACGCGCTGCACATCGTTTAGTAAGGCGTCCAAATTTTTCTGAGGAAGATTTGTGACAACCCCCTTCTACTCCGGCTGGCAAAAGCACTATCCACATCGTCCCACTGTACACCTGCAGGAGTACCGATATTTCCACCCGTCACCACTGTGCACTGCTGCAACTTCTTGATCTTCGTCACCCAAGATTGCAGGAGTGCGATCGTATGTTGGATCCATATTTTCGCACCAACGGTTGTTCCTCGTTGCATGGAAATATCGCGCAGAACTTGGATATTCGCAATTCCAATATCAGTCCAATGATTGATGACAGCGTCATTCTCTTCTCCGGGAGGTTACTCTCTCAGCAAATTGCACATCCTCTCCATCTGCTCCGCACGTCCCATATACGCTTCGACGGCCATGACTTTGAAGTTGATATAAGTTGAACTTTGTGTAACTTTTGACTTGCACGTATCGTGTAAGATTGGTGAGTCTGCATCGGATGCGTTGAGCCTATATATACGCCGATAGATCGCAAGAATTTGAGTGTGATGGTGCGGGGGCCAAGCTTTGTACCACCCCCACCATCAAAGAATCAAAAATTCTTATGGTATACAGGTCTGAGCCTGCACACCCCATCCCCAATCAGTACCGGATATGCGATGCGAAAAATCGATCGACGAAAAGCAGGTAGCGAGCAGTGTTTGACGTGAAAAAAAATCTTGTCTTGCCCGCTCTTGACTGGCTCATATATGCACACACAGTTTTTGGGTTTTACATCTCTTCATAGTAAACAAATCCGAGTTCGCACATCCCCAATCATATTAGCGTGGAGTGTGCAACGAGAAAAAAAATCGGCCAACGAAAAACTGGTAGTACGCAGTGTTTGGCGTGAGAAAAATCGTGTCTTGCCAACTCTTGACCGGATGGTATGTGCACATGCAGTTTTTGGGTTTTATAAGTCGTTAATCAGCGTGGGACATGTGGTAGGAAAAATCGGCCAACGAAGAGCAGGTAGCGAGCAGTGTTTGGCGCGAGAATGTGCACGTACAGTTGTTGAGTTTCATGAGTCGTTAATCAGCGTGGGGCATGTGATGGAAAAAATCGATGAACGAAAAGCAGGTGAGCTCTTGAGAAAATTTTCTCCTAGCTTATACTGCCCTCGTATCACTTTTTTGTCTGTATGTCACGTGGTGCATGCTCTACGAATGATTGGCCGGCTGGTTTTTGCTCGGTGGAGGGTGGGTGCGACTCCTGTAGTATAAATTCCAACAGCGGTTTGACACTTCTCTAGTAATTTTGAAAATCCTTTGTGTGAAAACAAGCGTTTTTGACAAAGTGAGTTGTGAGAAAGAGAAAAAAGAAAAAAAAAGGAAACGGTGTTCATTTGAAAAACCTGAAGACTCCAACGAGTCTATATTTTGTGAGTACTTTAAAGAATACACATGTACATGTATATATTGTGACGTGGTATTTCGTACACTGTCACATGGTTTAATTATCGCACTTCTCTACGTACGAATATAGCTAAGAATAACGGAAGCACGTCTGAGGCTAATACTCCAAAACGAACGACTAGTTATCTTCAAATGAAATTCTGTTTACCAAGCTAACTCTATTCTATTTTCTCATTTTGTAACGCTCTACGAGAACCATCTACGAGACTTCCGCTTCAAGATACCAGGATACTGCCTGACAGGGGTCATGTACCAGCTCAACACCGACCACAACCGACTACAGAAGAACAAATACCGCTGAAACCACTCGCGATGGATGCCTATCTAAGTTGCGAGCAGGGTCGTGCGCGATGCACAAACAGCACCTCCAACTATTTAAGACTTATCGGCCAGAAGCCGAACCACGAATCAATGCTTCTACCGCTCGGATGCATCGCCAGACGGCGTACAAGGCTGGGCATTAAAAACACAACAAAGCCTCCCGTCGGCGATACTTATCAGCCTGGAGCTAAACCGACCACGACATCTACTGAGTCGTTGTGTATCAAATAGAGGACGGTTTTCTCTTAATGAGCCGTCCTATCGAAGGGCTGTGGCGTGGAATAGGCTAGACTATGCTGACCACGTGGATCTGGTGGATATAGTGTGGGGATCCGGGTCGAGGGCCATCACCACCAGATCGTTCCGGCATGAGGGCTCCGATGAGCGAGGGCCGGAATACAGCGCCAACAAAATAGCTACAACGGGGAGTACCAGTAAAGCAAGGAGTGAAATACGATCGGTCGCGAGTCCAAGAGATCAGTGACGCAATATTATCGCATACCTCAATATCGCAATACATGAGCGGAACGACCTCCCCTCTCACCAACGATGCAACACAGCTGAGGGCCTACCTGTAGAACAGACTTACGCGACCTGCTGGCCCAATTAGAATAACGCAAATTGGAGGAAGAATCACGTGACAGCAGCACGACGAAAATCAGGATCATCGCTCGTCTCGACACTCTACCTTCAGTTCTCAATAATATCAGACGTGTTCTCGCTATCGCTATCAAAGTTCTTTGAACCGCTATCGTATCGCCTTCTGTAGTACCTGTAATATCTTCTTTTCACGTAAGTGAGGTTCCTTTTCTATTTTGTGAAGCCACGAAATTACTTGCAATATATCGTATCTCTCTCTCTCTCTCTCTCTCTCCCTCCCTCCCTCCCTCCCTCCCTCCCTCCCTCCCTCCCTCCCTCCCCCCCTCCCTCCCTCCCTCCCTCCCTCCCTCCCTCCCTCCCTCCCTCCCTCCCTCCCTCCCTCCCTCTCTCTCTCTCTCTCTCTCTCTCTCTCTCTCTCTCTTGCAGTTGGTCTGTGTGAGCCACCTGGGCTCGTACCTTATTCACTACTTTTTCTTATCTTGTCCCTTTCTATTTCTTATTGCAAGTAACTTCGCGACTGGTTGACTCTTACTTACGCATTGTTAGTGACTATTGCTTCATTTTATTATCTCTCTCTTCTAGAATACCTAAATATCTAATATGGCTGTATAACAGCGTGTTCTGTTCAATTGTAAATTCTTATCTTAGCTATTGAGCATTACTATTTCCTTATACTTTTTCTGATTAATTCATAACTGTTTCTTCACCTATTATCTTTGATTAATTTATCTTAGTGAGTGTACCGCGTGAGCGACCTCACATCGCCGCGCGGTCTCGCTCGTCGTTCTTTTGACTTTGGAGTATTGCGCAGTATCAAATAACATGTTTTTTATTATTTTCTTCGCTAATACCGCTAATCGTAATTTTAATTTGTCTTAATCCCGAAATTATCTTTTACCGTACCAAATATTATCTCTCTTCTCGCACTTACCGCAAACTAGAGACTACTTATTATCTGTCTGTTTCTATATTTTATGATAATTCTCTACTTGACCTGTTTCTTTGAATTTATCTCGTAATTAATAATTCCCTGCCTCTGTTATATCTCTGATAATTCAGGTAATGTGAAAACTATTACAATTTTTGTATTCCGCATGTTTCTTATAATCGCTTCTCATATTTTATGGCTTGCTTGATCAATGCTTAATTTAAGTACCGTATATCTTTCTCTGTTCTGCCTATTCATTATAAAACCGTGTTAATTATCATTTGAAATCATAGTATCGCGAGCCAACGCATATCTCTCGTTTATTCTGAAAACGTTCTGTTACTTGTTGAAACTCTCGCTTAACTTTTCTCTGGCTGTAAATTAATTATCTAACCTATCTTAATTGTATCTAAATCTCTTCAGTTGTTTGCTTGTTATTAAGATTCATCGCTTCTTGGTCAATATATTTGATACTATTTCTGCTTCCCCTGTTTCTTATTTTATATATTGGATTCAACCCCTCCCCTCTACCATTATCTTGTCTATACTGAGCAAGCTGTGCAAAACCGTCGTAGAACCTGATCTTATCTTTATCTATATCTTTTTCTCTAATTATCTATTTTCTGACGCATGTGCGTCTGGCGCCCAACAATCATATCTTTCTCTTTCATTACATCTCGATCTCTAATTATTCAGGTTAGTAACTGCGCCGTAGGGTAACCAATCTAATCTCACTTATTCATTAACCCTCACACATACATACACACACACATATATACATATAGATGCAGTACAAAAATTACCATCTGGATGGCTTTTGTGTTCATCATTTGTTCCTCTAGCTAATTTCACCATAACTGTTACTATATGTTTTTTTCCTTCAGTTATATTAGAGCAGCTAGGTAAAAGACGAAGATAGGTAGCACTTCGTGATAGATTGAAACCTGACGCCTGTAGTTCTTTAACCAAGTCATCTAGAGTTCTACAGCTTTTCACCATTTTAGTTCGGCGTCTCTCATCTGCGCCACCTCCAAAGCTTGCAAGCCTGTCTTTTTTTTCTGAAATTTTTCTGATATTCAGCGATGCGTTTTTTGGTTCCAAGTAGTTTTTTAGCTCCATCAAGGTCTTTTCGCATTATGGCGATTTCTTGACTGATCTTTAGCCCTCCAAGACCCGAACCCCGGCGTAAAATACTTGTATTTAATTCACTCTCCATCACTCAAATTTTTTTTTCTATTGCATCTTGTGCTGGAGTAGGATGAGATGTTGATTGTGATTTATCAGGAATCGTCTCTTTTGAAATCAGTGCGTGTGCCTTATCTACTTCTCTAAAGCATAATGCCACAGAGGAATCTGTCTAGTTTTTGTCCACCAAAGCAAGGGGTCCACTAGATACATTTTGCTGTTTAAAATAACTTTGATTATAGTTTATAATGAAAAGCAAAATATACATAACTAATAACTTTGTTTGAGTAGATTTTAATAGATAACAATTACTTAAACATAATATTAAGACATTGATAATATTTTTAAAAAAATGTACAGAAATAAAGTGCCAACTAACCCGTTTGAAAAAAAACCGAGCATGTTGGTTTTTCTTTTGAGCAGCAAGCTGTTTTAAATCATTTATGTTTTGAGATATAAATTTTCCAAAAGCATTGTCATCATTTCTGAAAACTTCTTTGTTGTTTGTCCAGAATAAGTTTGACTCCTAAATAATTATTATGTAATTGAATAACTTATATTATTAAAATTTCAAGTAACAGGGAAATCCCCGGTCAACGAGTACAACAATAGAATGATAGAAAGTCTCGAAGTACTGAGAACATATGATTTTTATAAGATTCAATATCGAGTTAACGAGATGAAGTACAGATGGCGCTATTCAATAATACCATTTTTTAGTGCGAAAGTGGTAGAATTTTTAATTTCAAATCTTACGTAATTTCAGATTCCCCCCCCCCTCCCCCCCCCCTTACTCATAGTAAGAAGTTATAATATTCAGTCAAAACCCCCCCTCCCCTAAACGTCTACATAATTTATGAACGGCCCATAAGATGTGATTCCGAAAATAGAAGGAACGGCAGGATTTTAACATATTGTAACGTTTTGGGCGTTACGTTAATAAAATATGGATCCGCGAGTTTACTTATCAAGTCGACGAAATCAAGAGCGTGAATAACAAGCCAAAATCAAAGGCGAAATTAAAATGTTGTGAAAAGCTTTTAATGCAATATACGTGTTTCTTGTTTAAAGTCTGAAACAAGACTGTTTTTACAATAATATCGGTTGGCGCAGCAACCTTATTCTTTTTAAAGACATAAGAGGTTTATAAACGTCTTTTATCTATGCTGACTACTAGATCATTAAAGAGGGGGCAAAACGGGTGATTTCACCCTTTGTAACACTACTCCCCCCCGAGGAAAAGAGTCGTCCCGACTCGGGAAAGATAAAATAATTATAAAAGTAGTCTAGTAGTCAGTGCTCAAAGGTGAGTTGGAGCTGTGGCTCTAAAAATTTAAGAACTCCCCTTTTTACTATCTGGCATTTGCCCACAGTCTCAAGGTAAACCACAGAAAACCTTGAGCAGATAGTTGAGCGTTAAATAATCTCAAAAATTTATGTGCCATGTTTTATAAAGGTTAGTGTTATTAAGTGTTATGTGGCTTCATGAATACAAAGTTTTCCGCAACGGCCCAGATTGACGTCGGGAAGAAATTCGATTTTCTTCATGAAGGATCCCTCCGAAACAGGTTCGGATGAAAACACCGAAACGGGAACCGACAATTCCAGGTCCAAATAAGACGAAAACAGACTTCTCTTCATATAAAATAAGGAAATCGTGGGGTGACTTCTTTAGAAATAGTTCACCCTAGAGTTTTGGAAGGACAAATGTGAGTGATGGTATAACAATTCAAATTCACTAAGTGAATTTGGGAGAATACTTGAATAAAATAAATTGAATATGTATTCAAAAGAAAAGAAACGATCTTATCTGAATTATTTCTGCGTCCTTCTTCAAAATAAAACCACCAGTCATCCTCAGGAATCGGGGAAGATTGGAAGGAAAGGGCTGTGCCAAATAACCTGAAAAAGTGCTCACAAAAACTGACACTTAAGGTTAATAAAATGTGAAAATCAATCAATCGCTCATCGACCTCGAAAAATAATCGTGGCTCATTTCACATTATTCCTTAAACCAAAGCCTATCCGACACAAAACTCGATTCCAGAGAAAAAGTTTCTAGAAAGAAACAACCGAAGAAAACAAATTTCAAATTGATTAGCAACGCAGAAATAACAAATCATTACAAGAAAAATCTTCGTCGAAGACAGACTCAACTAGTTCCTCCTTTTCAAAAAAAAAAAATGTCAATCATAAAAACTCCGCCCGTTTCCGCCCTCATCAATGCGGGCGTAATTACTTCCAGTTTTCCGTGGGAGGACATAAAAAAAATGTCACAAGAGGAATTTAAGATCTATTTTGAAAATCAGTGGAAGACCCTGAAATGTGGTCGGGGTGAGACTGTAAGAGAAAAACATAAGATGGGACTAATATGCCTAAACTGCTGGATTCCTCGGTAAGTTCTCATGCAAATTTTAATCAAAAAAAAATATATAAGTTCCCCGTGTCTGATTTATTTCAGCGCGGACATAAAGAACTTCTACGAGCTCAAGAAAACCCATCTTACCTTCGCGGGAGAGGGCAAAACTTGTCGCGAATGTCGGAAGAATTTACTCGCAACAAACTCCACCGAAGACTGCAACGACTGTGCAGAGGTCAAGTCCGCCTTAAAGATTATGGCGGAACAAATTTTTGAAACTTAATTTTTTTTTTTTTTTTACATATGTAACCTCTTATTGCACCATTCGTTCTTTTTTTTTTTTCTTTTTTTATCTTGTTTTAATAAAGTTAATAAAATAAATTAAACTTTATTTTTCGTTTTTCTCTTAATTAAGAATACTTCTTTATTATTCATATCTGAATTAACCCCCGCACATCATAGACGTACAAAAATCTTTAAAAACTTGATCGGCCGTAGCTTCTGCATTGATAACTAAAATAGGAGCCGATAAAGAAGAAAAGGTTTGTTTCACTAGCCAATCTTCATGAATCTCATGGATAGTTCTGAGTAGCTCTAAAGAAATACTCGATTCTTCCTCACGAGAACGGGAACTAACTCGAGCAAAAGAAGTTTCTGGGGAAACTCGCAAATAAACAATCAAATCTACTCTGAGCTCAGGCGAGCGAATGAGAAGATCAAAATTTTTTGTCAATAAATGAGATTCGAAGTCGCGGAAATTACCTAATCTTCGACGAGCTTCTACAAAACAATTGCTACTGAATATCGATCTTTCCATCACCTTTACAGGCAATGAAGTCGTCTGCAGATGTCTTTCTAACATAACCATTTGAGCGAAATGTTGAAAATAATAGCAATAACGATCTGGGTTCTGATACATCAAATCTAAAAGATTAATTCCGGCTACATTTCGATATTCTTCAAGAGGTTCTAAAAGTGTACAGACCTGGCGATCTGCTAAAAACCTCTTAGTGAAAGTTGTTTTTCCGCATCCGATATTTCCTTCTATAATAATCGTAAGCGGTCGAGTTTTACTCAAACGAATTCCGAAAGGTAAATTCTTCTCCCAATCGATGACCGACTGTAAAGAAGGTCAAGTCGATCACAGTCGTCAAGGGTGTTCGTTTGAAGATCTAACCTCGAAGGATGTCCCTGGTCTTGGAGAGACTGTTCCAGGTTGATCCTCTTCAAAAGGAGCAAGACGATCCAAGTGAACCACTTTCTGACGCGAATGAGGAGATCTTCGGATTCTATAAACAACATCATTTATCCGGTTAACCACTAAGTAAGGGCCTTCCCAATTTCTTTGTAGCTTTGGACATGGTCCTTTCTGTCTTCGTGGTTGAAAGAGCCAAACAGAATCTCCAGGATCAAATTTTGAATCTCTGGCTCGAATATCATAACGAGTTTTTAATTTATCTGAAGCCATAGAAATTCTATTCCTAGCAAAGTGATGAATTTCTTCTAAACGTTGTTGTAATGAAAAGGCATAATCTGTTTGATGCTGTCTTTGCACAGGAACAGGGCCTTTCTCTAAATCTGACGGAAGTCGAAGATTTCTTCCAGTAAGCATGAGGGCTGGCGTCTGTTTCGTCGTCTCGTGAATCGCGGATCTGTAAGATAAGAGGAAGAAAGGGATCCAGGAGTCCCAGTCTCTCTGATTCTGCTCTACGAAGGACGACAAATATTGTAGCAAAGTCCGATTCAGACGCTCTATCATGCCGTCAGATTGCGGATGCAAAGGAGTTGTACGAGTTTTCCTAACCCCTAAAATCTGAGTAACCTCTTTCATTAAGGTTGACTCAAAATTTCGGCCTTGATCAGTATGAAGTTCTAGAGGAACTCCGTGTCTACAAATAAATTCTTTAACGAATGCCTGTGCTACAGTAGAGGCTTCTTGATCAGCGAGAGGGACCACTTCAGGCCACTTAGTAAAATAATCAGCAATAACCAAAGCATATTTATTTCCAGAATGGGTTATCGGGAGAGGTCCAAGAATATCCATCGCTATTCTTTCAAGTGGAGCTCCCACGTTGTAAATTTGAAGAGAGCTTTGTCCCTTCGCTCGAGGTCCTTTCTTTGCCGTGCAGATTCGACATCTTCGACACCAATCTTCAACGTCCATCCGGCAACGGGGCCAAAAGTAGAAGTTGCGAATTCTGCCCAGAGTTTTATTCGAAGCGAAATGTCCTCCTGCAGGAGAATCATGATAAAGAGCAAGAATCTCTGGAACTCGTGACCTGGGAATCAAAAGTTGCCACCTGATTTCTTTCAAGTCTGCAGATTCCCATTTTCGGTATAAAATTCCATCAATTAAAAGAATAGAGTCCCATTGAGCCCAATAAATTTTCAAATCTGGCTCGGCTAAAGATATATCCTGCCAGTCTGGGCGAGTTTCTGCTTCTTTCCAAGACTTCACTTGATTCAAAGTGTCGTCCTCTTGTTGCGATTTTCTCCATTCTTCCTGGTTATTTTCGAAAGAAATCTTCCGTATTATAAGAGAGGGGTCACGATTTTTCTCTAATCGTGCACACTGTTTACACTCTGGCATTTCCTCGCAGGGTCTTCGAGAGAGAGCATCGGCGTTTCCATGATGAATTCCTGCTCGATGACGAATATCAAAATCGTACTGACCGAGCCTTTCTAACCATCTAGCTACCTGACCTTCGGGAGATTTAAACGAAAGTAGCCACCTGAGAGAAGCATGATCTGTACGTATCAAAAATTTCCTGCCGTACAAATAATGGTGAAAATGTACTACGGTCTTAACAACAGCTAAAAGCTCTCTACGAGTGACACAATAATTCCTCTCGGTTTTACTCAAAACTCTGCTGAAATAGCTTATCACTCTCTCTTGACCTCCCTGAATTTGTGACAGAACCCCGCCTATTCCTGAAAGAGATGCATCCGTATCTAAAATGAAAGGAATTTCGACCTCTGGATAAGCTAAAATCGGCGAAGAAATAAGATTTTCTTTTAATTTCTTGAAAGCCTCTTCGCATTCCGGGGTCCGGTCAAAAGGAATCTTGATTCCGGTCAAATGATGGAGAGGTTTAGCTATACTAGCGAAACCTTTTACAAATCTTCTGTAATACGTACAAAGGCCTAAAAAGCTCTGAATTTGTTCTTTATTCTTAGGTGTCGGCCAAGAAGAAAGCTTCTCTATTTTAGATGGGTCGGTCTTCACACCTTGTGCTGAAACGATATGTCCAAGGAAGCCTACTTCTTTCTGGAACAGATGGCATTTTTTCGGGCTCATTTTCAGACCTGCTTGCTTCAGCCTAGCAAAAACTTGTCTGAGATTTTGAACTTCTTCTTCAAAGTTCTTGCCAAAAACGATTATATCGTCTAAATAAACGAGGCATATTTTGCCCGTGAGCCCATGGAGAACAGCCTCCATCATTCGTTCAAAGGTAGCCGGGGCATTACTCAAACCAAACGGCATAACCTTGAACTGCCATAATCCTCCTAAACCCGTAACAAAAGCTGTTTTTTCTTTATCTAGAGGATCCATTTCGACCTGCCAGTATCCGCTCTGAAGATCTATGGTGCTGAACCAAGTTGCACCAGCTATCAGGTCGAGTGTCTCATCGATTCTGGGTAGAGGGTAAGAATCCTTCTTCGTTATATCGTTTAGCTTCCTGTAATCGATACAAAATCGTTTGGATCCGTCCTTTTTGTTGACAAGGACGATTGGTGAGGCCCAGGGACTAGACGATGGTTCAATAACATCGTTCTTTAGCATGTCTTCCACAAGCTTCTTCACCTCTTCTCGGGCGTTGAGAGCGAGTCTTCGAGGAGCTTGTTTAATTGGTGAACTCTCTCCGACGTCGATCTTGTGCTTGACAGAAGTACATCGGCCCTTATCACCACTATCTTTGGCGAAAGAATCTATAAATTCTAGTAAAAGAGATTTAAACGATTCTACCTGAGCTGAATTCAACGAAATCGAAGATTTCTGAACAAGGCTCTGTAAGTGTAAAGGAAAATGTTGTTGCAAATCATCCTCCGAAAGTTCTATTTCTCGAATTCTAGGAGGGGTCCAATAAATTCCATTCCTATTCGTACAAAGAGTTATTTCGCGATTGTTTGAAGCTAGTGAATTTCTCTTAGTCGAGATAACACAGTTATGAGCTGTAAGAAAGTCTATTCCCAAAATACCTTCATCCTCTATATCTGCTATAAAAACCTAATGTGGAGAGTCGATACACCCAAAAAGGTTAATTTGGACAGTAGCCTGTCTCAAAACCGGGGTCGTCTCTCCAGTGGCTGTTCGCAGAGAAAAAGAGGGAACAATCTGGTCATCGGATTTAAAGAGATCCGATCGAACTACGGTTACTTCCGCGCCCGTGTCTATTACCCACAGACAATCGACGCCATTAACAGTACCACGCGCGTAAAGACCAGACTGTCGCAGACTTCTAATTAAAAACTGTTCTCTAAGAGGGCTTTCACTTCTAACAATCTGCGATGATTTTCGCCCTGACAAATCATCCGAAACTAGTTTTTTGGGTAAGTTCCTGTCGAAGAACTCGATTGAGGATTTGCTTCCCCTATTTCTATGTTTTTCTTACGCCAGTTATAAGAGTTTAAATTCGAGCCTTGCATCGGTTTTCCACTAATTTTTTTAATTAGGAAACAATGATTGGCGTCGTGGCCTGTTTTTTTACAAAATATACAAGTCAAGCTAGCTTGACTTGTCACGACCACGTTTTTATTTATACGCTGGTTTTGTTGGTTTTGAAAAGAACCTCGATTTCTTGGTTTAAAATTGTTACTGTTATTTCTATTTTTATAATTTTGAGGTTTTGACTCCTCCGAGTGTTCAAAACTTCGCCTTTTTGAGGCGTTTTCAGACACCTCAATCCGACGAAGCTTGCTCAGCCCAAAATACTGTTTCCTCATTGCCTCCACCTCGAGCGCTTTGGCCGTTGCCTCCCGCAGAGAAGTGAGGCCCGATGTTCCAACGGCCATTTTAATCTCTGGATCACTAATTGCATTTAAAAAGGCTTGAGTAGCTAATAAATTACGAGACGGCTCGTGATCTGGCAATGCTACACGTGAAAGCCGTTCTATATCCTGGCTAAGAGACGCGAGGTCTTCGTCTCGTCCTTGTCTCCTAGTCTGTAATTGAGCCGTGTACAGTTTCGTCAAGTGGTCATTTCCGTATCTTAACTTTAGTGCAGAACTAAGTTTTTTGTAATCAGAAATTTCTTCTTCAGACAATGCCGTTAAAACATTCAGAGCCGGCGTCCGAAGACAAGAAGCAAGGCTGTGGGCCCTCATGGCGGAGTCCCACTGATTATGTTTAGCTATTGTATTAAATTGACGTTCATACTCCGCCCATGGAATCTTTCCATCAAAAATTGGCGGTTTCAAAGGACAAAAGGATTTCTCATTAATCTGAGAAGTAACCCCAGGAAGTCTTGAATTATTTAATTGACTCAAATTAGAGTATTGAGGCCGAACCTGAGACAGAGGCTCGGAAAAATCAACCTCATTGTTTACTCTATTTCTACAAACTGGGGATTCAATTACTCCCCTAGTAAAAGGCACAGACCTTGAATCTCGAATATCCTGGATTTGTCCTGGATGTCGGATCTCTTGAACAACGGAAACAGGAACAGGCAAGGGAACAGGAGAGGGAACAGGAGTAGCGACTCTAGAACCTTGTGGTGTAACAGCCAATCCTCCAGCGCCACTCATTTGATGAACGGATTGAAGGGCCGCCACAGTCGTCCGAAGAAGGTCTTGGAGATTAGTTTCAGAACGCTCTCGAGCCTCCCCTTGCTCTTGAAGCAGCTGGATTAGTTGTTGCTGTTGTTGTCTTGCCGCTTTTTGTTGTTGTCTTGCCGCTTCTTGTTGTTGTGTTAAGATCTTTAATAGATCAAGTTGAGAGACCGTCGAAGGAGTTAAAAGAAGGTCCGCAGAAGGTGTTGAAATTTCTTCTGGAACCCTCGGATTTTCTATGAGAGAAGATTCTTCTCCACTTTCTCTTCGACGTGAGCGCGTCATACGACTACAACTCATTGTTTATTACACGCACTGAATCGACTTTATTAACAAGAACTCAAGATCCCACTTCTGACACCAATGTAACGTTTTGGGCGTTACGTTAATAAAATATGGATCCGCGAGTTTACTTATCAAGTCGACGAAATCAAGAGCGTGAATAACAAGCCAAAATCAAAGGCGAAATTAAAATGTTGTGAAAAGCTTTTAATGCAATATACGTGTTTCTTGTTTAAAGTCTGAAACAAGACTGTTTTTACAATAATATCGGTTGGCGCAGCAACCTTATTCTTTTTAAAGACATAAGAGGTTTATAAACGTCTTTTATCTATGCTGACTACTAGATCATTAAAGAGGGGGCAAAACGGGTGATTTCACCCTTTGTAACAATATATTGACGAAAATTTGAAATACAAAATAATTACAATTAAAAACATAGAACAACGAATTCAGATCAGCACAATTCAATTGACGGGATCATGTAAAGACTGTGACTGACCAATCGTTGCTATCTTCCGGGAAAAATGGATCGACAGCAAGAGAGGGTACAAATAAGGCTATCGTGAGACGCGTTAATAAAAATAAAAAGTAAAGGAGATATAAATTTGAAATAACGCAAAGCTGATGGGCGCCAGGTACAATGTACCACGATAAACCTAAAGAGATGAGGTAATAGGAAAGGGAAAAAAAAGTAACTCAGTAGCTGAGTATTTGGCAGATGGGAACGTGGACCGGTGAGAGGAAAATTGACACAATCACACACACTCGCCGAATTAGAGTTAGGTAACAATGTTAGTTTGTTGAAGGCAAAGAAATTGGTCTCGAAAATACCCAATTCGTACAAAGACTTAGGCAAGCAAAAATAACAAATCCGATTCGAAAGACGAAATAACAGACAGATATTCAGGCAAAAAGCCAAACTGTTGAAAGAGATGTTAAGTTAAAAGAAATTCTTAAACACGAGAATATGATACACTGAAAAACAATAACATTGATAAGAGAACTAAATTAGGTAGTTGATTCGTAAAAAGATAATACGGACGAATAGAAACGATACAGCTGACAAACAGGGACTCAATACAATACAAGGGATCCGGGATGACTATACACAGGTCAGCTGTCGCTTGACTAATATTACTCAATCCGTGATCTACGCACTAAATTGAACAGATAGGTTACGATATTACAGTAATATAAAATTCGAAAACAAGATGAGTTGACAGCAATAAAAATATGCCCAATAATAGGCAATAAGGAATAGCGAAATTTGTAATAAATAGTTGAAGAATACAGGGACTGAGTTCGGTTATTCAGGAGGCAGGCTTAAAGCGGAGCGTCTGTTCGAGTCGCCTCTTTGGAGAGGAGGGGTAATTCTGCGCCGTGGCAGCCTAGCGACGCACGAGCGCTGCTCTACGTCGATCTACCGCAGAGAATCGATATCTCACAAGCGGCTGCGTTCAGCCGCCTAAATTTAGCGCGGGGCAGAATTCAAATGGGGACGCGAACAAGATGGCCATAACCGACGCTATGACGCAATAGTCTACAACTACGCAATTAACACACTTGCTATTCTAACAATAACAAAATCGGGAGAGATACAATTATTACAATGATTCGAAATACAGATACGTTATTTAAAACTGAACAAAACGTAATTAAACGTTAACCGACAAGATAAATTAGTGACACGATCTGCCCGTTAGTGCGGGAAGGAGAGGGATCACCCGAATAGTAGTACGCGTTAGTGAAAGTCGAGAATAAACTTAAGAAAAGACAAGATATTAAGTTAGGCTCGTCGATAGGGTTAGTAAAGATATAATTATAAGCCACACGAAAACCCGAGAAACGATATTAGTGAATCCAAATGGCCCACAAAGAGAAACGATAAGACAAAGCTATTCGGAGGTTCGTGCTGTAACAAAAGCCAACTTACGTTATTTAACCGGAACTAGTCCTTGAGAACCACAGTTCAGTCACATGCACAAGTTTGCAAAGGTAACAATTAATTCCAATAATCCAAACCACAAACGAAAAGTAATTCAGGTAATGCAAGAGCAAGGAACGCCAACAAGCAAGAAAAGCTTCTTGAGAGGATCGCAGTATCCTCAGAAGTCACGAGACTCAACTCGTCCCGGTACCGTTAGCAGCCCCCAAAAATGGTTCTCTACGGGCTCGTAGGTGGCAGCAGCTGCTGGGTATTGCATCTGGCAGGCTTCGCAGCGCACACAGGGTTCGCCGTATCTCGTCCCCCCATTTTCCCTTGGAATCTCAGGTGATAGCCTCGATGGTTCAGCCGTCAGAGGGCTCTCCGGTAGATTTCGGTACAGAATCAACATCTCTATAATTGTGAGATGTGATCTCAAAGATGTTCTGGCCGATTTTGGTTATATCGGACCAGGGCGATAATAACTCTCTGCGATGTTAGAGGCGTCCGGTAGATTGGCGCAGGATTTGTGGCGATCAGGCTCCGTCGAAGACGTCTGAGCACTGGGCGAAAGCCTCGTAGAAACCGGAACTGGTTGCGAGGATGGCACGGGTACCACCTGCGAGGCTTTGAGTCACCTGACAGTTAGTTCCAGACTGCGGAGGTATTCCCTCATCTCTTTAAGTCGATGAGTATTGCTATCTTCGCTTTCTTCCGTCGGCCAGCTCGAAGATGAGGAATTTCGGGATAGGTATTGGGAAGGGAAACAGAATCAAAAAGCGTTAGTAAATAAACTTAGCGTTATTTAAATGACCGTATCGATAGCCTGTGTTCCTTGCTGCCGGCGGAAAAACGGGGATGTCAGGAGGTCATATAACGCGGTGCTAATCGCCGTGTTACAAGACATAACAATATGTAATGTACACCATTCGCTGAGTAAAAGCACAGGGACATTTATCACGGATATAAGTAATGAATGCGAGAAAATAATTGTCAAAGGACATATATTCATAGTAAGGGATTTTAATATAGATTTAAAAAAAGACAATGACTTCCAAAAGATTGATACGAAACATGACTTGTATAGAACTTGAACAATATGTTAAGGGATACACTAGAATTACCGAAACATCAACAATAATTGACTTGGCTTTTTCAAATTTTAACATTGATGCAAATATACTCTCAACTCCAAAAATTACTGATCATGGCATTATAAAAATTGACCTGCGTGAAAATGAGGAAAATGGAGCAAAGATAACAGAATTCTACAGAAGAGACTACACTAATTTTAAAGAACATGATTTCAACAACCGGATAATCGACAACATCGAACAAACTTGTAATGTAAATAGTAGTGTAGATGACATAGCGAGTAATATAGTGGTAGGGATTACCGAATCAATGAACATATTTGCACCGATTATAAAAAAGAGAATATCAAAAAGATGGCAAAGTAAACCTTGGATCACGAATGCAGTCAGAGAAGCAAGTAGACAAAGAGACCAAGCACACAAAAGAGCAACGAGCAGTAAATCAATAGACGATTGGACGCAACGATCTGTAATAAAGTAAGTTTAGTTAAGTTTAATTTATTGAGCTTCTAGGACAATTACATAATCCATAGCCCAGGGGGCACTTATACAATTAATTGACACATTTAATTATAATTCTTAAAAAACAGAGTAAAATAGAATAAAACAAAATAAAATAATAAAGTAATAAACGAGACTATTACAATCAAGATAACGGCAATACAAATATACTTTTGTTATCGACAGAATGCGAAGTGATACTAAAGAGTACGCGACAATTTATTCGTTTAAAATAAATGCTCTCAGACGACAAGCCTGAGGTATGAACAGGCTGAGAGCTTTTATAGTTTGCATATCAGAATTTTTCAGAACATCGTGGATTGCAGGAGGTGCAGAACCAGTATTAATCAGGTACTGCTGACGGAGATGAGCCAGGACTGGGCAGTCAGTCATGAAGTGTTCGATGGTGTCATTTTCCTTGGTATTGCAGATTGGGCATTTTGAGTGGTAGTGCAGTTCATAGCAGCATCCAGAGGTTTTAAATGCAAAGTAAAATTTGCTGGCAAGTCTTAGTTGCATAAACAGTCTGGTGGCGTTGAGCTTCATCCTTTTGGAGAGATATTTGCAGCAGCCTCTTGGATTATTATTTGTGTAAGGTGTTTGTAGGTAATGGGCATTACTGGCCAGCCGCATATCTTCCCACCAGGTTTGATTCTGGTATCTGCGTAGGAACGTATCCCTGTATGAGCACCATGTGGGTAAGTCCAGTTTTTCGAGACGTGGTACTATATCTGGATAGTATTTTTTGATGATCTCGAGAAGATGACAAAGCCAATTGAATTTAGCCTTGGATTGTGCAGCCTGGGAGAGACTGCTCATACGTTTAAGGCAGATCTTTGGTAGCCGCTTATCATCCATTGCCAGAATCTTGCAGATCCAGTCCCAGGTTGCCTTCAGTACGAAGTACGCTAGTCTAAGTCGTCCTAGTTCCACTCTTAAGAGAGCACCGGCAGTAGTCTTTGGCAGGCCGAAAACTCGTTTAAAGAACTCACATTGAATCTTCTCTATGAGATCAAGGTTCGATAGTGCCCGTATGGGTGAGGCATATAGGAGAGTAGCTTGAACGATGCTGTCAAAGAGTTTCATAATGCACGGCACAGAGTCGGTTTTGGTTGAGAAGATGATTCCGGTGACTGAGCTGAGAGCTGAACGAGCTTTGTTGATGGCATTGATTGCAGTGGGGCGGCTGAATCCACTGGCCGAGACAGTTAGACCCAGATACTCATAGTTGTCGGTAATTTCGATTTTTTGATCACCAAAGCGGAAGTTCAGGTCTCTTGGTAGACGACCAGCGCAGCGGCAGTAAATTATTTTGGTTTTGCCAACGTTGACTGCTAGTTTGTTTGATTGACAGTATTGCGTGAGCAGATTTAGCTTCTTCTGGAGATCAGACTTGGTATGAGCGAGTAGCGCGAGATCATCCGCGTATAGCAAAGACAGTATGTCGCATTTACCATCAATATTGATACCGATGCTTCCGTTGTCTCTGAAGAAATCCTCGAGGTCGGCTATAAATAGGATAAACAATAGCGGGCTCAATATTTCGCCCTGCAGGACACCCTCTGCGACGTTAAAGTTCTTTGTTGTTCTGCCGTTGCTTTGAATTTTGAAGGTTGCAGAGCTGTACATTTTGCGAAGCAGTCTGACCAGTTTTGCACTAACACCCAGTTTGTGTAGCTTTAACCAGAGGAGCTTATGATTGACGGAGTCAAAGGCTCTCCTGAAATCCACAAACAGAATGTAGAGTTTGGCCGTAGGTTGACGCAATCGGAAGTTTATTGCCGAGATTAAGTTAGACAAATTATCTGCGCAGCCTTTTTTGGCTTGGAAGCCAGCTTGCGACTCAGGGATGGCTCCAGTGTCACGTGCCCATTTTTCCAGTCGTTTGTTTAGCATGTATGTGAAAACCTTGGTAATATGGTTGACGAGTGCGATACCTCTGTAGTTTGAGGGGTCGCCACGGTCGCCTTTTTTATGGAGCATCGTTATCGAAGTAGAGAACCAGTTGCTAGGTATAATTTCAGTGTCTAATATTTTATTAAATAGACAGAGCGTGTAATATTTCCAGTTAGATGGCAGCGATTTGTAGAACTCGCTTTTGACTTTGTCGGGACCAGCTGCTTTGTTTGATTTAGAGTATTTTAATGCCGAATTTAATTCCTCGATAGTAAATTCTAGGTCCAGTGATGGGTCTAGCACTCCGTAGAATAGTGTTTCGTCCGGTTCCTTCGGCGGAGTTACCAGTTCATAAAAAGAGTTCCAGGTTTCTATGTCTATAGGAGTAGCATTGGAATTATGCTTCTTTCTATGCTTCTTGATGGTAGCCCAGAAGTCGGCAGAGTTTTTGATGTTTGCCAAGGTTTCCAGTGCTCTCTTGTGCGACTGGCGCTTTTTGCTTTTGACCAACGCTTTGAAATTCTTTTTGGCACTAATGTAAGCTGACTTTTCTGGGTCCTTGAAGCTTGCTTGTTTGAATCGCGCGAATAGGTTTTTTAGCTCGTGTTTTTTGTATTTGCATTCTTCATCAAACCACTCCTGTGACTCTCTGTAGTAACTCTTGGAGGATGAATTCTTAGACATACCTGCATGTTGGGCACTTTCGATGATGGCATTATATAAATTTTCGTTAAGAGCGTCTATCGGGGTGTTATTGAAATCCACAGCAATTTTGGCTGATTGTAGCATTTGAAGTTTGAAGTCCGAGCGACTTGCCGGCAACCAGTGATAGGTAGTTTTGACAACTTTGTTTGTAGCTGTGCCGTGCTCGGCTGAGGCAGTGCAGTGGGGATTAAGTATCGTCAGAAGTAGGGGGAAGTGATCGGAGGGGTTTTCGGCATGTAAAACCTCCATGTCGTTGATCAGTGGCAGGCTTTGGATGTTGGCCCAAACAAAATCAATAGTACTGAGTCCATTGCCAAAGTAGGTGAATTTGCCAGGTGAGTCGCTGGGCGTCCTTCCATTCAGGAGTATAAAAGAGTTATCAAGCATAAAGTTAGTTAGTAAGCGGCCCTTTGTGTCTGTTCTCAGATCATTGGAGATTCTCTGCTCGGTCAGGTTGGTTCCGAGAATGATCCCCTCGGAGATTTGGCCCAAAGGACCAACGTGTGCGTTGAAGTCGCCCGTGAGGAAGCAGGCGTGATGCTCATGTGATTGTGTGATCTCATCAATCGCGAGTTGTAATAATTCCAAGGAAGATACTATGTCGCGTTGAGGGCGAAAATAGATACTCCCAATGATGATGCTGGTAGGACCGAAAGAGGCCTTTGCTATGAGCCAGCTGTCTGACGAATCCAGGATGGTGATGTTTAGAGATTTTCTGGCAATAATAGCAATGCCGCCGCTGGCATGTCCTAAGCTTTTTTCTTTAATGGCAGGAGCTATATGAAGTGTGTAATCTTGGAGGCTTGCTGGAAGAGTGAAAGCTGTTGTTGCCCAGGTCTCGCATAGATAGATTATATCAGGACGCGGAGAGAATGTGTGTCCGAACAAATTCTGCATGCCTCTTGCATTCCATGATAAGATTAGCAGTTTTTTGTATCTGTGGATGGTGAAGGAGTGGGAATGGAACTGTTTTGGCTGTTTAGGGAGCGGTTTATCGACGATTTGAGCTGGTCTTCCCAAAAGTCCCAAACGAACAATTCATTATTCATTTCCAACCTAGTACCTTTTATCTTCGGGTTTTTGCCATCTTTTCTCATGTCGGCTGCGGTTTCTTTAATCTTCTTTAGGCAGTAAAGTTCTCTATTAGTGTATTCATTGTTTAGTGACAGGGTCGAACCCTTTAGAACCGTACGCTTGGCATTCATTACTGTGTCTTTGGCTTTTTCATAGCTGAGTTTGATTTTTAAGACTTTTCTGTCTTGACGCATTGGTATAACATCAATAACTGCATTAGATAAGCTGAATTTTTCCTCCATGAATCCATTTATCTGGTGTATGAGGTTAGGTTCACGCCAGTTGTGATTCTTGGCTATAATATTGAGTCGCTTTGCAGCTTTTTCTTGTTGGCTAACCAAGTCCTCCAGCTTATGGAGTCTGGCCTTATTGATTTCAGCTTCTGAGGAAGGATTTGTGGTGGACAGCGAGATGTTCCCGGACTTGAGTGCTTCAAGCTCCTTTTCGAGTTTGTCTTGCCTTTTTGAGATGTTATCAATCCGGCCCAACAATGTTTTTTCGCTCTTCAGGAAGTCGTCTCTGATGGCTTGGATAGCATTTTGATTTTCGCGCTGACTGTTCTTGATCTGCTCTTTGAGAGCTTCAGCATTGTTGTTAGCCTGTGACTGCATCTGCGCAATTTGGTCTGTTAACCTCCCTAGAAGGGCTGAGATGGGGAGAGCTTCACCAGTGTCGCTCAAATCGGACATCATCGCGTCAGGATTTGACACAAGAGAAGCGGAGTTGGAAGCTTGGTTAAACATCTTTTTGGCAGCTTGTGTTGTTTCTTCTGAATCGGATGGTGAGTCGTCGGGGTCTCTATCATCAATGGTCCTTTTCCTGTTAAGATAATCTTTAATGTCACCAAGTGAGGCGGCTCTTTCTCGAGTAAAAGTGAATGCTTTGATTGGAGCCCCGGGTTTCTTGGAGCTGGCAGGTGAGTTGGTGGGATTGTGAACAACACCGTCTGGTTTCGGGCTGCTGTTTACCATATTTGTGGGTTAAGGACTACCGCCTGGCCACACGAGGACCAACCCGGGACTGGCATTTATTTATCTGGATTAGTTTAAGAGCCTGAATCTCGATTACACTAATTTGCAGGTTAAAATTTAAAAGCAGATAGTTTATATTAGAGTCTGTTTATATGCGCTGATCAGAAACCTAACCTTAAAGAGTTGGCATCTCGGGCTTTATTTAAAATTCTAGTTAATTTAACGCGAACTTTTGTACTTTTGTGTTTAAAACACTTTTTGCTGCGTTACAATTCAATAAAAAGCAGTTCGGCACTGGTAGGATTTTTACTTGTTTTTAAAACTTTTCATTTTATTCACAACATAAATAAACACGAGGTTACTCAACCAGCGCTACAGTGGCTCCTGTAATAGAGTAGTTTTAATAACAAGTCTGTGCAAAAGACAGTTCCAGGAAGAAAATATTGACTCGGTTAAAGCAGATCCGAAAAGAATGTGGAAAACGTTGAAAACAGTAAAGGGAGGGGAAAAAAAAATAAGAAAAGCACAAAGGAATACAGTTTGATGAAAACATATGTATAGGCAAAAAGGATAGCCAATAAATTAAACGATTTCTTTTTAAACAGTGTAGACGACATTTGGAATCATGGACAAGATGACAGTGAATACGACATTGACACTGATATAAACATAAGTATGCGAAATGCAGATATAATTAAAAATTTTGCAGAGGTTACGAAAGAAAACATTGATAAAATAGTGACAGGATTAAAAAACAAAAATGGAACAGAAGAAGGGATTAGCACAGAGACATCAAAGATAGCGTGGAGAAGCGTAGAGAGTATAATGCTTATGCTTGTAAATAAATCGATGCAGGAAGGAGTCTTCCCGGAAACGTGGAAAACATCGACAGTAGTGCCGATCCCGAAAGTAACAGGCAGTAATAAGGCGGAAGAGCACCGGCCCATAAACATGCTGCCAGTGTAAGAAAAAATTCCAGAAATAGCGGTAAAAAATCAATCTATTGACTGCATTTAAAGGAACAATATACTAATTGACGAACAGTCGGGTTTCCGGGAAGGCTTCTCTTGTGAGACTGCATTACAGAAAGTGATAATCGGTTGGAAAAAAAGTGTAGATCAGAACGAAAAGGTTGGAGTAGTATTCCTAGATTTTAAGAGAGCTTCCGACATGGTCGATCGACAGATGTTGCTTATACAAATGGAAAAATATGGAATCAAAGGAGTGGTGTTAAAATGGTTCCATTCCCATTTGAGTACACGGACGGAGCAAGTTAAATATGGAGACTTATGTCAAAAAAACTGGTGACAAAACATGGTGTACCGCAAGGCTCGGTGCTCAGTCCAATCCTTTTTGTACTGTACATAAATTACATTATAAATCAATTGAAATATTGTGAATGTAAAATATTTGCTGACGATACCGTAATATATGTAGGTGGTAGTGACAAATGCGAAATAGAAAGAAAATTGAATGACAATTTAAAAAAAAATGGTCGCGTGTACTTATGTACGCGCGTGAGAAGTTATACTTCTTTGGCATCATTAAAAAATACACAACATGTCAAAATCTTCTGTCCCACAATGATAAAGAAAAGAAGTATGTAATAAAAAACAATAAAACAAATAACGGATGTCTTACATTATATTTAAATAATCTATTAAATTTTTGTCACGAACTTTTTATTAGATGTTCTATTAAATTTATTTCTTTATTTTGTAAATATTAAAAAACCAATAATAAATATTCAACATTGATAATTTAATAATATTTAGTATTAATTATATTAAATAATGATATTTTAATTTATATCAATAAATAATACATACGGATAACTAACCTCAATTATATTGGAGAACTTGAAAAAGTATTTTAGCACAATTTTTTCACTAATATTCACAAATTTTTCGACACTTAATGAATTCGGTTGAGTGGGCAACTTCATCCTGTTAATTTTGTGTTACAGTATTAAATAATGATATTTTAATTCATATCAATAAATAATACATACGGATAACTAACCTCAATTATATTGGAGCACTTGAAAAAGTATTTTAGCACAATTTTTTCACTAATATTCACAAATTTTTCGAGACTTAATGAATTCGGTTGAGTGGGCAACTTCATCCTGTTAATTTTGTGTTACAATTTTGTGTTACAGTGATGCGCGCGCATCTTGAAATTTCACTCTCATCAGTTTTTCATAACGCGCCTAAAGAAGTATAACTTCAAAAATATAAGTCGGTGGTTGTACAAAAATAGGTGAAGATTAAACACAAACCAAACTAAATTTATGATACTTCACGACTACCGAAAACCTCATAGAAATAGGGACTGTATTATAAAAGTAGAAATCAAACAAATAGAAGAAGTTAAAGAAATGAAATACCTTGGTGTAATAATCGAAAAAAACTTAAAATTTAACGAACTGGCGACGTACATGGTCAAAAAAGTCGCGCAGAAAGTAAACTGGATGTATAGGTTAAATAAATATGTATCATTTACTCACATTAGTCACTGTGTATAAAACCATCATCTCGCCCCATTTCGAATACTGTGAGACATTAATGCTAAATATGAGTGAGTACTGGTTAGATATAATGCAGAAAACACAAAATAGGGCAATGCGGGCAATTTTAAGATGCGACAGGTACACGAGAATTAGAGACATGCTGGATGCGCTATGCTTTATGAATATAATGGAAAGAATGAAATATAACATTTGCTTATTTATTTACAAAATAAAAATGGAACTCATGCCTAAATATCTTGGAGAAGAAATGAAAATAGTAGGGAGCAGGCACGGATACAATACACGACAGCGTCAAAATATACACATCATGCATTGCAAAACAACGACAGGCCAAAAGTATATAACCTACACGGGCTTCGATTTATTCAATAAATTACCAGCAGAATAAGAGGAAGCGAAAAGTGTAGAGGTATTTAAAAGACTACTCAGAAAACATGTAATGGATGAAAGGAGACTGTAAAATAGAAAATGTTATATTAAGAAGCAGTAAAATGAAATCCGATAAGCTTAACCATAGATGTAAGATAAATGTGTGAGATGTAGATGTAAGATATAAATGTAACATTGAATGTAAGCTCTCAGATAGAGCAACAGTAGCTTAAAGCTAGATGAAGCATATTCGTTCATTCATTCATTCATTCATTCGCTCACTCGAGGGACCCATTAAAACTTGATTTTCTTCTTTATCTGTTTCTTCTGATAAAATTTTGACCTTCTTTCCCCCATAGTAAATTATAAATTCCCTTTGTTGTTGAGATTGTGACCTGTAACTCTTATCAACATGAGAAGGTACAACTTTTGATGACAAGGATGCTTGTTGAAAGGTTACTTTGTTCTTCAGTTCTTCAAAGTAATTTTTTGCACCTGTAATATCATTTAAGAGATCATGAACACTTTCTTGCATTGCAGATGGATCTTTTGTTACCTGAGATAATTGGTCTTCCAATTGTTGATTCGCTTGGGTATAATTTGATAGGAGAAGAGAGAAGGCCTCACTCAGGTGTTGAGCTTGATCGTGTGCCATAGAATGTGATTGACATAATGCTTCTGTTGAAATATAGCTCCATTTCTTGTCAAGATCTGATGGTGTTTTTCTTTGACATTTGTTGAAATATTTGGACATTCGATCAAAATAGAGGGTCAATATTTGACATATGTGTCAAGAAGTATTTTCCCAATTTTGTATTGGGATAATATTCTGTCCATTTATTATATTGTAACGTTCTTAGACGTTACGAAAATGAATATGGATTTGTGAGTTTGATTATCAAACCAAAATCAAAGGCGTAAATAAAATGCTGAGAAAAGCTTCAATTGCAGGGTGCGTGTTTCTGGTTTTAAGTCTGAAACAAGACTGTTTTTACAATAATTTTGGTTGACGCAGCAACCTTTTGAAAGACATAAGAGGTTTATAAACGTCTTTTATCTTATGATGACTACTAGATCATTAAAAGGAGGCAAAACGGGTGATTTCACCCTTTGTAACACTACTCTTCCCAGAGGAAAAGAGTCGTCCCGACTCAGGAAAGATAAAACAATTGTAAAAGTGATCTAGCAGTCAGTGCTCGAAGGTGAGTTGGAGCTGTGGCTCTAAAAATTCAAAAGACTCTCTTTTTTACTATCTGACATTTTCCCACAGTCTTAAGGTAAACCACAGAAAACCTTCAGCAGATAGTTGAGCATTAAATTGAATTTCATAAATTTATGTGCCTTGTTTTATAAAGGTAAGTGTTGTGCAGTGTTATGTATCTTCATGAATTTGAAGAAATCAAAATCATCTGGATCGACGTCGAAAAGGAAATCCAATCTTCTTCAAGGAAGATAGCAATCTGATTGATTGCAATCTGAATAGATCTTCAAGAAGCATGTCTGAAATTCATAATTCAATGAACGCCAGGATACTGGCCCAAACGTTTGATTTTCAAAGTTTGCAAAATCTTTCGAAGAAAGAAATAGAAATCAAATTTGACCGGAAATGGAAAGAATTTTCCTGCGGATTTTTCAATAGAAGAAGTGAAAAACGAAAATCCGGTTTCTTATGTCCAACATGTTTTATTTACGGGTATGTGAAAAGGTAAATATAAGAATCGATTTCCTTTTATTAATCTTTGATTGATTTTTTTTTTAATCTTTGAAAGTTCCAGTCCCGAACATCTGCGTTGCGAATTAGATCTTCTTGCAACCTTCCATAACGACAACACTTCATGCAAAGACTGTGAAGAAAGCCTTTTTTATATCGAGAAGCAGACCGAAGGTGCGAAGAATGCGAGTCCGTCAAGACGGAACTAGAAACAATTATTAAGACCGCTTTCTATTTTCTGATTGTTTGATTTACTGTTTGAATATTTAATTTAATGAATTTCTTCAAAAACAAATCCTCGATTGAAGAATTTTTTTAGTATTAAATTCAAAGGCTGAACCTTGTCCGTGTGACATTGAAAAACAAAAATTAGAATAAACTTGGTCAGCTGTGGATTCTGCATTGATAACAAAGACGGGAGCCAATAAAGACGAAAATGTTTCTTTCATCAACCAATCCTCATGAACCTCATGAATAGTTCTGAGAAGCTCTAAAGAAATATTTAATTCTTCCTCACGAGAACGGGAACTGACTCGGGCGAAAGAAGTTTCTGGAGAGACTCGCAATTAAACAATTAAATCGAAATTTTTCATCAATAAATAAGATTCAAAGTCGCGAAAATTACCACAAAATAATTGCTACTGAATGCCGACCTTTCCATCACCTTTATTGGTGATGAAGTCGTCTGAAGATGCCTATCTAACATAACCATTTGAGCGAAATACTGAAAATGATAGCAATACCGATCTGGGTCCTGGTACATCAAATCTAAAGATTGATTCCAGCGACGTCTCGATATTCCTCAAGCGGTTCTAAAAGTGTACAGACCTGGCCATCTGCTAAAAACCTCTTGGTGAAAGTTGATTTTCCGCAACCGATATTCCCTTCAATAATTATCGTAAGCGGTCGAGTTTTATTCAAATGAATTTCAAAAGGAAGATTCCTTTTCCAATCGATAACTGACTGTAAAGTAGGTTAGGTCGATCACAGTTGATAAGGGTTTACGTCTGAAGATCTAACCTCGAAGAATGTTCCAGGTCTTGGAGAGTCAGTTTCGCGTTGATCGTTAAATGGAGCAAGCCGGTCCAGGTGTACTACTTTTGCCGTGGAGTAAAGGTTTTTTCGGATCCTGTGAACGACATCATTGATCCAGTTAACTACGAAGTGAGGGCCTTCCCGATTTCTTTGTAGTTTTGGACATCGTCCTTTTTGTCTTCGAGATTAAAAGAGCCAGACAGAATCTCCGGGATTAAATTTTGAATCCCTGGCTCGAATATCATAACGAGTTTTTAATTTCTGTAATCTGAAGCCATGGAAATTCTACTTCTAGCAAAGCTATGAATTTCTTCTAATCGTTGTTGTGAAAGAAAGGCATAATCTGTTTCATACTGCCTTTGCACAGGAACAGGGCCTTTTTCTAAATCTCACGGAAGTCGAAGATTTCTCCCAGTAAGCATGAGGGCTGGCGTCTGTTTTGTCGTCTCATGAATCGCAGATCAGTAAGACAAGAGAAAGAAAGTGATCCAAGAGTCCCAGTCTCTTTGACTCTGTTCTACGAAGAACGACGAATATTGTGGGAAGGTTCTATTCAGACGTTCTATCATGCCGTCAGATTGCGGATGCAAAAGAGTCGCACGAGTCTTTCTAACCCCTAAAATATGGGTAACCTTTTCCATCAAGCTTGACTCAAAATTTCGGCCGTGATCAGTATGAAGTTCTAGAGGAACTCCGTGTCTACAGATAAACTCGCTAACGAACGCTTGAGCTACAGTAGAAGCTTCTTGATTGGCAAGTGGGACCACTTCGGGCCATTTGGTAAAATAATCGGCAATAACCAGAGCATATTTATTTCCTGTATAGGTTGTAGGAAGCGGTCCGAGAATATCCATTACCATTCTCTCAAAAAAAGATCAAACGTTGTAAACTTGAAGAGAGCTATGTCCTTCAGTTCAAGGTCCTTTCTTTGCCGTGAAGATTCGACATCTTCGTCACCAATCTTTAACGTCCGACCGGCAACGATGCCAAAAGTCAAAGATGCGTATCCTGCCCAGAGTTTTATTCGAGGCGAAATGTCCGCCTGTAGGAGAATCATGATGGAGAGCAAGCATCTCTGGAACTTGAGTCCTAGGAACTAAAAGTTGCCATTTGATTTTCTTCAAGTCTGTAGATTCGCATTTACGGTATAAAATTGAGCCCAATGAATTTTTAAATCTGGCTCGGTTGAAGATATATCCTGCCAGTCCGGGCGGGTCTCTGTTTCCTTCCAGGACTTGATTTAAGTCAAAGTATTGTCCTCTTGTTGAGATTTTCTCCATTCCTCAGGTCTTTTTCGAGAGAAACCTTCCGTAATAAAGGAGGGGAGTTTCGATTTTCCTCTGATCGTGCACATTGTTTAAACTCTGGCATTTCTTCGCAGGGTCTTCGGGAGAGAGCATCGGCATTTTCGTAATGAATTCCTGCTCGATGACGAATATCAACATCGTACTGGCCGAGCCTTTCTGGGATTCGAACGAAAGTAACGACCTAAGAGAAGCATGATCTGTCCGTATCAAAAATATCTTACTGTACAGAAAATGATGAAAATGTACCACGGTCTTTACAACAGCCAAAAGTTCTCTACGAGCGACACAATAATTCCTCCCGGTTTTACTCAGAACTCTACTGAAATAACTTATCACCCTCTCCTGACGTCCCTGAACCTGCGGTAGAACCCTCCCTAATCCCGAAAGAGGGGCATCTGTATCTGAAATAAAAGGAAGTTTCACTCTGAATAGGCTAAAATCGGCGAAGAAATAAGATTTTCCTTTAATTTCTTGAAAGCTTCTTTGCATTCCGGGGTCCAGTCAAAAGGAATCTTGATTCCGGTTAAGTGATGGAGGGGTTTAGCTATGCTGGCAAAACCTTCTACGAATCTTCTGTAATAAGTACAAAGGCCTCAAGAGCTCTTTATTTTTAGGTCTCGGCCAAGTAGAAACCTTCTCTATTTTGGATGGGTCGGTCTTCACAACTTGAGCTGAGACGATGTGTACGAGGAAGCCTACTTCTCTATGGAATAAATGACATTTTTTCAGGTACATTTTTAGGCCTGCTTGCTCCAGCCTGGCGAAAACTTGTTTGAGATTTTGAACTTCTTTTTCAAAGTTCTTATAAAAGACAATTATATCGTCTAAATAAACGAGGCACATCTTGCCAGTGAGCCCATAGAGAACAGCCTTCATCATTCGTTCAAAGGTAGCCGGGGCATTACTCAAGCCGAAAGGCATGACCTTGAACTGCCATAATCTTCCTAAACTCGTGACAAAAGCTGTTTTTTCTTTGTCTAGAGGATCCATTCCAACCTGCCAGTATCCACTCTGAAGATCTATTGTGCTGAACCAAGTTGCATCAGCTATCAGGTCGCGTGTCTTGTCGATTCTGGGTAGAGGATAAGAATCTTTCTTCGTTATGTTGTTCAGCATTCTGTAATCGATACAAAATCTTTGAGATCCGTCCTTCTTGTTGACAAGGACGATTGGTGAGGCCTAGGGGCTAGACGATGGTTCTATCACGTCATTCGCTAGCATGTCTCTCACGAGCTTCTTCACCTCTTCTTGGGCGTTGAGAGCGAGTCTTCGAAGAGCCTGTTTTATTGGTGAAGTCTCTCGAACGTCGATCTTGTGATTGACGGAAGTACATCAGCCTTTACAACAACTAAAGTAGTATAGATACGCCGGTTCTGGTCCACAAAATGGCGGCGTACCGGCAGCGTTTCACGAGTCCTACCTCACCGACAGTCGGTATGTTACTACCACGATGCTAAGCCTTACCCACGATATTTTCACCGACTAAAGCGTTGACATAGTTGGCGGCACCAGTATTTTTGCCCGATTCCACCGACAGACAGTTCGACAATGAATTATTTGCTTAGTCAGATGAGCAGCCATTTTCATTTTAGCTTAGTCAGATGAGCAGCCATTTTGATTATTGTTCAGTCAGATGAGCATCCATTTTGATTATCGCTTAGTCAGATTATCTATCATTTAGATTTTTTCACTGTCGGACGAGCAGACATTACACATTTTTCTATTGTTGGATGGCAAACATTTTACCGACGAAATTGTTATCTCAGATCTTACCGACAGTTGGTGTTACCGGGTGTTACCGCAGGTTTGCCGTATGTGGCGCCACCTCCATCGCATTATCGATCAATTGATATTCCATTGATTGACTCTGCGTGATATTTCCATTGCTCGCCGCAAGATGGTAACTCTTTTCTTATTTTATCATGGAGTTGGGGGTGAACGTTTCAAAAAATAACGGTTAGATGCTTTGAATATTTGTTCTTTCATTTATCCACAATTACATTCTGTTTTCAGCTTATACATAGTAATGGAAATAGATCATCGTATTTTAAATTAAGCAAATAACCTTACACATATTTTTATTATTCACACTATAATAATAATGATAATAATCAAACATCCTATCACAAAATTGACTTACACCAATTTCTCAACCGTGCCGCTCATCGGGTTGTACTCGACAATACGATCGTTCAAGATCATGCAATAGGCTGCGGTGTTTGCGGGAAATCCCACGCTCGAGTCAAATTCCAATCGAATATCCACCGGTCCGATTTTCAACGATTCATTTTGTTTCGAGCAATCGATAACGATGAGGGGAGTTTGGTTCATAAATTCACGCTTCAAAAACAAAGGTTCGGCCTCTTTGTTGTAGTAGGCGGTTTGAAATTGAAGAAACACAATCACCACGGAATATCATGGAATGCTGGCAACAAATCTCACGAGGATGTGCCGAATATTGTGAGAGAAATAGTGAAAAATGCGTGCTACGTGTACGTCAAAGGAGTCGAGAAGAAAACATGGTTGACGGAGATTCTCAACGGTACGCCGCAAGTTATTATTATGGAAGATTTGCACATTACACCCCCTGCACTGGAAAAATTGAGACATATGGAGGCGGCATCCTGGCAGAACTTAAACCACGGATACTTTTCATTGAATAACATCTGAAAGCATACGGAGAAAGTATCGATTTGGTATGATGATAACCCTGGATACATCCCGACATACAACTGCGCCTTTGAAAATGTGCAGCGACTAAGGAGCTGGTATTCGAAGGAATGTACCAGCTCCCTCGAGAAATCCTCTTGTCTGCTATACAAATATACGCCGTGTAATTGGACGGTTTAAGGGCAATGATGTCTGAGAATATAGCTTTTTCACAAAAGAATTCATCTACACCTTCGCATCAAACATCATCAATGATGTGTAGGATAAACTGCCTGAGAATATGGAAATGGATGACAAGATTGCCAGCTGTCGCAGATGTCTCCTGCATTATTCACCAGGACCCCGATGGCAATATAGTGGATGGACCAAATCTTCTAGTGAAAGACTGTCTGGAATGCAACCGTCTGTATAAAAAGTGCTCGCAATATGCTCAAAAATACTAGTAGATTTCATTACAATTATATTAAAGTTTACATATGGAATTGAAATGGAATATTCAATAAAATTATTTACTGATCTAGGAAATGGAATTTATTATAATATATTGTGACGGCACGCCTCGTCGGCGTGCCGGCACCTGACGGTCAACCCGAGCATTCAATACTATGCTTACCGATGACAAGCCCAAAACTTGCGACACACGGTAAACCCCACCACGTACCAATAAACCAATCAGACCACGCGATTTACCATGCTCCCTCTTCAAGGTGCACGGCCAATCACTGTTCCCCAAATCTGCCAAACTAGACGATTAGCAGGTATAAAAGTCGAGCACAAATGTGGCTCGACATCTATTTATCCATTCATCAGATATCGAATACCAGGGCGAGTAGATCACCAATTCGTCCGACTCAGGACACATCCGCATATCTGTTTCGCGGACCACCACATCCCAGCGAGGGACCAGCAGCCGATAGAACCCAGGATCCCACGACGTGGACGCATCACTGTGAGAGCCCTCGAACACCACTCTGAATCGAAAGAGCGTATTCAACGTACTTAACGAATTTTGTCTCTTTTAATAAAAGTCCTGAGGTACTAGGGAGCCGTATCTGAACTAAGCCCAGCATTGCGTCTGATGTCTAAACTCAGATACGGTGATCGTCTCAGAATCCTCTGACCCATAGGTAGGGCCCCTGAACCTATAAAAAGCCTCCTGCACTGCGACAGGATGTTTTGATATGGGCGAAGGCATAGTTGCGTAGAATTCCGATCCTTCTGACCATCACTGTATAACATCCAACGATATTCTGTCTTGCCGTCTGCAAAACAAATCAATGTCAATAGCAAATAATAACTGGTCTATGACGATTTCCCATCGTTATACACCGTCTTTCTGACCACCACGCTATCGCGTCAACAATATTCTGTCTTGCCGTGCGTCCTCCTCCTCCTCCTCCTCCTCCCCCTCCCCTCCCCCACCCCCCTCCCCCTCCCCCGCCCCTCCTCCTCCTCCTCCTCCTCCTCCTCCTCCTCCTCCTGATGATAATTCTAGATGATGCTCGCCAGCCAAATTATGTTCAAACTCGCAATCATCATCACCAACACTATCGTCAATACATCGCTCGGGGTCGATAATTAGCGTATCAGCATCACTATCATTCAATTCATCCTCGTCATCCTCCTCATCATAAGCCGCCCCTCTGCACACCCGCTTGAATGTCGGCGATCGTGGTGCTGAATGGGCTGGGGAGTCTGATGGCCCTTTTTTCCATCCGTTCATATTTTTTTGATATGATTCTAAAATTTTTTCAGAATTTTTATACATGTGATGATAGGGAATACAGAAAAGTTGAAACAAATCAAAAAACTTTGTTAACTTACTAATCGAATGCGATAATCATTACGGAATTCAAATCGACAATCACAGTATCGTAAGAGGATTGGCGTAGCACCATATATTGTGACGGGACACCTGGCTAGCGTACCGGCGCCTGAAGTTCAACGCGTGCCCCCAAATATTGTGCTTGGTGGTGAAAAGCCCAAATCTCACTACACACTCGATGACTCCACCACACACTGGTAAACCAACCAAATCACACGATTTACCGTGCCCCTTCTTTATGGGACACGGCCAATCTCTATCCCCGAACACTGCAAAACTAGACAATAAGAAAGTATAGAAGACGAGCGCAAATGTGGCTCGAGATCTATCATCTATTGTATCATACACCAAGGTAGATCAACGAATCGTCCAACGCGAGGACCTATCCGTGCATATATTGACGGAGCATCCCACGTCTACGAGGAGCCAGATATCGACACGACCAACGATCAGGAGACGTGGAGTCGTCCTTCCAGGACTCCTCAAACACCACTCCCCATCAAAGGAGGGCATTCAACGTATTAAACATTTTATCTGTTTTCAATAAAAGTCCTTAGGTATTAGAGAGCCGTGTCTGAGTAAAGAACAGCATTGCGTCTGACCTCATAGCTCAGATACGGTGATCGTCCCACAATCCTCTGACCCATAGGTAGGGCACTTGAACCTGTAGAGTCTCTGTCATTGCGACTGGATACCTTGATACAGGTGACGGTATGTTTGCGTAGAATTCCTTTTCATTTGACTACCACGCAAATAATATTTAATCTTGCCATAGGTGAGCCGAACTATTATCCAAGTCCTTCTGACTACTATGCTATCACGTAAATAATATTCTGTCTTAGTACTAACTAAACGAATAATTATTAATATCAAAACAAACTGTCAGCGACGATTCCGCATTGTCGAATACCGTCCCTCTGACGACCACGCTATCACGCAAATAATATTCAGTCTTGCCGTAGGTAAACCGAATTATTATCAAATTAAATAAGAAAGACCTATTCCTTCCTAAATCACCACAAATTTCTTAAAGATCACAAGGAAAATAAATTTAAAACCTCACATCCTGTCTCTCATCTCGCCTCCCGGGAACGAAACATTCACTTATTATTTAAACACTTCCTTTCTGGAAACAAATTTTTCGCATCACGAGTCAACCACTGATAGCGATCGGTCTGGACGTGCTTCACACACACAGATCAAGTTTGACCCTCAATCGTATACACGGCCTGTGATGATGGGTTTATTCCACTCGTGCCATTGCACATGAGGGTGAGGAAACAACTTCTGAGGCTATCTCGAAAACCAAGTTGAAACGGTCAAACTGTTCAAGCTCTTCCAGTAGCTCATCAAATAATCGACAAGTAATCATTCTCCACCTTCCTTCCGAGTCCAGAGACCGAATCCTGCAGCTCTATCCAAGAGACTGGAAATTCTCAAAATTAATATAACATTCGAGCTTGCGCGAAATCTCCACGTTACCTCACATATTACATATGAAATTCTGACGAAATTCAGCCCGCGAACAAACTCAAAACGTTTCAATAGATACATATATTGTAACGTGGTATTTCGGTTAGGCCTGCCCGTTACAAGGTACTCCCTGAACCCTGGGCGGAATCCAGGAATAAGGGTTTCGGAAATCGAGTCGCGAGATAATCATAGAGAGCGCCAGAACTGGAGTCACGCATCCGGGCTTGGACAAGGACAAAATAGCGATTTACAAATAAGATATTGCAGGCTTTTTGTTTTTATTTTTTTTTGAGTACACCGGCCACAAGCCAGCGACCAACTCCGACGCCGAAGAGAATTCGAGGCGAGGCGCAACCGCGGAGATCTCGCGGGAAGGATACCGAGGCTGCGGAGGGGGAGACAACGCAGATCCCTGCAGCGCGGGAATCCAAGGCGGACGCGATTACCGCTGGCGGCCGGCGCGCCGCAGCCTCCCCTCTCACACCGCGGCAACCGCGAGAGACCAGCTAGCGACGAGGGAGCACCACCCCTCCCAACCCCCGGACCCCGTAGAGCTGCGCGGAAGACGACATCGCGATCTAGCGTTAAGTTCTGCGCCGCGTAGCGACGACAGGTGCGCTTCGGGTTGCGCAATCTCCAAAATCAATGACAGAACGATTGTTGCGCATTCTTAGGGTAATGACGTCACGAAGGACGAGACCGGCGTTGCGGCCGATCGATCATGAGCGATCACTCGAGTTCTGGCGACCAACCCAGGTTGAAGTTCGTAGCGAAGTAGATTCGTGTTTCGAGTTTTTGTCAGAAAGAAATTGGTAGTTGCGAGGGAGGATGGCTAGTGTGAATCACGAGGGAGTCGGGGCATTCGTCTTCTGGATGTGGAGCGGTAAGCGCTGCTAATATTCTTGCGAGAGAATTTCGAGAAACATCAATTGAAGGCTTACCGAGGAACGGATAGTCATAGAGGGTTGGCGTTAGCGAAAGTACTCGAAATTCTTTAACCGATAAATCTGCTTGGTGACCGTAGCCTGAGTTGCGCGTAATAAAGTAGAGCCAATTTCGAGTGATCGAGAAGGTCGAGTCGAGCCACGTGTTGAGCCGAGGCACTATTGTCTCGAATTTGAGTGTAACCAAATTCCGTTACACGGGGTCACGTCAAATCAGTACGATAAAATATCATTTCTCGTGTAGGTCGCGAGTCGTTGAAAGGGGAGCGTTCGAATTCGCGAACCGCATCCCGACGTCACGGAGAAAGTTGAGCTCGGGTGCATGTTAATAAGAATTTTCTTTTGTAGAGGATAGTCGCGGGTGACGCGAAGAGCCTCTTTTCGTTTGGGTTTTGGTATTATTGGTTAGTAATACGGTGGCGATTAGCGCCCGTAGGCAAAAGCAATTTTTTTTTTTTGTTGTTTGATTTATTACCAATCGCGGACAGCGTCGGTCGGGATTTTGGTTCCGTTTTCGTCAAGGAGTTTATTATTAAGTTGGCGATTAGCGCCATTCCGTAGAGGACGGTCGCGGGCAGCGTGTCGGGTCCGATTTTGTTTTTGGTTTTTGTAAGTTAGCGGTTATTATTAGGACAACGACTAGCGCACGTAGGCCGTAGAGGTCTTCTAGATCTATTAATTTTTTTTTTTTGTTTGTTCTTTCTTTTTTTTTGTCAAATCTAAGCATTTGTATTAGGAATCGCGAAAAGCGACATTTGAAGTATCCTTTCTTTCGTTTTGTATTATCACTAGCTGGAAGTATATTATTTGAATTTTATTATGGCTTTGTGAAATAACGTATTGGCGTACGTGTGTCGTATCTCTGCCTACCCAAAAATTACCCCTTCCCACTCCGCGGTACTGAGCTGCCGAGTATATGGTTGCGGTATATCGCATTACCGATTTCGTGGCGTGTTGATCACGCCCGGCGCCCAACAAATGTCGCGATATTGTGTTAGGTCCAGGATACCTCGTGGACGCCGCTTGATTGTGCACGCGGTAAGTTCTCAGTCATTATCTCCGAGTGACCCATGAGCAGGAAAAATCCACGTCACAATATATGTATATATATATATTGTGACGTGGTATTTCGTACCCCCTCACTTTGTTTAATTATCGCATTCCCCTAGGTGCAGATATCGCTAAAAATAACGAAAGCACGTCTGAGGCCAATACTCCAAAAATGAACGACCAATTATCTTTAAGTTGAATTCTCTTTACTAAGCTAATTGTATGCTATTTTCTAATTCTGTAACGCTCTACGAGAACCATCTGCGAGACCTTCGCGTCAAGATACCAGGACACTGCCTGACAGGGGTCACGTACCAGCTCAACATCGACCACCACCGACTACAGACGAACGAATACCGCTGAAACCACTCCCGATGGATGCCTATCTAGTTGTCGAACAGGGTCGTGCGTGATGCACAAACAGCACCTCCAACTATTTGAGACTTATCGGCCAGGAGCCGAACCACGAACGAATGCTTCTACCGCTCGGATGCATCGTTAGGCGGCGTACAGGGCTGTGCGTCAAAAATACAACAAAGCCTCCCGTCGACGATACTTATCAGCCTGGAGCTGAACCGACCCTAACATCTACTAAGTCGTTGACTATCAAATAGAGGACGGTTTTCTCTTCACGAACTGTCCTATCGAAGGACTGCGGCGTGGAATAGGCTAATTATATGCTGACCACGTGGATCTGGTGGATCTAGTGTGGGGATCCGGATTGAGGGCCATCACCACCAGATCGTTCCGGCATGAGGGCTTCAATGAGCGAGGGCCGGGATGCAGCGCCGACGAAATAGCTACAACGGGGAGTACCAGTAAAGCAGGGAGTGAGTTACAGTCGGTCGCAAGTCCAAAGGACCGGTGACGTAATATTGCCGCACACCTCAATATCGCAACACATGAGCAGTACGACCTCCCCTCTCACCAACGATACCGCACAGCTGAAGGAAAACATCTCTAACCTCCTCCCGACGTCCCGATACCTCGATACCTGTCGTCGAGGGAGAAGAAAAACAAGCGGCGAGGGATTATCGCCGCCTACCCGTAGACCAGACCTACGCGACCTGCTGGTCCAATTAGAATATCGCAAATTTGAGGAAGAATCACGTGACAGCAGCTCGACGAAAATTAGGATCATCGCTCATCTCGTCACTCTACGTTCAGTTCTTGTATCATACCGACGTGCTATCGTAGTCTTCAGTGCCTTATCGCTACTTATCGCTTTAATTACTGCTATCGTATGGCATTCTCTAGCACTCGTTAGATCTTCTTTTACGTAAGTGAGGTTCCTTTTCTATTTTGTGAAGCCACGAGATTACTTGCAATATATCGTACCTTTACCTTTATCTCTTTCTCTCTTTATCTTGCAGTTGGTCTGCTTGAGCCAATTGGGCTCGTATATTTTCTCTTTATCTTGCAGTTGGTTTGCTTGAGCCACCTGGGCTCGTACCTTATTCTCTCTTATCTCTCATCTTGTCCCTTTCTCTGTCTTATTGCAAGTAACTTCGCGACTGGTTGACTTACTTAATTAATTACGCATTGTAGTGACTATTGCTTTATTTTATTATCTTCCTCTTCTGGAATATTTGAATGTCTAATATCGCTGTCTAGCAGCGCGTCCCGTTGAAGGATCAATTTTTATCTCAGCTATTGAGCATTGCTATTTCGTTATATTTTCTCTGATTAGTTCATATCTGTCTCTTTACCTATTACCGTTGATTATCGTATCTTAGTGAGTGTACCGCGGGAGCGATCTTACATCGCTGCGCGGTCCCGCTCGTCGTTCATTTGACATTGTAGTATTGTGCCGTATCGCATAACATCTTTTTCATTATTTTCTTCGCTAATATCGCTGATCGTAGTTGTCCGTAGTCTCTTTGGTTTGCCGTACGTTGCATATTAATTATCTTGAATGTTGTTTGCCTTATCTTGAATTACCTTTTATCGTACCGAATAATATCTCTTTTTCTCTCGCACTTACCGCAAACTAGAGACTACGTATCATCTGTTAGTACCTATATTTTATGCTAATTTTCTACTTGACCTGTTGCTTGAATTTACCTTGTAATTCATAATTCCCTGTCTGCCTATTTCTGATCATTCTGGTAATGTGATAACTATTACAATTGTTGTATTTCGCATGTGTTTATAATCGCTTCTCATATTTGATGGTTTATTTGCTTACGGATTAATTTAAGTACAGTATATCTTCCTGTTCTGCCTATCTATCATAAAACCGTGTTAATCATTACCTTCAGTATCGCGAGCTTGCGCATATTTCCCGCTTATTCGGAAAACGTTCCGTTATTTGTTAACTCTCTCGCTTAACCTTTCTCTGGCTGTAAATATCGTTAATTATCGCATTTATCGTAATTGTATCTCAATCTCTTCAGCTACTTGCTTGTCATTAAACTTATCGCTTCTTGCTTAATATATTTGATACTATTCCTGCTTCACCTGTTTCTTATTTCATCTATTGGATTCGACCCCGCCCCTCTACCATTATCTTGTCTATCTGAGCAAACTGTGCAAAACCGTCGTAGAACCTGACCTCACCTTTATCTATTACCTTTACCTTTACCTTTTTCTTTTTCTCTAATTATCTATTTTTGACGCATGTGCGTCTGGCGCCTAACAATCGTATCTTTCTCTCTTATTACCTCTCTCTCTATCTAATTATTCAGGATAGTGACTGCGCCGTAGGGTACCCAATTATCGCGTTTCTATCGTTTTACCCTCAACCTCATAAAAATTGGTTACAATATATATATATATATATATGTGTGTGTGTATATATATATATATTGTTACAAAGGGTGAAATCACCCGTTTTGCCCCCTCTTCAATGATCTAGTAGTCAGCATAGATGAAAGACGTTTATAAACCTCTTATGTCTTTCAAAAGAATAAAGTTGCTGCGTTAACCAACATTATTGTAAAAACAGGCTTGTTTCAGACTTTAAACGAGAAACACATATTACGCAATTAAAGCATTTTCACAACATTTCATTCACGCTCTTGATTTTTGACTTGATAATCAAACTCGCGGATCCATATTTATTTCCGTAACGTCAAAGAACGTTACATTGGTGTCAGAAGCGGGATCTCGAGTTTCTTTTCAATCGAGCCAATTCAGTGCGCGAACTTTAATTATGAGCAATAGTCGTATGACGCGCTCACGTCGAAGGGAAAGTGGCGAAGAAGAACCTTACATTATGGAGAATCCGCGGGTTCCTGAAACGATTCCATCACCTTCAGTGGACCCTCTTTCAATTCCTTCGACGGTCTCTCAGATTGATCTGCTGAAGATCATCTGCCAACAACAAGAAGCCGCTGAACGTCAACAACAGCAACTTCTTCAGCTGCTTCTTGATCAACAGGAGCAGCAGAGGCTTGACAGAGAAGCTCAAAAACGATCCCAGACCAGTCTTCATGAACTGTTCCGGACGACTGTGGCAACTCTTCAGGTTGTCCATCAGGTGAACGGCTCAGGAGAACCGGCTGTCATCCCTCGAGGTTCCAGAGTCGTTACTCCGCTTCCCTCTCCTGTTCCCTCTCCTGTTCCCGTTCCCGCTGTTCAGGAGGTCTAACAACCAGGACGGTTCCAAGATGTAGGAGACTCAATGTCTGTGCCTTTTATTAGGGGAATAGATGAATCTCCAATTGGTAAAACAACAGTTAATAATGAGGTTGGCTTTTCCGAGCCTCTGCCACAGGTTGAACCTCGTTATTCCCATTTAATTCAATTGAATAATACAATATTTCCTGGGGTTGCTTCACAAATTAACGAAAAACCCTTTTAACCTTCAAAACCGCCAATTTTTGATGGAAACATTCCATAGGCAGATTATGAACGTCAATTTAACACAATTGCAGAGCAGAATCAGTGTAACTTTGCCATGAGGGCTCACAGCCTTGCCTCTTGTCTTCGAACGCCGGCTTTGAATGTTTTAACGGCATTATCTGAAGAAGAAATTTCCGATTATGAAAAACTTAGCTCCGCGCTTAAATTGAGATACGGAAATGACCATTTGACAAAATTGTACACAGCTCAATTACAGACTTGAAGACAAAGACGAGACTAAGACCTAGCGTCACTCAGCCAAGATATCGAACGGCTTTCTCGTGTAGCTTTGCCAGACCACGAGCCGTGTCGTAATTTATTAGCGACACAAGCTTTCTTGAACGCAATCAATGATCCTGAAATTAAAACGGCCGTTGGGACATCGGGTCTCACTTCTCTACGGGAGGCAACGGCCAAAGCCCTCGAGGTGGAGGCAATGCGAAAACAATATTTTGGGTTAAGCAAGCTTCGTCGGATTGGGGTGTCCGAAAACACCTCAGAAAGACGAAGTTTTCAACACTCGGAAGAGCCAAAGCCTCAAAATTATAGAAATAGAAATAACAATAATAATTTGAACCCAAGAAATCGTGGTTCTTTTCAAGACCAGAGAAACAAGCGTGGAATTAAGAACGCGGTCGTGACAAGTCACACCGGCTTGACTTTTATATTTTGTGAAAAAACAGGCCATGGTGCCAATCATTGTTTTCTAATTAAAAAAATTAGTGGGGAACCGATGCAGCGTTCGAATCCAAACTCTTATAACTGGCGTAAGAAAAATATAGAAATAGGGGAAGCAAATCCTCAGTCGAGTTCTTCAACAGGAACTCGCCCAAAAAACTAATTCCAGATGATCTGTCGGGACGAAAATCATCGCAGATTGTTAGGAGTGAAAACTCTCTGAGAAAACAGTTTTATATTAGAAGTCTACGACAGTTTGGTCTTTACGCGCGCGGTACTGTAAATGGCGTCGATTGTCTGTGGGTAATAGACACCGGCGCGGAAGTAACCGTAGTTCGATCGGATCTCTTTGAATCCGATGACCAGATTGTTCCCTCTTTATCTCTGCGAACAGCCACTGGAGAGACGACCCCGGTTTTGAAACAGGTTACTGTCCAAATTAACCTTTTTGGGTGTATCGACTATCCACGTAAAGTTTTTATAGCAGATATAGAGGATGAAGGTATTTTGGGAATAGACTTTCTTACAGCTCATAACTATGTTTTCTCGACCAAGAGAAATTCACTAGCTTCGAACAATCGCAAAGTAACTCTTTGTACAAATAGAAATGGAATTTATTGGACTCCTCCTAGAATTCGGGAGATATAACTTTCGGAGGATGATTTTCAACAACATTTCCCTTTACATTTACAGAGCCTTGTTAAGAAATCTTCGATTTCGTTGAATTCAGCTTAGGCAGAATCGTTTAAATCTCTTTTGCTAGAATTTATAGATTCTTTCGCCAAAGATAGTGGTGATAAGGGCCGATGTACTTCTGTCAAGCACAAGATCGACGTCGAAGAGAGTTCACCAATAAAACAAGCTCCTAGAAGACTCGCTCTCAACGCCCGAGAAGAGGTGAAAAAGCTTGTAGAAGACATGTTAATGAATGATGTGATCGAACCATCGTCTAGTCCCTGGGCTTCACCCATCGTCCTTGTTAACGAAAAGGACGGAAGCTGAACAATATAACGAAGAAAGATTCTTACCCTCTACCCAGAATCGACGAGACACTCGACGTGATAGCTGGTGCAACTTGGTTCAGCACCATAGATCTTTAGAGCGGGTACTGGCAGGTCGAGTCCCAGTCCCAGTCTCTCTGATTCTGCTCTACGAAGGACGACAAATACTGTAGCAAGGTTCGATTCAGACGCTCTATCATGCCGTCCGATTGCGGATGCAAAGGAGTCGTACGAGTTTTTCTAACCCCTGAAATCTGAGTAACCTCTTTCATTAAGGTTGACTCAAAATTTCGGCCTTGATCAGTATGAAGTTCTAGAGGAACTCCGTGTCTACAAATAAATTCGTTAACGAATGCCTGTGCTACAGTGGAGGCTTCTAGATCAGCGAGAGGAACCACTTCAGGCCACTTAGTAAAATAATCAGCAATAACCAGAGCATATTTATTTCCAGAATGGGTTATCGGGAGAGGTCCGAGAATATCCATTGCTATTCTTTCAAATGGAGCTCCCACGTTGTGAATTTGAAGAGAGCTTTGTCCTTTCGCTCGAGGTCCTTTCTTTGCCGTGCAGATTCGACATCTTCGACACCAATCTTCAACGTCCATCCGGCAACGGGGCCAAAAGTAGAAGTTGCGAATTCTGCCCAGAGTGTTATTTGAAGCGAAGTGGCCACCTGCAGGAGAATCATGATGAAGAGCAAGAATCTCCGGAACTCGTGACCTGGGAACCAAAATTGGCCACCTGATTTCTTTCAAGTCTGCAGATTCCCATTTTCGGTATAAAATTCCCTCAATTAAAAGGATAGAGTCCCATTGAGCCCAATAAATTTTCAAATCTGGCTCGGCTAAAGATATATCCTGCCAGTCCGGGCGAGTTTTGGCTTCTTTCCAAGACTTCACTTGATTCAAAGTGCCGTCCTCTTGTTGTGATTTTCTCCATTCCTCCTGGTTATTTTCGAAAGAAATCTTCCGTATTATAAGAGAGGGGTCACGGTTTTTCTCTAATCGTGCACACTGTTTACACTCTGGCATTTCCTCGCAGGGTCTTCGACAGAGAGCATCGGCGTTTCCGTGATGAATTCCTGCTCGATGATGAAAGTCAAAATCGTATTGACCGAGCCTTTCTAACCATCTAGCTACCTGACTTTCGGGAGATTTGAACGGAAGTAGCCACCTGAGAGAAGCATGATCTGTACGTATCAAAAATCTCCTACCGTATAGATAATGGTGAAAATGTACTACGGTCTTAACAACAGCTAAAAGTTCTCTACGAGTGACACGATAATTCCTCTCAGTTTTACTCAAAACTCTGCTGAAATAGCTGACCACTCTCTCCTAACCTCCCTGAATTTGTGACAGAACCCCGCCTATTCCTGAATGAGAGACACCCGTATCTAAAATGAAAGGAAGTTCGACCTCTGGATAAGCTGAAATCGGCGAAAAAATAAGATTTTCTTTCAATTTCTCGAAAGCCTCTTCGCATTCCGGGGTCCAGTCAAAAGGAATCTTGATTCCGGTCAAGTGATGGAGTGGTTCAGCTATACCAGCGAAACCTTTTACAAATCTTCTGTAATACGTACAAAGGCCTAAAAAGCTTTGAATTTGTTCTTTATTCCTAGGTGTCGGCCAAAAAGAAACCTTCTCTATTTTGGATGGGTCGGTCCTCACAACTTGTGCTGAGACGATATGTCCAAGGAAGCCTACTTCTTTCTGGAACAGATGGCATTTTTTCGGGCTCATTTTCAGGCTTGCTTGCTTCAGCCTAGCGAAAACTTGTCTGAAATTTTGAACTTCTTCTTCAAAGTTCTTGCCAAAAACGATTATATCGTCTAAATAAACGAGGCATATTTTCCCAGTGAGCCCATGGAGAACAGCTTCCATCATTCGTTGAAAGGTAGCCCGGGCATTACTCAAACCAAACAGCATAACCTTGAACTGCCATAATCCTCCTAAACCCGTAACAAAAGCTGTTTTTTCTTTATCTAGAGGATCCATTTCGACCTGCCAGTATCCGCTCTGAAGATCTATGGTGCTGAACCAAGTTGCACCAGCTATCAGGTCGCGTGTCTCGTCGATTCTGGGTAGAGTGTAAGAATCTTTCTTCGTTATATCGTTCAGCTTCCTGTAATCGATACAAAATCGTTTGGATCCGTCCTTTTCGTTAACAAGGACGATTGGTGAAGCCCAGGGACTAGACGATGGTTCAATCACATCGTTCTTTAGCATGTCTTCCACAAGCTTCTTCACCTCTTCTCGGGCGTTGAGCGCGAGTCTTCGAGGAGCTTGTTTTATTGGTGAACTCTCTCCGACGTCGGTCTTGTGCTTGACAGAAGTACATCGGCCCCTATCACCACTATCTTTGGCGAAAGAATCTATGAATTCTAGCGAAAGAGATTTAAACGATTCTACCTGAGCTGAAATCAACGAAATCGAACATTTCTCAACAGGGCTCTGTAAATGTAAAGGGAAATGTTGTTGAAAATCATCCTCTGAATGTTATATTTCCCGAATTCTAGGAGGAGTCCAATAAATTCCATTTCCATTTGTACAAAGAGTTATTTCGCGATTGTTTGAAGCTAGTGAATTTCTCTTAGTCGAGATAACACAGTTATGAGCTGTAAGAAAGTCCATTCCCAAAATACCTTTATCCTCTATATCTGCTATAAAAACCTTATGTGGAGAGTCGATACACCCAAAAAGGTTAATTTGGACAGTAGCCTGTCGCAGAACCGGGGTCGTCTCTCCAGTGGCTGTTCGCAGAGATAAAGAGGGAACAATCTGGTCATCGGATTTAAAGAGATCCGATCGAACTACGGTTACTTCCGCGCCGGTGTCTATTACCCATAGACAATCGACGCCATTTACAGTACCGCGCGCGTGAAGACCAGACTGTCGTAGACTCCTAAATAAAAACTGTTTTCTAAGAGGGCTTTCACTCCCAACAATCTGCGATGATTTTCGCCCCGACAAATCATCTGGAATCAGTTTTTTGGACGAGTTCCTGTTGAAGAACTCGACTGAGGATTTGCTTCCCATATTTCTATATCTTTCTTACGCCAGTTATAAGAGTTTGGATGAAAGCCTTGCATCGGTTCTCTACTAATTTTTTCAATTAGAAAACAATGATTGGCGTCGTGGCCTGTTTCTTTACAAAATATACAAGTCAAGCCGGTTTGACTTGTTATGACCGCGTTCTTATTTACACGCTTGTTTTCCTGGTTTTGAAAAGAACCTCGATTTCTTGGTTTAAAATCACCATTGTTATTTTTATTTCTATAATTTTGAGGTTTTGACTCCTCCGAATGTTCAAAACTTCGTCTTTCTGAGGTGTCTTCGGACCCCTCAATTCCACGAAGCTTGCTCAACCCAAAATATTGTTTCCTCATTGCCTCCACCTCAAGGGCTTTGGCTGTTGCCTCCCGCAGAGAAGTGAGACCCGATGTCCCAACGGCCATTTTAATTTCTGGATCATTGATTGCGTTTAAGAAAGCTTGTGTCGCTAATAAATTACGAGACGGCTCGTGATCTGGCAAAGCTACACGAGAAATCCGTTCAATATCTTGGCTAAGAGACGCGAGGTCTTCGTCTCGTCCTTGTCTTCTAGTCTGTAATTAAGCTGTGTACAATTTTGTCAAATGGTCATTTCCGTATCTTAATTTAAGCGCAGAGCTAAGTTTTCCATAGTCGGGAATTTCTTCTTCAGATAATGCCATCAAAACATTCAAAGCCGGCGTTTGAAGACAAGAGGCAAGGCTGTGGGCGCTCATGGCGGAGTCCGACTGGTTATGTTTTTTGCTATTGTGCTAAATTGACGCTCATACTCTGCCTATGGAATTTTTCCATCAAAAATCGGCGGTTTCAAAGGACAAAAGGGTTTCTCGTTAATTTGAGATGCAACCCCAGGAAATCTTGTATTATTTATTTGACTTAAATGGGAATCACGAGGTTGAACCTGAGGCAGAGGCTCGGAAAAGCCAACCTCATTATTTACTCTTGTTCTACAAATTGGGGATTTATCTATTTCCTTAATAAAAGGCACAGACCTTGAGTCTCGAACATCCTGGAACCGTCCTGGATGTTGGACCTCCTGAACAGCGGGAATGGGAACAGGAGAGGGAACAGGAGAGGGAAGCGGAGTAGCAACTCTGGAACCACGTGGGGTGACGGCCGGTTCTCCTGAGCCGTTCACCTGATAGACAGCCTGAAGAGCTGACACAGTCGTCCTGAACAATTCATGAAGACTGGTCTCGGATCGTTCTTGAACTTCTCTATCAAGCCTCCGCTGCTCCATCTGAGAGGCAAGTTCCCTTTCTCGTTGTTCTCGTTGATTGGCGATTTCTTGCTTTCGCTGCTCTTGTTGCTCTCGAAGCAACTGGACAAGTTGTTGTTGTTGTTGACTAGCCGCATCCAGAAGCTGCCGTTGATGTCGTTCGGCGGCTTCTTGTTGTTGGCTCATAATCTTTAGTAGGTCGATTTGTGAGACTGAGACCATCGCAGGGACAGGTAAAGAGTCCACTGAAGGTGCACAAATTGCCTCGGGAACCCGCTGATTTTCCGTGATGGAATGTTCTTCTCCGCCACGTTCCTGACGACGAGAACGTGTCATGCGACTGTTGCTCATAGTTTATTTCACGCACTGAATTGACCTCATTGAAAAGAAACTCAAGATCCCGCTTCTGACACCAATGTAACGTACTTTGACGTTACGGAAAATTAATATGGATCCGCGAGTTCAATTATCAAGTCAAAAATCAAGAGCGTGAATGAAATGTTGTGAAAATGCTTTAATTGCGTAATATGTGTTTCTCGTTTTAAGTCTGAAACAAGACTGTTTTTACAATAATGTTGGTTGACGCAGCAACCTTAGTCTTTCTAAAAGACATAAGAGGTTTGTAAACGACTTTTATCTATGATGACTACTAGATCATTAAAGAGGGGGCAAAACGGGTGATTTCAACCTTTGTAACAATATATATTCTATAAAGTACTCACGAAATATAAACTCGTTGACGTCTTCAGTTTTTTTAAATGAACACCTTTTTTTTTACAACTCACTTTGCTAAACGCTTGCTTCCACACGAGGGATTTTTCGAAATTCTAGAGAATTTCCAAACTGCTGGTCAAATTTATACGAAAAGAGACACACTCGCCCTCGACCAAACAAAAACCTGCCAGCCAATCAGTCGTGGGAACGTACACCACGTGACATACATACAAAAATGTAACGCGGGGGCTGCATGAGCTAGGAGAAAATTTTCTCAAGAGCTCACCACTTGCTTTCTATTCATCGATTTTTCCCATCACATATCCCACGCTGATTAACGAGTCATAAAACCCAAAGAATTGTATGTGCACATTCTCGCGTCAATTGCTGCTCACTACCTGCTTTTCGTTGACCAATTTTTCCCATCACATGCCTCACGCTGATTAACGACTCATAAAACCCAAAAACTGCATGTGCACATACCATCTGGTCAAGAGTCGGCAAGACAAAATTTTTCCCTCATCAAACACCGCTCAATGTATATATTATCATTTCATCTAGAGCAATTGCAGGGTATTAGATTCGATGATGTGATGTACCAAACATTACGAATGGTAAACATTAGGGTTGAAAATATATTTCACTCAATTTGAATTCCTGATTTTACCAAGATGTGAGTTCTCGGTAACATAAAAAGACTCTCGTTCCCCTATAGATGGGAAGCTCTTGCTAACATTTGCTCATTTTCCTTGTTCTGACGCCTACTGGTACTCATTTTGTTAGAAATACTTCTTCTCTTACAATGTGGGTAATGTAACCGAGCCTATTGGTGATGTGAAACGCAAATTCTGCAGGATGCTAACGAAGCTGTTGAGAGCGCGGTATGCAACACATCATTTTCTAATCCACGTTGCTGTAGAATGGTGTCATTATGTAAAGCGATGATTTGATTTCTGACATGTCTTTCAAAACAGATCAATTTAGAATTGACGCATGTAAAAATATTCATATTCTTGGCCGCTATAAACATGAACACGATTCACAATTCCATTAGTTTTTCCCAATTTGTCTACCCTGTTGGGTACGCAATTTTCAATCAAATCCCTAGCAACAACTTTTCCCGATCAAATTACACCGCTACCCATAAATAAGGAGAAATATATATCCGTCACGAAACGTGTTGATGGAACAATGATGCAATTGAGATTCGTCGATTCGTTTTGATTTTCATGGTTAGCTGCATTGTTGAACCTTCCAAATATTTGAATGATGCCGACAAGCACATAATACGTAAATTTTATAATAATCCGACTCAGTTCAGTTTCATGACTCGCAAAGGCGTTATTCCCTATGAATACGTCGATTGTTGGAGGAAACTCGATTAAACGCGATTACCTGCAAAGAAGCATTTCTACTCGCACCTCTGCAATGCAAATATTTCAGACACCGATTACGAGCACGCTAACAATGTTTGGGGGGAATTTCATTTAGAGTCATTGGGGGGCTATTCAGATTTGTATATAAAGATCTATGTTCTTCTGCTTACCGATATTTTTGAAAATTTCCACGCTAGCTGCTTTAAAACATACGATTTAGAACCGTTGCACTACTACACTGCACCGAGACTTGCTTTTGACATGATGCCCAAGCATAGAGTAAATTTACAACTTCTAAACGACCCTGAAATAAAGTTTTTTATTGGAAGAGCCAATCGAGGCGGCGTAGAGCAGTGCTCTAACCGCCGTGCTCAAGCCAATAACAGGTTTATGGGAAAAGATTTTGATCATAATAACGTGGAATCGTATCTCATGTAGTTTTACGTAAACAATCTATACGGTTCGTCCGAGTGAAGGCATAATCCTTTCGATATATCAACTCACTCGGCCGATCCACCGATCGTTTACATCCTGAACCGATGGATATCCGAATATCCTATAGAGCTTCACAAGGATCATAAAGATGTCAATTCTTCAGTCTCGAGCATTTCACACCTCGGGTTCTGATGAAGGATGGGAAAAATGGAAAAATTATGACTGAATCCATCGGGAATACAAGTAAAACTGGGCACATTTACCATCAAAGTGAGCAAACGTGTCAAGGATGCCGAAAGTGCAACGTTGAACACCATCACGTTTAACTATTATAAGCATCGCATGGGAAGGCTTACAAAGAGTCGGTCCATACCAGAATGCCGAATACGCAGTGAAAAACATGAAGTTAGCCCCATTGTACTGAAAAATTTACGTTGAGTTGGCAAGACTGTAATATGCAACTGGTACCTGGACAAACAGACGTAATGCCTTGAGGGGTTTTTCACCACCCCCACAATGAACTAACCATAGGATTGAACTAAGAGCATAGAACTGCTGTAAGGACAACCCATCATCAAACAGAGATAGTTCTTCAACAATACGATAGATCCGTGTGAAACTATACACATTTACCACCACGGATGAGGACGAAACGAAACATATCAACATTGTCAAGGTGAGCAAACGTGTCAAGGGATGCGAAAAGTGCAACGATAAATAACATGACGTTTAATGATCATAAGAACCGTCTGAGGGTCTTACCAAGAGTTGACCCACCCCACAGTGTTTAATACGTAGTGAAAAACACAAAGTTAGCCCCAATGTTCTGAAAAATTGACGCTGAGTTAATAAGATGGCAATATGGAACTGATACCTAAACAAACAGACACTATAGCTTGATGGGTTTACCTTCACCCCAACAATAAACTAACCGTAAGATGGAACTGTGGACATAGAAATGCTGTAAGGATAACTCATCATTAAACAGAGACATTTCCTCATCAATACGATAGATCCATGTGAAACTGGACACATTTACCACCACGAATGAGGATGAAACGAAAATATGGCAACGGTGTTAAAGTGAGTAAGCGTGTCAAGGATGTAAAAATTCAACGATAAATAGCATCACGTTTAATGATTATAAGAACCGTCTGAGGGGCTTACCAAGAGTTGACCCACCCCACAGTGTTCAATACATAGTAAAAAAAAATGAGAAAACAAAACACAAAGTTAGCTCGTTGTACGGGAAAAATTGACGCCGAGCTGGTAAGACGGTGATATGCAACTGATACCTGGGCAAATAGGCACCAGACCTTGGAGGATGTACTGCAACCCCGCAGTAAACCAGTCGTAGGGTAGAACTGAGGGCATAGAACCGTTATAAATATATGCGTGGACACCTAGGGCGATCCTTCATGAAGCAGAGACGTTTCGCCAGCACTACGATATTGAGCAGATCGAAGTTTTGAAATTCGAATACCATGTAAATTCATGTATTCATCAATTATTTATTCATTTATCATCAATATATTGAGCGATTATTCATATTCATTCGGTTTCCACGAGAAAAGTTTTCAGAAAATGGAAAAATGTTTCCACAAACCAAGAAAAGTTTTCCCATTTGATTAACACGTGAAAAAAGTTTTCAGAAAATGAAAGAACGTTTTCACAAGACGGAGAAAAACTTTCAGAATATGTGAAAAAGTTTCTGGAAAACGAAAGAAAGTTATCCGAAAATGGAAAAAAGTTCTCCAAAAAATCAAATGAACATTAATCGTATCGAAAAATTATAGATAACTATTATTATTATTATTATTGTTATTGTTATTGTTATTGTTATCGTTGTCGTTGTCGTTGTCGTTGTCGTAGTTGTCGTCGTTGTTGTTATTGTTATTGTTTTTGTTTTTTTTTCCGAGGGGTTGCGGAATCCAAGTTACGGATTCACGCCAGTCATACGGGCTAGCACGAATGTGGGACTCCAGAATGGCCTACCCACTAAACCGCAACCTCTTGTGCAACGCCCCCAGTAGGGCGATTCTGTAACTCGCTATGCTGTCGTTATGGACTCATAACGACAAGTTTCGTTATACTACCGACCGCGTCGCTATTATAACGACAAATGCGATTCTGTACACTATTCTTAGCGAGTTTTGCCGTTATTAGTAACGAAAAGTGTCGTTATGATGTCGTTACGGTGCGAGCGGATAGCGAGGCTCAGACACCCCCTCGGTACGCTATAACGACCATTATAACGATACTTTGCACACGAGCTAGAGGAGTGGTGTGCGTTTCCCATATTTTTCTCGACTCCGAGAAAGTGCTTCGAAAAGTGCTCCGAAAGTGAAAAATAATTACGCCGTTCGAAATAACAAGTAAGTAAGTTGAATTTTGCAGTAATTAGGAATTATCAATGCAGATTGACTTCAGAAAAAATTGTAGAATAGATTTCATTATTTTCTAAAAAAGAATAACATAACCTATAAATTGTAGTATTGCTCCGAAGAACCCACAAAGTTGCTTCCACAATTATAATTATTCATTAATTTCATTAATAATTCATTTGTACTATTAAGTCTATTATTTACGCTGTTTCTTTGATTATCTTCAATCTCAAAGGATCATGGCTATCGAATACCTTGCTTGGGATGTATTCGTTCTTGAGGAAAGATTACGTCGACCCGAACGTCGTGTGGAAAGAAGGCGACTGAGAGATGCTTAGAATCCTTTTCAGCTACCACGAGAAGAGTTTCTCAGCCTTTTTCGCCTGCCTCAAGAAGCTGTGATGAATCTCGTTAATCTGTTACGTGCAGAGTTGCAGAGTGAACGGGTTATTGGGTTAAGCCCAGAAATCAAGGTAATTTTGGAATTATTGTATTTTTTCACCTCAAAGAAATCGTGTCAGTACAACAATGTTCTTAAAATTAACCTTTCAATATTTTTCGCAGGTGTTGGTCACCATTAAATTTTACGCTCAAGGTTGTTATCAACGGAGTGTCGGAACCAACAACAATTTAACATCAGCCAGTCATCAACAAGTCGTTGCCTGCATGCTGTTACCGAAGCAATCAACAGGCGCTTGCTTCGTAGATGGGTAAAATTTCCAACGACTGCCATCGATCGGCAGCAAGGAAGGGAAAAGTTTGCAACTGCTCCACAGCCATTTGAGGGTGCAATAGGCGCAATCGACTGTACGTTTGTACACATACTTGCCCCATCGGAACATGAGGAGGCATTCGTCAATCATCATGGCCGGCATTCTTTGAACGTGCAAGCAGTAAGTATGAATAGAAGAAATATGTCTCCTTAAACATCCATGATGCAGTTCTTCCAAATAAATTCTTTAAATTTTACAATTTTGCTTCAAATTTTATCATTGAAAATGATAAAAATAACAAGAAAAATTACAAATGAGAATTTCAAGTGAAATTGCCTAATTGTGTCATTCTTGTATAAGAATTTATTATAAATTTTAAAGGAATTTCTATTTTATTCCGTGCGTAACTGAATGTAATGTTTTGTCTTTCAACTTCTTTATTATTATTCTTGTTGCAGATTGTTGATCCAGATCTCACAATATTGAACATAAATCCACGACATCCAGGTGCTCGAAATGATGCGTACATATGGAGCACATCACCTATCCGGAGGGCTATGGAATTCCATTATAATCGAGGAGAACGAAGAACTTGGCCAATTGGTAAGTTGTGATGTCATACAGTGTATTTTGCATATATCTGAATGCTGCATAAGCGGCCGAAAAATTGAAAAAAATTTATTTTCAATGACTGTGCTTAGGGTTTTGACCAAGCGGAGTTGTTGTAAAATATTGTCACTCGACTGCGCATAGGGTATTGGCCGAGCGCGGTCGATGTCGAAAAATATGACCGCGAAAATATGGTCTTGACCAAGCGCAGTCAGAGCCACAATACTAACACTACATCGACTGCGCTTGGTTAACACCTTAAGCGCAGTCAAAGTGAAAATATTTTTCACTGTTCAGCAAAGCAGCATAGGTTCAATTTGAGTTTTATATACATAATATGCATATTATATTTAGTCTACTTTTTTCTAAATCAATACATTTTCCATCAGGTGATGCTGGATATCCGTTGGAGCCTTGGCTGTTAACACCTCTGGCCAATTTTCCTGAAGATACGCGACAACATCAATATACACAACAACTATGTAAGGCTAGAAGCGTCGTCGAGCGGTTTTTTGGAGTTTTTAAATCTGTATGGAGATGCTTGTCATACCAGCGAGTCTTGATGTACGAACCAGCGTTCGCAGCGAAAATTGTTAATGCGTGTGCAGTACTGCACAACATGAGAGTGCAACTACGATTAAACAATGAAGATGACGAACAACTAGCACCGATAGCTCATCCCGTAGAGAATGATGTTGATCCGATGGATCAAGATGAAGAATACAACAGACGAGGACCACGCGCTTTGGCTCAACGAATTCAACAACAAATTATGAGAGAAAGATTTCCCAACTTCCGTGATGCGGAAAAATAGAATACAGAATATGGAATGATGTTTATGGTTAAATTGCCAACAAGTATAATGTTTAAAAGTGATGAGAGAAATTAACGACAACAGAGTCAGGGCGGTGTTACGCCCCGACGTACCGCCTTGGCGTACCTTTTTCAAAATTCTATTTCATTTCATTTCTTTAATTTCTTCAATGCACAGATATTATTTCATCAAAATCTCATATTCTAATAACGGCGAGTTCCACCCCTCCTGGAAAAAGTCACGTAGAGACCAACAATGATCCCTAGTATAAGGTTCAACTTTCTTCTATTCAACTGGTACCAAGAACGGAAATGAGGGACTACTGAATTAGCATCAGTAGCGCTCAGTCTGGAAATATCCCTCTTTTTAAGTTCAAATTATAATCAATAATCGCGCTAATTCGTCAAATTTGAGCATCCAGTTATTCTGTTAGCTGCAAAAGACTCACTATCTTCTACGTTTCCATCTTTTCTGTGCTTTACTAAATCTCATCATTTCGAGAATAGACATTTTTATGCCATTCCATTTTCCATAATTAAATTGAGTTCGGCCCTGATTCAACCGAATCAGGTAATTTTAAGTGCTAATAATAATAACTACATTAGAGTTTCAATAAATAATCGTTGGAATCATTTTTAACATGTATCAGAATCAGCAAATTGACACTTTCAACTATAGCTTTCGATAATAAGATATCATTCTAATCTATGAGACTATGGCGATATTACTTCTTGCTGGGGGCTCTGTCGGTGTAAGTCTTGTCAGTTTGCCCGTCTATCCGTCCAGTGCAGGCCGTCCGTCAGTTACGTTACGTCAGGTAGCCGTCCGTCAGTTACGTTACGTCAGGCAGCCGTCCGCGTTCTTACGTCGCAGGATTGTCTGTTGTTTCTGTAACATGGAGCATCACCCTGACAATGTTGTCGGTAGTGATGCCTCCCACGACCGTTTCCAGTCTCTGTCTCAGTTCTGTCCAGCGGTCACATTCAAAGAACGTGTGTTCCGCGTGTCGTCTCGTTCGTGTCCGCAGTACGTACAGTTGGGCGTCTGTACTCGGTCCAAGTTGTATCAGTACCGTCTAAAATAACCGTGGACCGTCAGGAGTTCTATGACGTGAAAATTCACACCCCCAAACCCCCTCTGGATCCACGGTCTCAGGTTCTTAATGAGTCGTCTCGTCCAATTTCCTGTCGTTTCTTTCGTCCACCGTTCCTGCTACGTCTGTATCGTCGCGTCTCTTTCCGTCGTTGCCGCGTCCCGCCGGGTCACGTCCGCGTCTCTTCCATAGACCCTCTTGCGCTCGAACGCGAAGAGGTCCACGGGAATCACGCCCGCCACCACCAGAACGGCCTGTGCTGAGACCGTCCGATGGGACCAAGCGATCCGCAACGCGCTTCCTCTCTGTACCGTCGTCATTGCGTGACAGTACTTCTCAGTCTTCAGGGAGTCTGCCCAGATCTCCGCACCGTAGAGGAGGATCGAGTTCACCGTCGACATCAAAAGTCTCCGTTTCCCCGGTCTCGGTGCGTTTGTGTTTGCTATCAGGCGGCTTACCGATGCTATCCTTTCAGCCGCCTTCTGAGCTGTTCGTTGTGTGTGAGGCCAGAAGGTCATCTTCGTATTCAGGGTTACCCCTAGGTACTTGACTTCCCCTCTGGTCTCGATCTCGTCCGTCCCGACCGTCATGCAGAGTGTGGTCGGTATTCGTCTTCTGGTGAGAAGCACCAGTTCTGTCGTTTCCGTCGCGAGTTGCAGTCCGTGGTCAGTCATCCACTGTCCGACTCGTTTCATTGTCTGTTTCAGTGCGTATTGTGCCAGATCTGGAGTGCGCTCGACTATCACTGCTGCCACGTCGTCAGCGTAAGCGATCAGGCGGACGCCGAGCGGGAGCTCCAGTCTGAGCAGGCTGTCATAGATCCCGTTCCAGAAGTCAGGTCCCAGTATGAAACCTTGAGCGACCCCGCCGACATCTGTTGCGTCACTTGACCTTCGGTCATTTCGTACGTCAGCCGTCTGTTCCGAGGTGGGATCCCGAAGTCGCCTCTTAGCGACTCTAGGATGTCCACCCACCTGGCCAAGTTGAAGGCGTTCTTGACGTCAAGTGTCACAAATGTCTGTCTGTCGACCGGAAGGAGTCAACCACCTCTTGGATCGCTCCAGTCGTTGATCGACCCTTCCGGAAGCCGAACTGCTGGTCCGAGAGGCCATCGCCGTCCTGTATCGCATCCGTGAGTCGTGGTAGCAGAAGCTGTTCGTACAGTTTCCCTGTTGTGTCCAGTAGGCTCAGCGGCCGGTAGGGCGACGGCGTGCTGGGGTCACCCTTACCCTTTGGGATAAGGACCAACTTCGCCACCTTCCACCGGTCGCTGAATGTCCCTGTCGTGAGGCACGTGTTGTAGAGGTCAAAAAGTGTCTCCGGCCTTAGGCTCGCCATTAGCCGAAGAACCTCCGCCGGTACCCCGTCCGGTCCTAGCGCATTACCACTCTTCATTGCTTTTGTCGCTCCGACGAGCTCCTCGGCGGTGAAGACGGGGGGCACCGCCGTCTCATCCTCGTTCGTCGCATCTGTACGCGTGGGATGCGTCGGAAACAGTCCGTCAACGATCCGTCGTGCGGTTTCAGCATCCTTCAGTTCTGGCGGGATTGGGGCCCCCAGTCTACCGGTCACAATCTTGTAACCGGCAATCCAGGGGTCGCGGTCCACCTCCTCGCAGAGCTTCTTCCAGCATCGCGTCTTGCTGCCTCTGATGGCGTACGTCAGTCGTTTTCGTTTAGTCTTGTACTCGACCTGAAGGGTTTCCCTCTCGGGTCTCCCGCCAGCCCTCGTAACCCGTCGTCGTTTTGCCAGGCAACTCTTCCTCAGCTCGACTATCTCGTTCGTCCACCAGTATTGTGGTGGCCTGTTATGTCCATACTGTCGTTTTGGCATTGTGCTATTGCACAGCCACGTCGTCAGTTTGGCCGTCTCGTCTGCTAGGCCTTCCACCCTTTGCCGGCCAGTCAGCTCTGGGGGGGACGTCGGTAATCGGGGCCAACGCTGCCGCCAGCTCCGCCGAGAACTTCGGTACGTCGAGTTTGTCCATGTTCCACCGCGGGGGGTGCTGGATCCTCGTCCGTGCCGTCCTTGTTTCTCCCGCCACTTCGAAGGCGATGTACTGATGATCGCTGGCCGTGTAGCCCTCAAGCACCCGCCACGGCTCTATCCGTGGCAGAATTCTGTCCGTCGTCATCGTTACGTCCGGGATGGAGTCTCCAAATCCCGACCGTCTGTACGTTGGTACGTCTCCTGTATTTGCCACCACTAGGTCCAACCTTGCGGCCATCTCCAGCAGCAGCCATCCGCGTCTGTTCGTTACCGTCATGCCTTACTCGACCGCCCTAGCGTTGAGGTTCCCCACGACCACGAGGTCCCCGGGCAGGTCCCTGAGTCCGTCCTTGAGAAGCGCAATCTGCGCCCGGAACTCCGCCGCGGCGCAGTTTAGGGTCAGGTAGACGCTGACGTAAGTGACAGCGCCCACCCTAGCCCAGACGTAGTCGTCCCCGACGCCACGAGCGGTTATCCGGGCTCGGGCAGCGCCCCTTACCCAGATAGCTGCTGTCTTGGTCTCGTTCGTGATCCAATCCTGCGTTTGTCGCATCCTGTACGGCTCGCACAGGATCAGAATGTCGGCGTTGTGTTCGTCTGCTATCTGTGGTAGTGGCATGTCTGCTGTCCTACTGCGGTTCAGGTTAACCTGAACCATCCTGTCCGTCTTTCGGCCTGCTTCCTGCACTTCTTTAGCGCAAGCCAGTACACCGCGCATCCCTTGGAGCCCGTGAGATGCGCCCCATCGCCGTGGCCCGCCTCGGCGCACAGTGGGCAGCCCGGTCTGTTCTTTTAGTCCGTGGCGTAGTGTCCCGTCTCACCACATTTCCTACAGCACTTCGCCCGGTCTGCATTTCTGCATTTTGCTTTTGTGTGCCCACATCCCAGGCACTTGTGGCATTTCGTCACCGTCAGTCGTGGTTGGACGCGGCACGCCACCCATCCAATCCCGATCCGTCCCCGGCCGAGTAGCGCTCCGGCTTCCTGCGATTCTCGGTCGCATACGGCCATAAACTGCTCGGCCCGGTTCGGACCGAAGATGTGGACCCCAATGTCCGCGTCTCGTCCCGTTTCTCGTCGCAGTGCCTGTATCACGTCGTTTCTGGTCGTGACACAGTCAAGATCTATGATCTTTAGTTGCACCCTGTAGGTCCGGGCCCTGACGTTGCCTGCGTCGCCGACTGCGTCCTGCAGGACGCGTCGGAAGTCGTCTCGTCCGTTGGCGTCTGTCTTTATCTTCAGAAGACACAGGCCATTCTTCGTCTTCCTGAGAGTCGTCACTTTAACGTGACTCTTCGCAGGATCGATCGTGGTCCGTATCTTCCTCACGATGTCGGAGTACGTCATGTCGTTCCCGGGTTTGACGAGCACAGCCGTCCCCTAGTGTTTGGCAGTCGCTCTGCGCCCTTCAGCCCCGGCGGTCGTATCCGTTGTCGCGTTCGCCCGATCTGTCCGCGTCTTCCGTTTCTTTTTTTCCTTTTTTTTCCTTGTCACAGTCTGCCAGTCAGCGACCGGTTTCGCAACCGCCGCCCTCTTCTGAGAGGATTCCGGAGTGGTTCCAGTCGCCTACCGTTTTCGTTTAGTCCGCGGAGTGTTTTGTGTCCGTTGTTCCGTCTCAACGTCCATCTCCGTCGTCTCGTTGTCCGTCTTGTGATCTTTCGTGACTGCTTTGGCGTGCCTGTTGAGCGCAACGTCGGCAGCCTCGACGATGGTCTCTATGCACAGTTTAACGGACACATTCATGTTTTTTTGGATGGTCGCTGCCTCGGCCATCCTTGTCGCTGTACTGTGAATCCGTAACAATATGTCCGTTACGTCCATATCGTCCGTGATTCGTGTTTCCGTGCCGATTGTGGATACAGCGGAAGCGCAACTCGCTCCGCTGCCCGTGCTCGACACGCTGTCCGTCCTGTTTTGTCATCGGTGTCCCAGTGTCGTCCTGTCCGCTGTTCCAGATTTCGTGTCCGCTGTCTCCGTTGCCGTCTTTGTCGCCTGGTCTTTGCACAATTTGCGGCCCTCAGAATCCATGCCGCTGCCATGAGCCACCGGGGCTTCCACCCGGTCGGAACCCAGGGTGGATTTCCTCTGTGCTGGGGCTACCACCTGAGGTATAACGTTGTTACCATTGTGCATCTCCATAAAAGTTCCTGAATGCTTAGGGTCTCTCGGGGGTGCGACTCCACGTACCGTGCCGGAACATAGCACGGCCCCTGAAGTCGCCTCGGGGGCCTTCCATCGGGCTTGTGCCGACTTCCCTCCCCTCCCACTTACTAGCGAACCCCGGGATCGTCACTTCCCGAGCGAACCGGGTTTTGACGCTCAATCCGCCTCCTGAGGCTGCCTCGGGGGCCATACATTGGGCTCGTGCCAACTTCAGTCCCCTTTGACTCACTCGATGTACACGGGGTCGTCACGTCCCGAACGAGAGATTTAACCCCCCCGCCACCCGCGGGTATTTTTATTATTATTATCATCATCATTATCGTTATCACCCTTACCCTCACCCTCACCCTTACCATTACCGGCACCGGCACCGGCATTGGCATTGGCATTGGCATTGGCATTGGCATTGGCATTGGCATTGGCATTGGCATTGGCATTATCATTGTCACTGTCATTATTATTATTATCATAATCATCATTATTATTATTATTTTCATATTACCGAGTATGGCACATGTGCGTATGAAGGAGATTGATGCGGAAATATTTGTATATTCAAATCTTCCATTGTAATTCGGAAAACACATACAAATCATGTCACATTAGGGTGTCCCTTAACAGGGGTGTTTTCGAATTTGTATGCTCCAGGGGCTCAAACGCTCCCAAATAGATAAAAAAAATCCTCTAAAAATTCCAGCTCCTGATAATAACTCTGAGATAGTCGGCTTTCCCACCAAGGTTTTTTATGGAAATAACATGTAAAAAATTTGTGTTGTTGTTTTAAATTGTGTACGTTAGTGACGAATTGATCTACAAGAATGAGAAGTACATATTTTTGTAGGAAATTCGACGGTATATAAAAAAGGTTTTTTACGATACCTCGCTAAGTCTACTGATTTGAAAGTTATTCGAGCTCAAAGTTTAATGTATATAAAATTATCCATATTATCGAGTATATTCAGAGGATTAGCAGTTGTATGATGAAATATATTGCATTTTTCTTGCAGGTTACTTTATTTCAGATCAAATAAAGTGATCACATTATGTTTAAACCTCAATAGATGTTAATTGAAAATCATATTTTACTGTTATCAATCGATACAGAGATTGATGCAACTCTAAAAGAATTGAAACTATCTTGTTTTATGTTAATATTGTGATAATTGATGTTTTTCGTAAAATAAGTAATTTCACACTTCAGCGTCATTTTCGAGTCGATAATTTATGCCATCTATTTATACAACTGCTAATCCTTTGAAGATACTCGATAATAATGATAATCTTATATAAATTAAACTTTGAGCTCGAATAACTTTTGAACCAGTAGATTAGGCAAAAAGAGACCCTTTTAATAGAGTGTCGAATTTCCTACAAAAATATGTAATTCTCATTATTGTAGGTCAATTCGTCACCAACGTACAAAATTTAAAAGAACAACACATATTTTTTACATGTTATTTCCATAAGAAACTTTGGCGGGAAAGCGGACTATCTTAGAGTTAATATTAGGAGATGAAATATTCAGAGGATTTCTTTTTATCGATTTGGAAGTGTTTGAGCCCCTGGGAGCATACAAATTCGAGAACACCCCTGTTAAGGGACACCCTAATGTCACATGTCTGTTTCATTTATCCAGCTATTGTGCGAAGTATCAAAACCCAACCACTTCACATAGAACTGATTCCCCCGTTTGCATAATACTTTCCCCACAAGGTAGCCGTTGAGGTATTTTAATTTGCTGAGCTCCTCCTCGTAGAAGCCTCCCTCGATCGGATGATCTTGATAAACGGTAAGTTTGTACGTCGGCGGATTGGTATTTTCCACCTCACTGACGGTGAATATTTCAGTCGTCCAATTGGGTGTATAGGCTTTTTCGAATACATTCTTGTACTTGCTGATTCGAACTAGATCGCCCGCACTGAATTTCCGCGCCCGATCACTTCGTTTGATTTGCCGAGGTTTGTACACGCTACGATACAGCTGTTTTTCATTCTCCATGCTAACATTCATCGGTTTCATCCGAATCGTGCGATGTTTGGTGTTGTTGTAGGACATCATTAAATCTTCCAAAATATCAATTCACTCGAACGATCCTTGGAGAGTAAACCGCTTTCACATTTTATTTGTCAATGTTGGATCAAAACGTTCGCATATCGACGCCTTCTAGTTGCTAAATGTCGAAAACATGTTGATATTGTGATGCTTCACGAGGGCTTTGAATTCGCTGTTGTAAAATTTTTTGCCCCGATCAACGTGTAGATGTGTAGGTATACGGCTCTGGGTCACTACAGATTTCATGGCAGCAGTAACATCTTTCCCACTCTTGGACTTCATCGTCACCGCCCACGCGTACTTGGAAAATATATCGATGATTGTTGGTAGGTATTTTTACAACACCTGCTCTGGAAGTTGACTTTTCGAGTGCTGTTTGTCATCCCCGGAATACACAATAATCGCATACTTAACTATATGTGTTTCATAAACGCACATGTTCGGTTAAGTATCAGATAACTGGATAGATTCCACCTGAACTAAACTACTATAAAAATATAACCACACTGGTACAGTCTGTATTAAACTCACTCTATTTTTTTCACTTCACTAGACACTACTACAGACGTTATCTGATGCCGTTTTAGTAATTTAAGTTTCATCGTTCATGTAACTACTCAAACACTATCCAATGCCGCTATAGTAATTTAAGTTTTATAATAATTGTATTTCTCTCAAATTCGACTTTCAGATCAGTTTTTGTGAGAAAAATATTGTATTCTACGTGTGGGATAAGTAGCAAATATGACAGTCGTGATTACGATATTCGCTGTAAGGTTTATGAGACATTCATATAAAGACTCGTAGCGACATCTACCGCGCTCGTCTACAATTTCATTTGGATCATCCCAGTAGACGTAATCAACATCTTGACCCTCGTTTCGCGCAATATTATAGTCGGGTAAGCCTTTACCCGATTTTTTCGGCGAGCTGACGTGGTGTGCAATGAAATTTTTATACTTTGCGCTTTTTATATTACCTTGAAGGCTTTCATCGGCTTGGTGTGGTTTCCGATGCGCATTCGTCGTCGTTAAAATTTTGATGTAATTATTCTTGTCCGCGTCATTTACAATCGATGCATGGGGTGATTTTTTTCAACAATAATTCAAGCAATCCTGGTGTTCTTTCATAACTTTCATCTTCCACAGTAATCAGATTATCAATAAAATTGATAGGCGTATCACCTGTCATGATACCGTTAGTCAACTTTCGAACACCGTATGTGGTATCTAAATCCCTCTTTTTGCTTGTGCTGGACATTTTCAAATATCACGCCATGGCATCCGTTGTTTTCTTGACCGGCGTACTTGTAGTAGAAATTTCACCAAACCTCAGTGTTTTATCATTTGCATCCATGAAATTCCCATCATCCATATCCTCATCCTCCTCATCATCATCGTCATCATCCCCGGTACTCTCGCCATCTTTTTCTTCTTCTCCTTTTTTCATTGTAACATCCGGTAGTTCCGTTCTAATTTCTTGTTTAATATGCTGCTGCTGCTGCTGCTGCTGCTGCTGCAGCTTCGAAGTATCCACGAGTTCTTGCAACGGCGTTATTAAAGGCTTGAATACCTCTCCCACAACTTGTTCGGTCGTGTCCTTGTTCATTTTGAGCATCCTGTGCTTCCAACGTATGACATCGCATGCTTTCGATATTTCACTCAATGTATCGCTATATTTACGAATCTTGACCCTCTCCATGTTGCCAGCTTGATTGTCGCAATGAAACTGTGCGAGTTTATGTAAGTTTATGCTCATAAAGCAGTTAAACCCCTTTCTATATTGCCCGCCATTGATTTCGCTATCCTTTTCAATTACGGTAAAACTCTAATTGTCGTCATTCGAGCATGCCGAGCACAAGTCTTTAAATTGCTGATACGTCATATCCGCGTTCACATGATCGTTGTAGATATGTTTCAGATTCATATCATCCTGCCGAAATAGCACCAATAAGTTTGCATTGTCACGCACTAGGTGTTTTGGAATGCGCGCATACGTTTGACTTGGATAAAAGCTATCGATATCGCGATGCCTGCCCATGCTACAGTCTGCTCTGATATCATCTTGCTTTTCACAGGCCACATCGTCGAAAATCAGAACATTGTTTGGGCGAGCATCTTCTGCAGAGGTTTCGGTAACTTTTGCAAAAATTGATACTTTGGCTGCATGAGAGATTTCGAATAGACCCAGACATTTTCGAATCGCAATCCATTGCCGTGGGTGATGAGTTAGAGAAGAGCGTTAGCTTTACCACAATTGGATAGCCCGGAAAAAATTGCTCTTGCAATATTTGGTAGCAATTTCCCATGACGTTTTTCTATCTTTCCCTTTCCACGCCGAACCATTCTATCGAAATTCGCGATAGGTAGTTTATTGGGCTGATCTTGAAATCGCAGGATGCTTCGTTAGCATGACAACTTAGATGACGATATATAAATTTTTCCTTTCATAGAAGTCACGTTGGTTGTTGCTCGACTATGAGGACGTGCACACGAAAAAAACGCGGTGGTAGTTTGTTAAACAAAAAAAAAAAAAATTTTTTTGTTGTTCTTGACAGTTAAATAAATAAATCGTTCTGAGGAGGGCACATATCCGGGTCGAAACGTTAACTAAAAATACGTTTACTTAATTGACCGATCACCAAGATTCTATAATAGATTATATACGAAGTCGAGAATTCTCATTCATCAGTTTAAAATTGGATTACTTCTGAGAACATGGGCTTTATTCATAACATCAAGCTTACACACGGGAAAGCTACAGCTGATTACTTACGCCGTTGGATCCGGACAGCTGAAAAAATGTCGAGGATGAAGAACCACAGGATCTTCCTTCTTCGATGTAAGAAACAAGTAATAATGCCCAAACATTTAAATTTCTCAAAGACTACCTTTGATAGTATTAATTTTAACTTGTCAAGATCAAGAACCAAAGCCAAACAACTTACAACTTATTTCCGAATATCGCTACTGAATTTAGAAATCAATGATGTTCATACACATATTATCAACTCTGAAAAGATATTGATTAACCTAGCAGAACAAATCAACCATAAACTAGGGAGTACTTCAGGAAATAAGTTCTTTGAATCCCAACATCGGATGCTAAACAATAAATTCATTGCTATCAAAAATCGCAATATCAATAAATTCACCAACTTACTTGCTCAAAAAAAATCTTCTAACAAACACAAAGATTCGTATTCAATTGGAAAAAATAATTGGTTAATAAATCTAACTGACACTCCTATTCCTGAAAATGTTACTGAAATAGTACAACTTGGTCACAAATTTGGACGTCCATACAACAATCGCGATCTTCCGGTCTTCAACCTCAATTCCGATTTTGAAGAAAAAATTACGAGTTATTCTACTGAGTCGAGAAATCAAGTTAGATCCGATTTCACTAACCGAGTTCTTGTTTTCCCAAAGTACCCCAAAAACAATATCAATAATTCAGTCACTGACAAAAAAATTCGTGACACCATGACTTTAAAAGCTGATAAAGGCAATACGTCGGTAGCTATGCATAGAAACTCTTATAACAACAAAATGAGGCAGCAGCTTTCTGACACGAACACCTACAGAATTGCTAAATATGACCTGTGTAACTCCCTACAAACTAGGGTGAACAAACTCACGTTCAATTGGTTTACCTCCAAACTAATAAACAAAAACTTACATAGAAGCATTTCGACTTACAATAGTGTCCCCTCACGCGCATATGGGCTACCTAAAATTCACAAAGAGGAAGTCCCACTAAGAATTATCGTCTCATTTGTCAATAGCCCGACCTATGCCTTAGCCAAGATGATTAATTCATGGCTCACCACTAATATCACACCTCCCACCTCTAGAGTTAAAGATAGCTTTTCCTTAGTTGACACAATAAAAACATTGATTATCCCGGACAACTATACTCTAATATCGCTAGATGTAATATCTCTTTTTACCAACGTTTCGACAGATCTTACATTACGCGCAGTAAACAACCGTTGGGCTTCTCTTGAAAATAAGATCCCAATTCCTCTTATTGAACTAGATAAAGCTTTAAAAATATGTTTTGATTCTGCAATATTCAAATTTAACAACGATACGTATGCACAACAATTCGGGTTGCCCATGGGATCTCCTCTCTCCCCAATCTTGTCAGACCTTGTCATGGAAGACTTGGAAACGTCTTGCATTAACAATCTTGATTTTGATTTACCGTTCTATTTTCGATATGTTGATGATGTTCTTACTGCTGTTCCTAAAGAAAAAATAGATCACACTCTTAATATTTTTAACCGATATCATCCACGATTACAATTTACTATCGAAATAGAAGAAAATAACGCCATCAATTTCTTAGATGTATTGCTGATACACAACAACAATAATATCAAAACAGATTGGTTCCACAAAAAAACCTGGTCTCAAAGACATCTGAATTTTAATTCTCACCACCCAATGTCCTACAAAATAGGCACCATCATTAACCTAGTTGACCGAGCCATCAAACTTTCTAGTACAGAGTTCCAGGAAAAAAACCTGTCGCTCATATACAATGTACTAAGATGGAATGATTATCCTCATGGCCTATTACACAAACATATTAATAAGAGACGCACCTACATCAACAACTTACCTGACAATAATATTTACTCTGCTCCCGCAGACAATAACAATAGACCTGCTACTACATATATCCCCATCCCATATGTATCTGGTCTCTTTGAGTCACTGAACCGCCTATTTGCCAAACATAATGTCAAGTTTGTTGGAAAAAATTCAAAAGATTTACAATTAGTTTTTGATACGGGAAAAGATAAGATCCCCATTGGCAAACGATCCAATGTTGTGTATAAAATACCTTGCAATGATTGCAACCAAGTTTATATAGGACAAACTGGCCGCCACCTTAACACCAGAATCAAAGAACATCAACGCAATGTACATGAGATTGAAGAACGTCACACCGCTCTAACAAAAAACAGTATCAATAAACAACATACTTTTAACTACGACAATACAAACATCCTTTGTGAAGAACGCAATTATTATAAAAGACTATTACTAGAAATGTGCAACATTGTAGATCACACCAATTCCGTTAATCTTAGACAAGATGTTGAACATTTAAGTAATGTTTACAAACCTCCAATCTCCGCCCACACAACAAATATTGTTTAACCTTAACTAGATACAACAAAATTTTTGTCCCCATAACACAGTTTTTCTACATAATTTTTTTCACAAAATATATTTTGTTTTTCTGTATAATTGTTTATATTAGGTTCACCTTCACTCTGGATCATATTTGTTTCTCCCATCAGTCGTTATTCACCTGTTGACCCAATCGATTCAACCAACAATAATTTTTGTTAGACATGTGGAACATAGTCATAAAGAGCCTACCTCCACTTCTTGGACACTTTGCAAATTAATTTTACTGCTAAAAAGACCTTCTTTAAAAACCTTTTAACACAATGACATACTGACTGTGAAGAAACATAGTTCTTTAATCTTTTTAATTAATGACTTCCAACTATTTACTCCTACATGTAAAATAACTAGAAGATTGACATTTACTACCGTCACTCAAAGAACATTGTCTCCACTAATTGTAAATTGTGAATTCGACTACATCTTAGTCCACTTACTTATAAAAAAAGGTAAATAACACTTTAAGCCATTCTTTTTTCAATTAATCAAATTTTTCTCACTAACCAATAATATATAATAGCCCTAAGAGTATTACATCTACAATATTCAATGTCTGATTGTACTTCTAGTATTATTATGTGTAAAAAAAAAAAAAAATTTTTTTGTTGTTCTTGACAGTTAAATAAATAAATCGTTCTGAGGAAGGCCCATATCCGGGTCGAAACGTTAACTAAAAATACGTTTACTTAATTGACCGATCACCAAGATTCTATAATAGATAGTTTGTTAAATAAAATCATCAATCATTTCCCAGTTGAATTGCACGTACCAGGGTATCAGTACTGCGGACCTAGAACGAAATCAACAAAGAGGTTGGCTCGTGGAGATTTAGGGATCAATCCACTGGATGCTGCGTGTAAAGACCACCAGATTGCATACGCAAAGAATCGCGATGTCGCAGCGAGAAATCTTGCCGACAAAGCGCTCGCAGAAAAGGCGAGGAATCGCTTCTTGACCCAGGACGCTAGTGTGGGTGAAAAGGCGGTAGCCTGGGGAGTCACCAACACCATGAAAGCTAAATCTAAACTCGGAATGGGCTTAGCTGCGAAGCGGTCGAAACTTGAAGCGGCTGCGAAGAAGAAATCTATAAAAGGTGAGAAGAGTAAACAGCGGAAGAGAACGGTGAATCTCAAATCCATCATCACAGCAGCAAAGGCGGCCGTGCGACCGGGTTATGAAGCCGTTGAGTCGGCTTTGTCGGGTGCTTGTGTGGCTGCGCGTGGGACTGGGAAGAATTTTCGTATGCCTCGCGTTTTACCTGCGCCTGATGAAATTGACCGCATCCTGCCGTTTCTCATTCCAATTCTGGCTGGTCTAAGCGCTACTGGGGCTCTTGCGGGTGGTGCTGCGGGTATAGCTCTCACTCTCAACAAAGGGAGTGTCAACAAACATCGATTAAACCAGACCAAACGGCACAATACAACAATGGAGGCGATTGCTTTGAGCAAGGGACTACACCTCCGACCCTACCGCAGTGGAATGGGCCTGTACTTACGTCCGCCAAAAAATTATTAAAGCTACCACATCGAGCTCTCACCAACATTGATTCACGTAATTATGCTAAAAACATGAAAATTTCGCATTTTCGTGGCGTTTTCATGCGGAGTGATCTACTTCAATCAGGAGCAAAAATAAGAGTATCCGCTATGAATAATCTCGACGATAAAAACGGCCCAGGGACACATTGGGTTGCGTACAAGAGAAATGGTGGCCATGTTGTGTATTTTGATAGTTTTGGTGATTTGAAACCGCCTAACAACTTGATGAGGTATCTCGGTGTTGGTAGCGTTACATACAATTATAAGAGGTATCATGAATATGATACTGCGATTTGCGGGCACTTATGTCTCAAATTTCTCAGCGGACAGTTATAAAAAGATATGTGCCACATGAGCAAGCATCAGTCATATCGGAATCATTGACGTTAACACTGTCAGGCACATCCTCCGTGCTGGAGGTTCAACATTTTTCCCCAATCGAGTTATCACCGGAGGAAAACTATGTTCTCGGACTCGTCGAGTTCCTCACATTCAATTCAATACCCAATATTTGAGACGTGTAACAAATTTTATCTGAAACCGGCGGACAACAGTAGAGAGAGCATCACAATACCCACGGGAAGCTGTAAAATTGAGGATGTTGAAAAATTTCTGCGTAAGGAGCTCCCCTCTGACAACACGCTCAGTCTGAGAGCTAACAACAACGAGCTAAACAGTAAAGTCACTCGCAATCATGTGGTAGATTTGAACCCAAAGATTCCACCGGCCGATTGTTGGGGTTCAAAGCAGTTGAGCTAGCACAAGATGTTACTTATAAATCTGATTTCCTAGTGGCTATACTGAAGGTTAATACTTCACGCGTCCAGTGTAACATAACCGCTGGGGCACACATAAACGAGCGTCGAGCTCACACGATTCATGAATTTTTCCCAGCCGTTCCATCGGGATATAAGATTGTCGAAGTGCCTGCCAGCATTATTCACCTACCAATCGCCGTACTGTCGATACAGCTTTTACAGCTGAGAATAGTTGATCAAGACGACGAGCTGAATAATTGATGTGGCAAAACGACTACTGTGCGTTTACACGTGAAAACACTGAAATAATGGGAATCGTGTTTGAGACGAGAAAGTTGGGTAAAAGTTATAAAAGTCAGACGTCATGGTCAAAAATCATCAGTCGCCCGACACCTTTGACAACGTTTACATCGCCCACGAGACTGAAACCTCTGAACGTTCGGTTTCTCCGGAGCCTAGGTCTTCGATAACGTGGAAATTTCGGAAAATAAGAATTCGTGTTCGCTATATCCCGTGTGTGTTACTATGGAGGAAATAATAAGAATAACTCAACCTGAGGTTTTCGACGAATCGGTTGTGCACTCAGAGATTCATGCTCATCAGCCGTTTGCATCATTCACCTTCCAGAACAACGATGAAATCCAATTTGTTGTTCAACATCAAGACTTGTGCCTACTGCCCAGTAAGCACTTTCTCCACATTTACAGAAAAATTACAGAGGACGATGGTATAAATGCGGAGACGACTACGAAATTGATCAATATGGCTGTTTGCCATTTGTTTGAGGAAGTTCGCTACGATTCGAACGGTGTGGAGATTGATCGGAATAAAAATGCTGGTATTATCGGCGTTATGAAGGGGCACTCATCCCTGAGTCCCGGTCAGCAATATAGTCTGGAGAATACCGGTTGGTTGAGTGGTAATACCGCACTGACTAACTCTTCTGGAAATTTTGACGTTGTTCTACCGTTGAATTGTATGCAGGGCTTCGCCGAAGATCATGGTCAAGTCATTGTCAATGCCAAACACGAGTTGAGTCTCACACGTTCCAACACCGATATAAATGCAGTGATTCGGCGAACCTTTTCCAAAATCCATATGACCCTCAACATGTTGAAGTAATTCCCACAATTAGCTTTCAACACCGTAACAGTTACGGCCATAAACAACATTAAAATATCGTATTGCCTGAACCGGCGTGTTCCACCCCTCCTGGAAAAAGTCAGGTAGAGACCAACAATGATCCCTCGTATAAGGTTCGACTTTCTTCTATTTAACTGGTGCCAAGAACGGAGATAAGGGCCTGCTGAATTAGCACCAGTAGCGCTCAGTCAGGAAATATCTCTCTTTTCAAGTTAAAACTATAACCAATAACTAGGATAAACCACTACATTTGGAACCACCAAATTAGAATAGATTACTTATTAGGATGTATGAATGAACGTGTGAATATTGCATGTAAATATCTCTTGTTCATGTTTTTAATGTGTCACCGACGAGATTGAGAACCGTCGGAACACCGTCGAAGAGCATGAAGTAACGCTGACCATGTGGACTTGGGCACCAGGAGGTCGCCCTCGCACCTCATTGGCTAATTACCGTTGTAACTTATTACAACTGCAGCTCCTTGGACCCTCGGGCCCAAGAAGCCGCGTCTTTCGTCTGTCAAGTCGCGAGGTGCATGGACGTCAACCCGTATCAGCCCTCCTTGAGCAACAGTACCGTTCGGAAAATCTTAGTTGTGACCGACCTAAAGTCTCGCGCTAATTCATCAAATTCGAGCATTCAGTTATTCTGTTAGCCGCAAAGACTCACTATCTTCTACGTTTCCATCTTTTCTGTGCTTTACTAAATCTCATCATTTCGAGAATAGACATTTTTATGCCATTCCATTTTCCGTCATTAAATTGAGTTCGGCCCTGATTCAACCGAATCAGGTAACTTTATGTGCTGATAATAATAACTACACTATCATTTTCAATAAATAATCTTTGGAATCATTTTTAACATATATCAAAATCAGCAAATTGACACTTTCAACTATAGCTTTCGATAGTAAGATATTCTAAATCCACAAAGACTAAGTGACCGACGTTCAACATCGTTCGATTCATCAACTCTTCCGAACTTGAGGTGAGGCCCTGGTCTAGAATTCTACTGACGCAGACCGACACGATCCGACGGCTCTCAATCTCGTCGACCGATTCACCTAAAGATAAGTCAATCCGAGTGTTGATCTTCGAAATTGAACGAATTCTTGTTTCACCTTTATAATCAAAATTTACTTCAGCAATATTCATTCAAAAGCAAGTCTATAATTGGTGGCTAGCTTCACTACCCCCAATTAAATCATACTTACTGTTTCTAAGATTTAACTAACAAGACTTAACAACAGGATATATAATTGATTTAAGATAATCTAAAAAGAGAGATATAATATCGATTAATCACGACCAGTTAGTTATAACCATCGTTCAGAGTAAATGTTCCTGCTACCAAATAATAATATCCTTCAAAATAGAATAACAGATAATTTGCCAAAACCCGCAAACGGTCAAATTTAGTGATTTTGCAGCTTCTTTGCATTTGAATATAAATTCGTCCGTCGGCGTGGATCGTTGGATCGTTATACATATAAACTGAAACGCTTTATGAATTGTTACTTTCGGCTTTTATGTCATTATCACCATTCATTGTTATCAGACATTTCAATTACCAAATCATACAGAATATACTTCATCTTCTACCAGTTAAATCATATTAAACCATTTACTTTGAACGACCTTTTTCCCATTTTCATTATCATAAAATTGCCTCAACAATTTAGACAAACCTCACAGACCTGTACAGGACTATAGCAACACGATCCTACAAATTAACGGCTTATCGAAAGGTAGGTCTTTTCTTAGTTTTAATATTTATTCATTGTCGTTACGTGGGAGCTTTATTATTCAATTAATCATTAACTACCACCGCTCAGTACACTTTCACCCCCACGTAACACGCCCATGGAAACCTCTGAAATTACCCTTAATAAAATTAGATAGTTGCTACCCCACATCAAACTGGCCGATAAACCGAAAATCTAGCTACTCAACTACATTGCCAAGGATCTGGCCATATCTATGAGTTTTCGTTCTTGGAGAACGTACGTGTATCTGATGCTCCTGTCAACGACGCGACATGTGCGGGCGCTCAAGACATCGACACAGTTGGAGAAGCCAAGATATGTCGTTCCGGGATTCCAAACTGCAAGAAGAAACGATCCCCAGAAAAATGCCAGTGAACTTGATCATTGTCGAATCAGAGATGTAAAATTCTTTCTCAACTCGCAGTGTTATTACCACAGAAATTTGAATCTTGATACATCCGATGATCAGTACGCCATTCTTTACGATATGTATGTTCAATTTCGAACGGTCTACCACAACAAAGAGGCCGAACCTTCGTTATTGAAGCGTAAATTTATGAACCAAGCTACCCTCATCGTTATCGATTGCTTGAAACAGAATTAATCGTTAAAAACCGGACCGGTGAATATTCGACTGAAATTTGAAGTGAGCGTGGAATTACCCGCAAACACCGCAGCCTATTGCATGATCTCGCACCATAGTAGTGTCAAGCACAACCTGATTAGCGGCACGGTCAAGAAATTGGTATAAGTCAATTTTGGGTTGGGATGTTCAATTATTATTATTATTGTGTGATTAATGAAAATATGTATAAGGTTATTTGCTCAATTTAAAATACGATGATCTATCACTATTATTATGTATAAGCTGAAAACAGAATGTAATTCCTCATATATAAAAAATATCTATTTAAAGCATTCAACCGTTATCATCTGAAAAGTTCACTTACCCACCCACATGATAAATAAAAAAAGTTTTCATCTTGCGACGAGCATTGGAAACATCGCGCAGAGTCGCTCGATGGAATATCGATCGACCGATGATGCGGTGGAGGGGGCGCCACATACGACAAAGCTGCGGCAACTCACCCGGTAACCCCAAACCGCCGGTAAGTTCAGGGATAATAATTTTCTTGGTCAAATGTTCACCATCTGAAAATAAAAAAAATTTGAAATGCCTGCTTATCAGACGGTGAAAAAATTTAATGGCTGCTTATCCGACCAAGCAAAAAATCTCATTATCAAACTGTCTGACGATAAAAAAATCACAACGGCTGCTCATCCGACTAAGCAAAAATCATAACGGCTGCTTATCCGACTAAGCAAAAATCAAAATGGCTGCTCGTCTGACGGCAAAATCGAGCGAAAATACCGGTAATACCATGTATGTCAACAGCAGGTAATAATATCATGGGTAAGGGCGAAAATATAGGTGGCGCCATGTATGTTAACAGCCGGTTACAATATCACGGATAAGGCTTACCATTCTGGTGATAACTCACGGACTGTCGGTAAGGAAGGGAAGAGTCGGTACGTCATGGGTAAGGCTCACCCTCGGAGTGGTAACATATTGACTGTCAGTGAGGAATGGAGGAGTCGGTATGCCGCTATTTTTTGGCTTAGAACTGTCAGATCCATACAACTTCTCTTCATGTTCACAAATGCACCCGGTAGAAGTGCTTTCAATAGAGTCCAAAGGAAGATGGCTCCACTCAGCAGAGAATTATAAGAGTTATTTTGCCACATGATTCATTCGGGACTCACCTCGATGACAGGGGATGAACCATAGATACAGATCTAGAGAAGAAGAACTTTCGAAAAGCTGGAGAAGTACTAGCCGGAATATGGAGCAACGTTGTAATTGACGAGAACGATGTTATTGCTAAGTACGTTGAGCCGTACTCCTGTAACGAGCGTTTTTCACCGACGATGCCCTCGTCAGAATGGTGCCATAAGTATCTCCGACAGAGTCAATATTTACTCCGGGTTATTCATACTTTGAATATTCACCATTTTCGCTCAAACACTCATTCCTTTCATGCAAAGTTGGACTGTTCGTATTTGGTTGTATGTTTGGCTTACATTATAACGAAAAATGGTATCAACAACCATTTTATTTTTCTATTTTTCATGATAACAGATAGTTAAGTGCAACGACAGAACGTGCTGTGAAGAAACTCGAAGCTCACTGCGAGTTGTTCTTCCGGACGGCTTCCTACCCATTCCGTTTCCTATTATACAGAGCCTCAACGGTCTGAGTAATCCGAAGCCAGAAGAACACGACGGCAAGAATTTCACGTCCTTTTTATTGAGGCAGTTTCACCTGCGTCCAGCTGCCTACAACCATGCTGTACTCTGTTTTTGCGTTTACCTTCGCCCTGTAAGTCTATTCTAAGTCTTAGTGTTAAGTTGATATTTTTATTCCTGTACTTGCAATACCCTGCTTAAATCAACATGGCACCAACTAACGAGACCGGTTCAAATTTTTGGTCAGTAAAATATGTCTTGCCGACAATCCCCCCTTTCGACGGCCACAACATGCCCATTGACTCGTTTGTAGAATAATTACATCACGTAGAGACTCTTAGAAAAGCTTCGGATAAAATGACTTTCGCCAAATTTGCGCAATCAAAGGTTACAGGTCCCGCTTCTCAATATTTGATAGGCATTAACTGTAATGACGTCGAGGACCTCATAACTGCTCTCAGCCGAGCATACCGCCCGGATATCTCCATACGCCAGTTATCTGCTCAATTAGATAGAATGACACAACTACCATATGAGCGCATCATGGATTACTCGTGCAGAATAAGAGCAATATCAGAAGAAATAAGCACAGCGATCATAGCCAAGCACCCACCATACTTAAAAACGCTTCTACTGAATGATCTAAAGAAGGATACCTCTAGATCGTTTATTGGAGGGCTTCAGCCAGAATTGGAGTGGAGAATCGCTACTATCAGACCATTACTGACCTTCGAAACTGCCGTCACCATCGCCAAAGGGGAAGAAGCCGAGCTAATTAACCGTCAGATGCAATTCTCTGCACGATATTTTACCCCCGCTACACCCATGTGCCTGCCGTTGCCCCCCATACTGCTCCTCCGTCTCAGGTGCCCGCCGCAGCCTCCTTTATCCTCCCCCCGTCCCCCCCCCTGATGTCATTGCCCACACCTGGTTATGCTCATCAACCAGCGCCTCGTACCGAGCCTAGACCTTACGCCCAAGCACTCGATCCGAACATCTGTTCTGCTGGCCACGTTAATGCTCTGCCCAGCAGTTGTCAATTTTGTAACCACCTGGGTCGCTTCATCACGGAATGTCACCGTCGGCAAAGTCCAAGACATTGTACCAAATGTCACAGGATGGGCCACTTCCACAATGAATGCAACATAAACCAAGAACTACACTGCGACAATTGTAATCGCAGAGGCCACACAGTAGACCGATATAGATCCTCTTCGCGTAATAATCAAGGCAATGACGGCTCAAATAAACATTTAAACGGGAACATCCCCCACGGGGAAAACGCGCCCGCGAGCAATGCAAACAACTAGCGTTCCGATCTTCAAGTCATATCCTCATAACAGCTTCAGCTGACCCTCCACTAATTTCGATCGACACTCCCGAGCTGATAAAAATATCTACATTTATTATTGACACCGGTGCAGACGTCAACTTGGTCGAAGAAAGTTCCGTTAGGCCCCTTGTACGACGAACAACCGACTAACGTTTGACGCTGACTGGTATAAGAGACAAAAAGACGCAAACTATCGCAAGAACGGAAATACGTTTGATCAATGAATCCCATACCTTTCACTTGGTCCCTGACTCGTTTCCGATTCCGCACGACGGCATCTTAGGCCAGCTCGTCTTACGAAAAGAGAAAGCAACTATTTCTTTCAACTCAAACTCGGTGATGCTTGGATCCTCAATGCCAATCCACTTCAATAAATTCGATGAACCCTCGTCCGCACCCGAAAAAACGCGCCTAATTACAATACAGGCCCGTACCGTGAAAGCCATCCCACTAATAGTTGCGAACCCAGACACTGAAGAAGTTACCTTAAACGCATCGATTTAGGCAACAATGTTCTATATGGTGAAGCGTTAGTTGATAACCAGAACGGCATCGCTTACTCGCACGCGTTTAATTGTAACGAATCTGCCGTAGAGATAAGACTCCCAACAGTAACCCTAGACGACTCCGACGAGCCACTGAGTACAGTCATGCCCAACGCTACGCCCACTGCACCGAGTAAGCACCACAGCGATGCCTGCGCCAAAACCCTCGTTTCGCACCCAGGCCCTCTCCTCAGCAACTCAATAATTCTTTCTGCCGACAAGCGCAGATCGCGACCGACTAATAATTCGCCCCTCCTGCCCCATCCAGTCCACTGACCTCGCACAACTGCAATCCGATCCTCCTATCGCTGACGACAGTACACCCTGTCCCGGTGCCGCAACAGTGCTCTTGACTGACAGTAGGTCAGAAAGATTGGACGTCCTGAAGAGCAGCTTACATCTTGACCATTTGAATGACACCAAAAAACAATCTTTATTCAACCTCGTAACAGAATTCAACTATCTCTTTTATCTCCCAGGTGATAAATTAGGCCACACCAATTTATCTCATCACACTATCCCCACGACGGACAATACGGCTATTTATACCAAACAATACCGTTCTCCCAAGATTCACAAAGACGAAATCGAAACCCAAGTTGATAAACTACTCAAGCAAAATCTTATTAAAGATTCTTCATCTCCGTATAATTCCCCGGTGTGGATCGTTCCAAAAAAAACCGGATAGTGACGGCGATAAACGATGGCGTATGGTAATCGACTACAGAAAACTTAACGAAGAAACAGTCGGTGACGCATACCCCATGCCCGACATCACGGAAATCCTTGACCTGCTTGGCTCAGCTAAATACATTTCCACATTCGACCTTGCTTTCGGGTTCCACCGAATTCCCAGGCATCCGGACCACAGTACGAAAACCGCATTTTCGACACCTAGAGGCCATTATGAATTCTCTCGTATGCCCTTCGGACTAAAGAACGCCCCCGCCACGTTTGAAAGGCTTATGGACCAAGTCCTCCTAGGCCTACAAGGCAACGAGATGTTCGTATATTTAGATGACATAGGTATTCACGCTTGAAACTTGCAAGAACATGAAATTAAATTTCGGAAATTAATGAAGCGACTAACCGCTGCTGGTTTAACTCTACAGCCAGACAAGTGCGGATTCGTCCGCAAGGAAGTCGTTTACCTCGGACACCTCAAAACTGAGTCAGGAGTAAAACCTGACCCTGGTACATTAATAGCTGTGAAAGAGTATCCTGACCCCAAAAGTCCCAAAAATGTTAGACAGTTTCTTGGTCTTTTAGGTTACTACCGAAGATTTGTTCCAAATTTTGGAAAAATTGCTAAATGCCTTAACAATTTAACGAAGAAGGATACCCCTTCCGTCTGGACGTCCGAACACAAGTCTGCCTCCGAAACCTTACGCGATTGTTTTTGCAAAGAACCAATTTTACAACACCTGGACTTCAACAAACCATTTGCGCACACTACAGACGCGTCAAAATTTGCGATAGGTGCAGTTCTCAGTCAAGATAAAGACGGTGCCGACCTACCCGTAGCATACGCATCCCGAGCCCTCAAGCCCGCTGAATTGAACTACTCGGTACCTGATAGAGAATTCTTAGCCGCCTACTGGATTCTGAATCACTTCCGCCCCTACATCTATGGTCAGAAGTTCACTTTAATAACAGACCACGAGCCACTCAAATGGGTAAAACGCGTCAAGAAGCCTAATTCCCGTCTATTACGATGAAGCTTGGAACTGGCAGAGTACGACTTCGATGCGAAATACAAGTCCGAAAAATCTAATACCAACGCTGATGCTCTGTCCAGGAACGCGGCGCCCGACACCGCTCAAATTCTTCCTATAGATGCAAAACGCCCCTGTCCAACGACTGAAGCCTCTAGCGATAAACCAAAAAAACGCACTAAAAAGACTCATCAGTACCCCAGACGCTCTCGACAGACGACAGACGAGTCCACCAACCCAGCTCCGCTGAAACACCCTAAAATCTCACAACCCTGTAAGATGATACAGTCCTCTGATTCCTCTGATTCCTCTAATCTCTCCGACGATGAGTTCAGCGAGACAGAAGCTCCGTTGCTCAAACCCCCCCTCGTTATCCCGGCATCGATCACAATACATCGCCAACCTAAACGCTATCGCAAAACAAATTCTTCAACAAATCCTGGGCCTCATAAAAGGCCATACCTGAGCTATTTTTCAGATTCTTCCCTTAGCTCGGATTACTTACAGACCCCAGAAACTGAATCAGGAACCGATGACTTTTGTCCAGCCACCGATTTACCGGGCCCTTTTTATAGCGATTTTCTCATAGAAAGCGAAACTTTTCCTCTCATGCGTCATAGACGTATCAAAGAAATAAAAGCTGACCTATTTCTGCAAAAGGATAACTTGGTTCATTGCATATCGGCTGACTGCCAAATGTCAAAAGAAATCGCTTCAGAACTGACAGAACGTAGATTCATAAAGCGCGAACAACTTAGAGAATTCGACCCGACTGTGACTGACCTTATTTCTGTGGTACATGGAAACCGAAAAATCTACAGCGTAGTTACAAAGCCCAAATACAGTGACAAACCTTTGCCCCACGTTTATTTTGACACCTTGGTTAACTTTAGGAAAACCTTGCAAGAAGATGGCGTAACATCCGTCTCGATACTATTGATAGGTTGCGGACTCGACAAATTAGAATGGAGCGCGGTACGCAGAATGATCCATTATGTTTTTAAAAATTCGAAAATAAGTATCACCGTTTGCCGCCTCGACCCTCTGCTTCCTGCCACTGCGCGCCCCCGCATTACACCCTCACCCGTTTATACTAACCCCCCTGACCCCGTCCCTTTCACATCTGGATTACCCCCTCAACGCCATCTGCGAAAGAAATCGGAACGTCCAACTAAACCTGCAGCACCTCGTCTGATTCCATCTCCGCCCCCATCCACTGACGTCATCATGCCCCCCCCCCCCCGTGTCGGGCCTCCGCGTTGCGCTAGGAGATACCGCCCTGCTACTTCCAGGCCGACGAACCCTTCTTTACACTCTTGCTCTCCGCCCCCCTCGTCTCTCCCGCCCACCTCTGATAACGACGACAGTTCTGACTTGCTCACAGACACTGAAAACTATACGTGCAGTCAACAATTCCACTCCCATACGGAAATTACTGACCATAACCAGGACAATGAGTGCTCTCATCACTAACGATGATCAAATTAATGACCCTCATGGTTTCGCATATTTTATTGACAACTTGGACGACATACCAGTATCAGACAATGTCAAAGATACCAATGATGGACTTTTGATGCTTAAAACCAACTTCGCGCACTTCATATCGACAGACTGCGCTTGGATCAAGGGTATACCAGCCCAACTTGCCGGCGAGAATATGGTTGACCCAAAAATAGTAATGAGGCCTCGTCCGCGAGAATTTGATATCATTGAATCTCAGCACAATAGTCCACGTATACACCCTAGTATTGAAAACAAAAAGCTCAAATAAAAGCAACCTATACGATATCTTCAAGCTATTGTCCAAACTCGAAACGGCTTCAGCCGATCCAAACCTAAAGTCTCTTGCCCTCCCGATAACCGATGATAGTTTAGACGCTCTCGATCCCCGCGTTTTCCGAAAACTTCTATCCTATATTTTCGCAGACTTCGAAATTCAAATCATGCTTTGTCGGAACACCACTGTCATCCTAACGAATGTTCACGAAAAGAAATAATCAAAGAATGCCACGAATCGTCAGTCGGCGGTCATCAAGGTGTCACTAAAATATATAACCGCATTAGACAAAAGTATTTTTGGCCCCGTATGAAAGAACAAATCCAAGATTCCATAAGAACTTGCGAGAGTTGCCGAAGAAAAAAATTGATCACAGTAAAAACCGAATTGCCAATGATGATAACGGACACGCCTGCCTATGCATTCGACAAAGTGGCATGAGATATTATTGGACCTCTACCCCTTACTAAATCGAACAACAAATATCTCTTGACGATACAATGCAATTTGACAAAATTCCTGGACGCTATCCCTTTACCTGATGCCACCGCCAAAACGATAGGCGCAGCATTCGCAAAAGAATACATTACACGTTACGGTGCTCCTCGAGCAACACTTACAGACCAAGGACAGAATTTTATGAGCACAGGGATCAAACAACTTTGAAAACTTTCCAAAATTAAGCAAATACGAATCACAGCTTCCCGCCCACAGTCTAACGGATCGCTAGAACGCAGTTACCTTGTTCTCACTGAGCACATCAAACACTACACTGATGCTGGTCAAGACTGGGACGATTAGATCCGCTTTGCAAATTTTTGTTATCACACCGCGAAGCACGAAGGTACTAACTTCACCCCCCACCAACTAATTTTTGGCTCTCAAGCCAGACTCCCAACAGATGCGAACCCTGCCAGCGCGTTTACTCGTTCCTACGATTCCTTTCTTCTAGACTTAATCGCTAATCTATCCAGCATAAGAAAACACGCCGCGTCCAACCTACAACAAGCAAAGCATCGTTCCAAGACGTATTACGACCGTAATGTCAACAGCCAAAATTTCGGAGCAGGTCAAAAGGTCTACCTACTGAATGAAACCCGATCCAAATTCGACGACCACCATAAAGAAGTGTATACGATTAAACGTATAATTGACAATATTAACGCTGAAATTTGGATTACCCCCCGAAAAACTAAAATCGTCCATTTCAATAAATTGAAATTGGCACACTAAACCGACTAATTGACCTGGACCGACGCTTGAACGAATACGAACTTGACCTGACCAGCTTAGTAGACGCTATCCCCTTCGGGCAAAAAGGTATCGTCTATCCTAAAATTCTATCATCAGAACAAATTATTTCCAGCCTTAAACATATCCCTCACCCGCGATATACAAAACCCCAAATTCCTACGCGCCATGCCATCCACCACCCACACCTAGAAATAATACCATTTCCTGATGACCCGCCTGCTCGCTCTTCGTCGCTGTTCCGGACCCAATCGGAAATTGAAACGGCGGAACTAGGCATACCCAAGCCGCGTAAATTGCTCCCCGAGCAAAGCCTCAACGATAGCTCCGAACCACTCGAAGTCTGGCGCTAAGCCCTCCGCTATTAACAATCATATTCTTTCATTGCCTTATTCTGCCCGTAATAATCTGCAGCCATATTATAATCATCAGCATGTTGCATAAGTTTCGTTTATAATATACACAATATCTATCATGTGTACCACTACATTTATAAGACATCATTCAGAGAAACTTTGTTCAAATGTATACTAACCCACTTAAACGCGCACTAACATCTAGGCGCTATATTTTAAGACTGTTCTCTGTAATATTCTGTAAGTGAGTCACTACGTTTCATGGCATTTCACTTGTTTCTGAACATCCTATTCCGTACCCTCACCGAATGTTCTTCCCCAAGGGGGGGGGCATGTCACGTCCTCCAGACTTCTTATTCCTTTTCCACACTCTTAGTTACCTTACACTCTGTGGTCCACTCTTATCGTCCGTGAGTCAGCAGATTCTTCTGTAACTCGCGGCTAGCTTGCCTGCTACATCCCGCAAAACCAGGCAGATCCATCCCAGCGCTCAAGCAAGACGCCTGTCCCTCTAAACCAAGACCATACCTTTTTCTCTTGACCGACTACGTTGCATTGACCACTAATAAACAATCATATACTTTAAATCGTTTACCTTCCCTTAATACCGATTCTTTTCTATTCCATTCCCTTCCTGCATTGGGAGTAGTAGCACGCGAGTGCATAGTCGACGTGTACGGACCCTACAATAGCCAAATAACACCTTGGCTGGGCGTGGAGTAAGCTCCGATTACCGCTCATCGGAGCCTACGCAATCTACATCGTAACAATACCTTGGAATGGCGGGAATGAAGTAAGATTTTTACCGTTGATCAACGGTAGCTGAAGGCGGTAGTGAATTCAAGTTTTCACGATAGATGGACGAAGTTAAATTTTTGCGATAGATGAACGATAGCTAAAAACGGTAGTGAAGTCGAGTTTTTGATATGTTAAACGGTAGCTAAAAACGGTAATAAATTTACATGATGTTAAAGGAATTGAAAGTCGAAATAGAATTTTGAATAAGGTAGGCTAAAATATAGTTTGGAAAATTTTTTCATGACATTAAAGCTTTTAGTTAGTATCTAGTTAGAGCTCAGGTCTGTGGGTCCGTGCGCTTGCGGCGGTGGCATGTACCGGCCGGGAAATTATTGTTCACTTTGCGGGGCCCAACGTGGTGACGCTCGAGAAAATCTAGTGCCCATCCGGCGCGGTACCTGGGGCATTCGGCCTTGGTGTAGCCAGGCTGCTTACACCCGAAGCAAAACTTCCTCCTGAGTGTATCGCATTGCTTCGCGAGATACCTCACTTCGTCGCAATTGCAGCATGCCATGGGGTAGCGTCTAGCTAGTTCCTGCGTTGGCGCCGGTGTTTGCGGTGCAGGTCGTTGCGCGGCGGTCGCCCTTCGGTCTGACGGGCCGGCCTTTGCGACGAACGAGAAGTCCGGTGAAATTGATCGAAGTGGTACCGGCCTTGGGGTACGTTCACTCGTCACCATCGGTTCGTGGAACGTGACCGTGCGCCGTGGTTCCCTTTTGGTCCCTGTGTGTTTGGGGGAGGAAGTCCCCCGCAGGGTCTCGTGTAACAGACTCTCGTCCAGATCGTCAATGACCTTGATCGAGGATATTAAGGAGGATGTCGAGGAGTCCAGGAGCGGGGTAGGTTTGAGAGGAAGGGTAGAATCGGGAGAGGATAAGGCGGTAGCGAAGGTGGAGAGGGGCGAGACCAGTGGGATGGTCACGGTGGACTCTGGGTCGGTAGAAGTGCCTTGGCAGCAACAGCAGCACAGCAGACACTTGGAAGGGGTCTCAGCTAGTGTCTCAACCACCGGAGTTGAAGACGGCGGGATCTGCGGGGCCCGTTCATGTGACTCGGGTATTTCCTTCATCGTCCCGCGCGCCGCCTGGACCGATTAGAAGGCACAATAATCTTCTCCGGCCTCTATGTGAGCGAGACGTATCTCGTTGGCGAGGTCCTGATAGATTGCTGGTAGTAGCTGAATTAATCCAGCGAATCGCTCCAGCCGGCGCCAACCACGTCGGACATAGGCGTGGGGTGGCACTTCCTCTCCCATGATCTAGTATGTTAAATTACAATGCCTGAGATTGATAGAGCTTTGGGTCTTTCACATGCACCTTTCCCACTACGTTGTTCCCGTCTACTTGTTGCAGTTCAACCACCACCGTGGAGAGAAAACGAGAGAACTGGTAGGGTCCACTGAATCTTGGTGCCAATTTAGCAGCAACATGTTGAGTAGCAGATGACAGTGTGTTTGTCGTTTTAACACTAGTTCGTCTGTAGCGAAAGTTTGGTCTCGTAGTCAGAGGTCATAATATCGCGCCTGTCTACTAAAGGCGTCGTCGAGGTTTTCCGTGACCCAGTCCCGAAGTAGTTGAATATGTGTCATTTGTTCTGCCCATAATTTTGGGGGTGTAGATTGGAAAACTTTCGAAAACGAAGAAATAGTTAGTCAATTTTTAATTTTTTCGAAAGCTAAAGATTGCGATTCAGTCCAAGTCCACAATTGAGTTTTTCGCAAAAGTCGCGTCAGTGGTTCGATTATCGAAGCAAGGTTCGGAATAAACTTCCGGTACCAAGAAGCCATTCCTAAAAATTGACGTAATTGTTTTACTGTACGCGGGACTGGATAATTCATAGCGTGAGCTATTTTATATGGATCTATTTGTAATCCATATTCGTTAACCAGAAATCCAAGATATTTAACTTGAGAGCAGCAAAATTCGCATTTCTTGGGGTTGACCGTGAGGTTCGCGTGTCGGATAATTCGTACAACGCGTTGTAGCCACTCGAGGTGTTCGTCAAATATTTTTGCGGCGATGATAATATCATCCAAATAGATGAAAGCGTATGGATCCATATCTGGTCCAATTGAGCGATCTGACAACCTTTGGAATGTAGCCGATGCTCCATTTAATCCGTACGGTATCCGCGTGAAATGAAAAAGACTTTCACCGGGAACAATGAAGGCGGTTTCTTCGCGACTCGCCTGAATTAGAGGAATCTGGAAATACGCCTGACTTAGGTCGATAGTTGAAATATATCGGGCGGATCGGAGTTCATCCAGAATACTGTCCATTCGTGGTAGCGGATGCGCATCCTTTTTGAACGCCTGATTCTTTTGCCGGAAGTCAATACAAACCGGTAGGAGCCATTTGGTTTTTTAACCATTGCAATCGGTCTTGCCGATTTCAGTAGCGAGCATTTTGTCAACTTCCTCATCGATAGCTTCTTGTATTTTTGGCGATACTCGATATACCCGTTGCCTAATCGTGGGATGGTCACCTACGTCCATGCGGTGGGTGTCCAAATTAGTCGTACCTATTTTGTCGGACGCTGAGGCTACCTCTGATTTTAGTAAGTTCCGTAATTTGATGTTTTGCTCGTCGCTCAATGCTACAATTGCGTTACATTGTGCCTCGGGAGTGAATCGGGAGTACGTTTGAAATTCAAAAGTTACAAGAGAATTATCTTCGAATGACCAGTTACGTTCGGTAAAATTTACTATTATATTGTAACGTTCTATGACGTTGCAAAAATAAATGAGGATTCGTGAGCTTATTTAATGCGACAAATCAAAGGCGTAAATGAAATGTTGGGAGAAAGCTTCAATAGAAGGGAACGTGTTTCTAGTTTAAAGTCTGAAAAAAGACTGTTATTACAAATAATGACGCAGCAAGCTTGTTCTTTTTGAAGACATAGGAGGTTTATGAACTTCTTTTATATATGATGACTACTAGTTCATTGAAAGGGGCGAAACGGGTGATCTTACCCTTTGTAACACTACTACACCCCCCCCCCCCCCCCCCCCCCCGAGCAAACGAGTCGTCTCGACTCGGGATAGACAAAACAATTGTAAAAGTAATCTAGTAGTCAATGCTCGAAGGTGAGTTGGAGCTGTGGCTCTAAAAAATTAGAAGACTTCCTTTTTACTATCTGGCATTCACCCACAGTCTCAAGGTGAACCACAAAAAACCTTGAGCAAATAGTTAAGCATTAAATAGAATTTCCAAAATTTCATGTGCCTTGTTTCATAAAGGTAAGTGTTTTTTAGTGTTACGTGTCTTAATGAATTTGAAGACATCAAAATCATCCGGATCGACGTCGAAAAGGAAACCCATTCCTCCTTAAGAAAGATAGACCGGTCGAAACAGACACGGACGAGTACGTCGAGGCGGGAAACCGTAACCGAGAAAACTCTGGGACCAGGCAAGGTGAAGGCTGATTCCTTTTGAGAATTGGCACAGAAGATAGGAAAAGAATGGGTGACTGGATCCAAGATATCGTCCAGAAACAGCACACCCTACAGTTTGGGAGGACAAATGTGAGAGGTGGCAGATCAATCCAAATTTGCTAAGCGAATTTGGGAAAAGCATGAATAAGTTGAATTAAATATTCATTTCAGAAAGGAAAGTAACGATCTTATCTGAATCATTTTCATGTGGTTCTTGAAAACCAAGGCCACCAATCATCCTCAGGAATCGAGAAAGGTCGGAAGGAAAAGGCTGTGTGTCAAATAACCTAAAAAAGTGCTCACAAAAACTGACACTTGGGGTTAGTAAAATGTGTAAATCAAGCAATCGCTCATCGACCTCGACAAATAATCGTGGCTCCATTCACATTATAAAAGAAACCAAAGCCTATCCGACACACAATGGGATTCAAAAAAAGAAAACTTCTAGAAGGAAATAAAGAAGAAAACAAATTTCGAATTGATTAGCAACTCGGGAATAACAAATCATTGTAAGAAAAATTTCATCGAAGAAAGCTATACGTTTGAAAAGATGCCTATTGTAAATACACCTTCAGCTTCCGATTTAATAAACGGGGGTATAATAATCTCCAAATGTTTGTGGGAGAAACCCAAGCAAATGACTAAGCAAGAATTTAAACATCATTTTGAAGAACAATGGAAAAATCTGAAATGTGGCCGTAGTGAGACCATTCGAGAAAAGCATAAAATGGGACAATTATGTATCAATTGTATGGTTACCCGGTAAGTTTTTTATTTGAAAATTGAAAAATTCTTTTTTTTTTTGTAATCGAATTCTATTTGTGAAAATTCTTAACCTCACCATCTCTTTTCTTTTTATTCGAGTTCTTGTATTTAAGATAAATTTAAATTCTCTGTGTCTCATATGTTTTACCGCTGACAAGGATGATTGTTTTAAAAATAAAAAAAACACATTCAACATTCGCGGGAGAAGGTCCAGCATGTCACAAATGCAAGAAACCCTTATTTATAACAAGAACCACCAAAGTATTCAAAGAGTGCGAGAAACTAGAGAAGGCCTTCAAAATTATTACAGAGAAAATTTTTAAAACATAACTTTTATATTATCTTATGTTTCTCTGTTTATGATGTTCCAATGAAGAGAATTAATTTCACTTTTTGTTTTTTTTTCGCTTAATTAAGTTTATTCCTTATGAAACCAAGTATAGGTTATCCTGCGCACGTCGAGGAAGTGCAAAAATCTCGAAAAACTTGATCGGCTGTGGATTCTGCTTTAATAACCAAGACGGGGGCTGATAATGAAGAAAAGGTTTGTTTCATCAACCAATCTTCATGAACATCATGAATAGTTCTGAGTAACTCTAAAGAAATATTTGATTCTTTCTCACGAGAACGGGAACAGACCCGGGCGAAACAAGTCTCTGGCGAAACTCGCAGATAATTAAATCTACTCTGAACTCAGACGAGCGAATGAGAAGAGAGAATTTTTCCAATAATCAATGAGATTCAAAGTCGCGAAAGTTTTCCGATCTTCGGCGAGCTCCTATGGAACAATTGCTACTAAATATTGATCTCTCCATTACCTTTACAGATAACGAAGTTGTCTGAAGATGCCTGTCTAACATAACCATTTGAGCGTAATGCTGAAAATGAAAGCAATACCGGTCAGGCTCCTGATACATTAAATCTAAAAGATTAATACCTGCGACGTCTGGATATTCTTCAAGAGGTTCTAGAAGTGTGAAGATCTGGCGGTCGGCTACAAACCTTTTAGTAAATGTTGATTTTCCGTAACCGATATTCCTTTCAATAATAATTGTAACTGGTCGAGTTTCATTCAATTGAATTCCATAAGAAAAATTCTTCTTCCAGTCAATGACCGACTGTAAAGAAGGTTAAGTCGATCATAGTTGACAAGAGTGTACTTCTGAAGATGTAACCTCGGAAGATGTTCCAGGTCTTGGGGAGTTTGTTTCGGGTTGATCTTCTTCAAATGGAGCAAGACGGTCCAGGTGTACTACTTTTGCCTTGGAGTAAAGGTTTTTTTGGATCCTGCAAACGACATCATTGATCCGGTTAACCACTAAGTAAGGGCCTTCCCAGGTTCTTTGTAGTTTCGGACATCGTCCCTTCAGTCTTCAAGGATGAAAGAGCCGGACAGAATCTCCGGAATTGAATTTCCAATTCCTGGCTCGAATATCATAACGAGTTTTTAATTTATCCTGAACCATAGAAATTCTATTTCTAGCAAAGCTGTGAATATCTTCTAAGCGTTGTTCTGAAAGAGAGGCATAATATGTTTGGTGCTGTTTTTGCACAGGAACAGGGCTTTTTTCTGAATCTGACGGAAGTCGAATATTTCTTCCTGTGAGCATGAGGGCTGGCGTCTGTTTTGTCGTCTCATGAATCGCAGGCCTGTAGGATGAGAGGAAAAACGGGATTCAGGAGTACCGGTCTTCTTGATTCTGCTCTACGATGGACGACAAATATTGTAGTAAGGTTAGATTCAGACGCTTTATCATGCCGTCAGATTGAGGATTCAAAGGAGTCGTACGAGTCTTTCTAACCCCTAAGATCAGGGTAACCTCTTTCATTAAGGTTGACTCAAAATTTCGGCCCTGATCAGTATGCAGTTCTAGAGGAACTCCGTGTCTACAGGTGAACCCTCTAACAAACACTTGAGCTACAGTACAGGCTTCTTGATTGGCAAGTAAAACCACTTCGGGCCACTTGGTAAAATAATCGGCAATAACCAGAGCATATTTATTTCCTGAATAGGTTGTTGGAAAAGGTTCGAGAATGTCCATTGCTATTCTCTCAAAAGGAGCTCCTACGTTGTAAACTTGAAGAGAGCTATGTCCTTTAGCTCGAGGCCCTTTCGTTTCCGTGCCGATTCGACATCTTCGGTACCAATTTTCAACGTCCGTGCGGCAACGCGGCCTAAAGTAGAAGTTGCGTATCCTACCTCGAGTTTTGTTCGAGGCGAAGTGTCCGCCTGTAGGAGAATTATGGTGAAGAGCAAGAATCTCTGAAATTCGAGTCCCAGGAACCAAAAGTTGTCACCTGATTTCCTTCAAGTCTGCAGATTCCCATTGACGGTATAGAATTCCGTCAAATAAAAGGATAGAGTCCCATTGAGCCCAAAAAATTTTCAAGTCTGGCTTAGCCGAAGATATATCTTGCCAGTCCGGGCGGATCTCTGTTTTCTGATAGGACTTAATTCGAGTTAGTATGTTGTCCTCTTGTTGAGATTTTCTTCATTTCTGTAGGTCTTTTACGAGAGAAACCTTCCGTAATGAAGGAGGGGGGTTTCGATTCTTCTCTAGACGTGCACATTGTTTACATTCTGGCATTTCTTTGCAGGTTCTTCGGGAGAGAGCATCAGCGTTTTCGTGTTTTATTCCTGCTCGATGACGAATATCAAAGTCGTACTGTCCGAGCCTCTCTAACCATCTAGCTACCTGAACTTCGGGGGATTTGAACGCAAGTAACCACCTAAGGGAAGCATGATCCGTTCGTATCAAAAATCTCCTGCCGTACAGATAATGATGAAAATAGACCGTCATCTTTACAACAGCTAATAGTTCACTACGAGTGACACAATAATTTCTCTCGGTTTTACTCAGGATCCTATTGAAATAACTAATCACTCTTTCCCGACCTCCCTGAAATTGTGACAGAACCCCACCTATTCCCGAAAGAGAGGCATCTGTATCCAAAATAAATGGAAGTTCGACCTCTGGATAAGCTAAAACCGTCGAAAAAATAAGATTATTCTCTAATTTCTTAAAAACTTCTTCGCATCCCGGGGTACGGTCGAAAGGAATCTTGATTACAGTTAAGTAGTGGAGAGGTTTGGCTATGCTAGCGAAACCTTTCACAAATCTTATGTAATGAGTACATAGACATAAAAGCTTTGTACTTGCTTTTTATTTTTAGGTGTCGGCCAAGAAGAAACCTTCTCGATTTCAGACGGTTCGGTCTTCACACCTTGAGCTGAGACGATGTGTCTAAGGAAGTCCACTTCTCTTTGGAATAAACGGCATTTTTTCAGCCTCATTTTTAGGCCTGCTTGCTTCAGCCTGGTATAAACTTGTTTGAGATTGGGAACTTCTTCCTGAAAGTTCTTGCCAAAGACGATTATATTGTCTAAATAAACTAAGCATATTTTGCCAGTGAGCCCATGAAGAACAGCCTCCATCATTTGTTCAAAGGTAGCCGGGGCATTACTTTAACCAAACGGCATAACCTTGAACTGCCACAATCCTCCTAATCCCGTGACTAAAGCTGTTTTTTCTTTATCTAGAATATCCATTTCGCCCTGCCAGTATCCACTCTGTAGATCTATGGTACTGAACCAAGTGGCTCCAACTATCGGGTCGAGTGTCTCGTCTATTCTGGGTAGAGGGTAAGAATCTTTCTTTGTTATGTCATTCAACTTCCTGTAATCGATACAAAATCGTTTGAATCCGTCTTTCTTGTTAACAAGGACGATTGGTGAGGCCCAGGGGCTAGACCATGGTTCGATTACGTCATTCGCCAGCATGTCTTCCACGAGCTTCTTCACCTCTTCCCGAGCGTTGAGAGCGAGTCGCCGAGAAGCCTGTTTTATTGGTGAATTTTTTCCAACGTCGATCTTTTGCTTGACGGAAGTACATCGGCCTTTATCACCACTATTTTTGGCAAGAGAATCTATGAACTCTAGCAAAAGAGATCTGAACGATTCAATCTGAGCTAGTTTCAACGAAATCGAAGATTTCTCAACAAGGCTCTATAAATGTAAAGGAAAATGGTGTTGAAAATCGCCTTCAGAAAGTTATACTTCTCGAATTCTAGGAGGAGTCCAATAAATTCCATTCCTATTCGCACAAAGAGTGATTTCGCGATTGTTTAAAGTTAGTGAATTTCTTTTGGTCGAGATAACACAGTTATGAGCTGTAAGAAAGTACATTCCCAAAATACCTTCATCCTCTATATCTGCTATGAAAACCTTATGTGGAGAGTCGATACAACCAAAAATGTTAATTTGAACAGTCACCTGTCTCAAAACTGGGAACATCTCTCCAGTGGCTGTTCGCCGGGATAAAGAGGGAACAATCTGGTCATCGGATTCAAAGAGATCCGATCGAACCACGGTCACTTCCGCGCCGGTGTCTATTACCCAGAGACAATCGACGCCATTCACGGTACCGCGAGGGTAAAGACCAGACTGTCTTAGATTTCTAATCGAAGACTGTTTACTCAGTTGGCTTTCACTTTTGACAATTCGCGATGATTTTCGCCCTGGAAAATCATCCGAAACTAATTTTTTGTACCAGTTTCAGCTGAAGAGCTAGATTGAGGATTTCCTTCCCTAATTTCTATTTTTCTCCTCCGCCAATTTTGGGAATTCAAATTCGAGTTCTGTATCATTTCTCTATTATTCTGTTTAGGTAAAAACCATGATTGGCATCATGTCCAATTTTATTACAAAACAAACAAATCCAGACAGTTTGATCTGTCGTAACCGCGCTTTTAATTTCGCGTTCGGTATTTCGATTTTGAAAAGAACCACAATTTTAACGTTCATAGTTATTATTATTATTCTTATTTCTAAAATTCTGAAGCTCAGTCTTTTCCGAGCGCTCATGTTCTCGTCTTTTTGAGGTGTCTTTAGTTACCTTAATCTGACGGAGTTTGCCTGACCGGAAATATTGTTTCGTATGGCCTCCACCTTGAGGGCTTTGGCCGTTGCCTCTCGTAGAGAAGTTAGACCTGATGTTCCAACAGCCATTTAAGTTTCAGGATCACTAATAGCTTTAAGAAAAGCCCGACTCGCTAATAAATTACGGGACGGTTCGTGATCTGGTAAAGCTACTCGAGAAAGTCGTTCAATATCTTGACCAAGTGACGCAAGGTCCTCGACTCGTCCTTGTCTCCTTGTCTGCAATTGAGCTGTATATAATTTTGTCCAATGGTCATTACTGTATCTCAATTTAAGCGCGGAGCTGAGTTTATCATAATCGGAAATTTCTTCCTCTGCCAATGCTGTCAAAACATTTAAAGCAGGAGTCAAAAGACAAGAGGCAAGGCTGTGGGCCTTCTTGGCGGGGTCCCACTGATTATGATTTGCAGTGGTATTAAATTGTCTTCCATACTTATCCCATGAAATTGTCCCATCAAAAACGGGTGGTTTTAGAGAACAAATAGCTTTCTCGAATATTTGAGAAGAAACCCCAGGAATTCTTGAATTATTCAATTGACTCTAAGGAGAATAACGTGGCTGAACGTGAGACGGAGGCTCGGAAAAGCCTACCTCATTTTCTACCCTTGTTCTACAAATTGGGAAATTGTCTATTTATCTAATAAAAGGAACAGATCTTGTGTTGTGAATATCTCGGGAACGTCCTGGATATTGGACTTCCTAAACAGCTGGAGAAGGAACAGGAGAAGGATGCAGAGTAGCAACTTCAGAAACTCGAGGAGTGACGGCCGTTTCTCCAGAGCCGCTCGTCTGTTGAACCGACTGAAGAGCCACAACATTTGTCCGGAACAGTTCATGTAGGCTGGTCCCCGAATGTTCTTGAGCCTCTCTGTCCAGTCTCCGCTGTTCGTGTTGGTCTTTAAGTAGTTGAACCAGTTGTTGTTGGTGACGTTCGGCGGCTTCTTGTTGCTGGTTCATAATTCTTAGTAGGTCAATCTGAGTAAGAGAGACCGCCGAAAGTACTGGAAGAGGGTCCACTGAAGATGCTGATACTGCTTCACGGACTCGCGGATTTTCCGTGATAATAGGGTTATCTCTGCAACTCTTCCTCCGCCGAGAGCGTGTCAAATGACCATTGCTCATGATTAATTCACGCATTGAATTGACTCAAGAAAAACTCAAGATCCCACTTCTGACAGCAGTGCACCGTTCTATTACGTTGCAAAAATAAATAAGGTTTCGCGAGCTTATTTAATGAGACAAATTAACGGCGTAAATAAAATGTTGTGAAAAAGCTTTAATAGCAGGGAACGTGTTCCTAGTTTAAAGTCTGAAATAAGACTGTTTTTACAATAATGTTGGTTGATGCAGCAACCTTATTCTTTTCAAAGACATAAGAGGTTTACAAGCTTCTTTTATCTATGATGACTACTAGATCATTGAAAGGGGCAAGACGGGTGATTTCAATCTTTGTAACAATATCAAATTTGTGAAGGAAATCTGGACCTATTATGCAATCGAAGCTGAGGAAGGGTATAACGCGAGCTTGGATATCGCAGATAGTCCGTTCTAGTTCTATCGGCACGATTATTTTACCAGTGACGTCAGCCTTTCGGCCGGCGGCCGTTACGACTACTCCTAAATGAGATTTGTGAATAAGGAAGCCTCGCGGTTCGATCAATACCGAAGTTTTTGAATTCACAAAGGTTCGGGATGAACCGCAGTCAAATAAAGCCCATACCCTTAAGTCACGTATTTTGAGAGCCAAGAATAATAGTGGTTTCCGTGAAGTGGGTAAACCGGACTACAGAATTCAGTTTGCTCGGTAGGTGAAACGGTAGTAGTATTAATTTCTGTAGTACCAATAAGTTTAGTAGTAGTAATAATTTCGGTAGTATTAATAATTTCGGTAGTATTATTCATTTCGGTAGTATTATTAATTTCGGTGGTATTATCAATTTCAGTAGTATTATTAATTTCGGTATATTATTAATTTCGGTAGTATTATTAATTGCGGTAGTATCATTAATTTCGGTAGTATTATTGGTTTCGATAGTATTAATATTTTAGGTAGCTAAAGAACAAGGTCTGACAATCTGTTCGAGCGAAGTATCGGGCTCTATTGTGGGTGTGTGTTCCGAGGTTGCCCTTGCGCGCGGTTTCCCTGAAAGTTTCCCGCACACCAGGTACATGTAGCTTTGGTGTACCCTGTCAGCACGCACGTGAAGCTATTCTTTGTACGGGGCGCGGTGCACTGTCGGTGATAATGTCCGTAGCCCAGTCGAATTAGGATTTGACATCTGGAAAATTGCCAGTATCAATTTTCCTTCGGAAATCGTTGGGGCGGGAGGGGTCTCTGGCAGTCTACATTTTGGTTTTCGGGGTCCGCAAGGTGTTGCATTTTCCGCCATCTTGAATTTAAGGGTGAATTTTGTTTCTTGAATAACTTGTTTATTTTCACTTTTACACGAAAAATGTTCGTAACCAAAGTTAATTTGAATAAAATTTCCTACAATTTTGGTCCTCATCAACCTTTTCGTAGGGTCGATATTTTGTTATTTAGACCCAAAAAGAAGAGGTGAAACTTTGTTATTCAATTACCACCTTTATTTTCCATTTTACACGAAAAAAGGTTATTACCAAAGTTGTTTGGAATAAGATTTCCTACAATTTTGGTATTCATCAATTTTTTTGTAGGATCGATATTTTTCTATTCATACCCGAAAAGAGGTGCAAGTGAAATTGTATTATGGACTGATTCATCGGTTTTTCCAGTAATAAAACATCTGCGTGCTAAGAGTTAATAAATTCTTTTTCGATTTAGGATTAAAACCTTGAAGCCCCTTTGAAAATACCCCCTTTGAAATTGCAATAATGCAATTTCACCCGCACTTCTTTTCGGGTCTGAATCGAAAAATATCGATCCTACGAAAAAATGGATAGGGACCAAAATTGTAAGAAATATTATTCCGAACAACTTTGTTAATAACCATTTTTCGGGTAAAATTGAAAATAAAGGTGATAATTGAATAACAGAATTTCACCTCCTCTTTTCGGGTCTGAATGAAAAAATATCGATCCTACGAAAAAATTGATAAGGACCAAAATTGTAGGAAATTTTATTCAAATCAACTTTGGAAATTTTATTCAAATCAACTCCAATAAATCTATTGGTATATTTATTATATAGAAATACGTTAGGTTAATATTCGAATATTCGGGACAACACCTGACATTCGTGGCGCTTTGTCTGCGATCTTGTTTTTGACTCAGTGTACAGAAAAAACAACACTCTTGCTTCTCACACACTCACTCGGTATTAGAATACAGACGTGTAGGTCAGATTCGGTTTCCTCAATGTCAGTATACATTACAGAGTGTAGATATATGTGTGTACAATATAAATGTATAGTACATACATCAACACGCCTCCTTACATTTGTATTGTACACTTGATCATTTTCATTTTAACTTATACGATATTCATCATTATTCTAAACCTTTCAAATTTTTTCCTACCTAAAGCCTTTGTGAATATATCCGCTATGTTTTTATTAGAATCGATCTTACATACTTCGATCAGTCCTTCTTTTACGCTCTTTTGTACATAATGGTAATGAATTTCTATGTACTTCGAATTTTTTGTAAAGTTCCCATAATTTGCAATATTTATCGCGCCAGTGTTATCCTCAAAAATCTTTATCGCTTCAGACATTTTAACATTAAAGAAATTTAACAATTCTTTGACAAACTTTATCTCGCTCACCGCCTCTGAAATAGCTATATACTCAGCATATGTTGACGCTTTCGTTACACCTTTTTGCTTTCTCGATTTCCAGTCGATCACATTTCCAAACAGTCTAATAACATACGCGGAAGTGGACTTTCTGTCAATAATATCCCCAGCCAAATCCGCATCTACGAAGCAATCAATTATTTCACTATTCTTATTTCTATTATAGTTCAGTTTTAGGTTTTTAGTCAGGTACAAGTATTTCAGTACACGCATTGCATACTTCCAATGTGTTTCGTTATATTCATTCTGATACCTGCTTAAATAATTTACACTGTAGCATCGGGTCTTGTTTTCGTACTTATGTGAGACAACTCACCTATTAAATTTCTATATTTGATGTGTGGTTCACAATCATTAGCCTTTTCTAATTTCAAATTGGTTTCCATAGGAGTGCTGTATAGTCTGCTGCCTTCTAGCTGATATTTACATGCCAATGACTCAATATACTTTTCCTGACTTAGTTTCATATCACCTCTTTTATAATCGTACACTATGTTTATACCAAGATACTCTTTGACTTCTCCCAAATCCTTCATTTTAAATCTTTCTGACAGCAATACTTTTGTTTTTTTTTTAATTTACTCTCGGTATTACAACAAATCAGTAAATCATCAACATAAACTAACACATACATAATATTTTCACCCACTCCATGACTGTACAAGCAATCATCAATTTCACTCCTTTTAAAGTTTAACTTTGTCAAATACTCATCCAGGCATTCGTACCAAGCTCTTGGACTTTCACGTAGTCCATACAGTGCTTTAATCAGTTTACATATTCTTTTTGTACCATCTTCATAACCTCTAGGTTGACGTACATATATCTCTGAGCTTACCAAGCCGTTAAGGAAAGCAGCAGCTACATCTAATTGTTCAATTATTAATCCATATTGGCAACAAAAGGAAAATAAAATCTTCATAGTTGAGCTTTCGCTACAGGTGCATATATATCGTCAATTACATTTGTTTGTTGATATCCTAATACAACCAATCTTGCTTTATACGAACCATTAGATTTCCTCGTATAAACCCATTTTACATCTAAAATTTTCATATCCTTTTTTTTCGTTTACCAGGACCCATGTTCCATTTTCATCTAGACTTTCTATCTCTTTGTTCATAGCTTCAACCCACGACTCCTTTTCTTCACTATTAACCGCCTCCTCAAATGTGTGAGGTATATCGACTCTACAAGAATTTACTTGAATGCTATGTGCACTATTTAAAGGATATCTTACCGGAATATTTCTTTCACGCGCAGGTCTAAGTGGAAGTTGTAATTCTAGCAAGTTTCCTTTTCTGGGCTTTCCACTATAGTTTTATTCAACTCATTTTCATCCTTCAACATGTCATCATCTGAGTTCTCACCCTCGTTAGTATCATACTTATTATTCAGATCATTATCATCATAGTCAATTCCTATACATTTTACATCCTTTTCAATTACATCGACATTTCTAGCAACTATTATTCTGTTATTGAGTAGGACTCGATAGCCAACATCACTGTAACCTAATAATACACCCATTTCGGCCTTCTTATCAAATTTTGAATCCCTACATTGTTCAGGCCTTTTCACAAAAACTTTACTCCCGTATACCCTCAAGTTCTCTATATTTGGTTTTTTTTTAAAGAATATTTCATACGGTGTTTTTCTTTCGACTGTGTTTGTCAAGGTACGATTTTTTAAGTACGTTGCTGCCATAATGATTTCAGGCCAAAATCTTTTATGTACATTTGCTTCTGTTAACAGACAACGTGCCATATTCATTATTGTCCTGTTAAATCTCTCAGCCGTACCGTTTAGTTCATGCACGTACGGTGGGCAATTATTTAGTGTTATTCCCTTTTCTCTTGCATAGCTATAAAATCTGTTATTTAGGTATTCTTTGCCATTATCGCATCTCAAAATTTTTACTCTCTTTCCTGTTATGTTCTCGACTTCATTAATGTATTGAACTAGACAATCAAACACTTCACTCTTGGTTTTAATGCAATACACTTTAGCTACTTTACTGTAGTCATCAATGAAGGAAACAAAATATTTTTCTCCGTACAAACCCGCTGTTTTGAAACTACCACAAACATCAGTGTGGATAATTTCTAATACGTCTTTAGCCTTAGTTCTATTGTTATTAAAAGGTAAACAGTGCATTTTACTCTCAATACAGGTTTTGCATTTCATGTATTCGGATTCCAACTCACAAGGGATACCTGTTACCAATTGTTCTTTACTTAATGTGTTCAGATACCCAAAATTAACATGGCCTAACCTCCTGTGCCATTTCTCTTTTAAACTCATTTTATATGTATTATTGCATTCGATATTGTTAACATTACCCATTTTATTTTTTAATGTACCTTTTAGTTTCAGAATTTTATTCTCTTTGAACCCTACTGCAATTACTTTATTATTACTATCAATAATCTCCGACGTATTACCCTTTGAGACAATTACGTTTTTTTCCATTATTTTTCCATAGCTAATTAAATTTCCATGCATTTTTTCCGCGAGAAATACATTTTTCATATTCACTTCATTTTTTGTTCCATACGCATTAAAATAACACACTACGTTCCCTATCTTCGTTGCTTTTATTGATCTATTATCCCCCAAGAAGATATCAATCGGTTTCTTTAGTTTTATACTCTTTTCAAAATATTTCTCATCGTTGACAATGTGATCGCTACATCCGCTATCTAGTAGCCACAAAATTTCATTGTTACATAACTTTGCGCCCTGCGCCGCATACGCCGTCGCTACCCATGCGCTTGCGCCCGAATCGTTGCTGTGATGTTGTTGTTGACCTATGTTGGCTCCCTGCCGATGAGAGTTTCCGTGCCCTCTGCCATAGCTTCCTCTTCCTGCTCTGCCTCTGGTCCGACCACGTAGCGAGCCTCTCCAACTGCCGTTGCTTCGTCCAGAGCTGACGCCATATTGTCCCGCATATCAATCGCGTGCGAAATGCCCAAATTTTCCGCACTTGAAACAACCTTCCCTTTTTTCCTTTTTGGCGGCAAATACATTCGATTTTCTTTCTCCTAGATCATTTTTATTCTTCATTTCTGCTATTTGAATTTTTTTCTTCACGTAAGCTGCTGTCTGATCTTCTTCTTTCAGTGCATCGATCAAGTCACCGATGTAACTGTACTGACTTGGTAGCGTATTCAACATGTAATTCAATTTTTCTCTTTCATTTACGTTTGCGCCCGCACTTTTCAATTCGTTCATGCATTTTTCAAATTCACTAAAAAATGTCGCCGAGTCTTCATATTGCTCAAGTTTCATTTTTTCTAGTTTATTTCTATAAGCAATTTGTAGCGCCGTAGATTCTTTCAAGTATATTTCATCAAACTTTTTTATAATTCCGTGAGCCGACGTCTCGTTGCACACGATCTCCAACTGCTTGTTTGAAATTGCACTGTAAATATAGTTGATCGCTTTTAGATCGTTTTCGTCCCATTCTTCTTTATCTGTACTTGTTTTTTTTCTTTTTATCACCTCATAACACTTTTTCATTCTTAGGAACACCATTACTCTTTTCTTCCACATGTTATAGTCTTCCCCGTCAAACACTGGTATGGTGGTCCTTTTTTCCTCCATCTTGGATCTTCTCCAACGTTCTCGAATGTTCCTTCGTGTTCGAATTTTCTGCGTTTCACATACGCGCACTTTCTCGTTTTACTTTACTTCAGGCCAAGAAGGAACCAGGCTCTGCTACCATGTTAGAATGGTTGGGAAAAAACGAGACTCCAATAAATCTATTGGTATATTTATTATATAGAAATACGTTAGGTTAATATTCGATTTCCTCAATGTCAGTATACATTACAGAGTGTAGATATATGTGTGTACAATATAAATGTATAGTACATACATCAACACGCCTCCTTACATTTGTATTGTACACTTGATCATTTTCATTTTAACTTATACGATATTCATCATTATTCTAAACCTTTCAAAGTTACAATCATTTTTCGTGTAAAATTGAAAATAAACAAGTTATTCAAGAAACAAAAATTCACCCTCAAATTCAAGATGGCGGAAAATGCAACACCTTGCGGACCCCGAAAACCAAAATGTAGACTGCCAGTGACCCCCTCCCCGGCCCAACGATTTCCGAAGGAAAATTGCTACCGGCAATTTTCAAGATGTCGACCCCTTATTTGATCCAATTCGACTGGGCTACGGGTTGCTGGCAATTGTAACATACAAATCTAGGAGATGTGCGTGCAGTTGTTCACTCGGGAGTCGGTATAAATGGATTGGAATCGGTAGATGGGGCGGTAGAAGTTACGGGAGAGTTAATGTTACTCGGATTTTCACTCTGACTATAATTATTCCAGTTGCCGGTATTATTCCTAGGCGATATTTGGTTATTACGGAAGTCGGGTCTAGAATCAGAATGCTTTCTATTAGCGTTAGGATTCGAGCAATTTTCTTGGCCAGACGTTTGATACGCAGCATTAACGTTATCTGTTGGCTCATCCTCTAGACATAGATTGGCTAACGCGGGTCGCGGTTGACGGAAGTTAGAGCATCGTCCGCGATATGCTAGTTCCGGTAGCAGTGAGTTTTCGCGACTCTGTGGCGCTTGGTATTTGCTATTTGCCGCAAAACTTATCTCCAATCGTCGGGCGATATCCTCTAAATCGTCAAGATCTTCAAGATCTTCCCGTCTTATCAGCACTTGAAAACGCGGTAGCCGGTTTCGATAGCCATAGTCCATCTCCTCATCATGGGAGAGTCCGGGGCTTAGCCGAATGGAAAAAGCACGCATATACGTGAGGTAATCGGCGCCTGTGTAGAAATTGAAACATGGTACAGGTCGGGTTCTCGATAGCTCGCCAGATTACAAATCGGGCCCAGATCCGGCTGAACTGTGGCAGCCCGTTAGGGTCCTGGCTAAATATTCCCGTTTTAGGTACTGTGCCCGATCGAGGACCAATTAGGCTAGCTACTATCGTACCCTACTTGCGCCACAATTTCTGCCAGGACCATGCCCGAAATGCCTATATTCTGTAAGTCGGGGTGTTTTGGATATACATACACACAATTAAAATATTCCATTTTTAGAAACTGGAGTTATTTATTACTTAACAATATCAATATTATCACAATATATATAGAAAATTAACAAGTATCACTTTTTTTTAATATCAAAATACATTATTTCTAAAATCTTTCATAAACTAAAAATCAAAAGAAATAATAAGGTTCGTAAGTATTAGGCTGGTTCTTATTTGGATCATGTCACGCTCACCTCCAAAAAGTAACCACGTTATATACAAAATAAAATCAAGCTAAATACAAAAAAATTTGCGAAAAGTTTAACACACCCCACCAAGCAATCGAACTTTTGTAAGAAAAAATTTATTAATTTGAAATTTTTCCAGAAAACGGTTTATCACTTTGAAACTATATATTAGAGAAAAAATTTCATCCGGCTATTTTATAGTAAGGCTTTCGTGAATCTAATATTTATTACGTTATCAGCGATCATTTTTTCCGTGATAAATATTCGATTTATTGAAATTCTACACAAGATCTGTTTGAGAGAGGATTCAACTTCTTGAAAAATAGTGACTAGAAATATTTCGATGATATATAGTTTCAAAGTAATAAACAATTAGCTAAAAAAAATTGCAAATGCATGCATAAATTTTACTGCTTGGCGAGGCGTCTTAGAGTCATCTGAAAATTTTTTGGATTGAACCTGACTTTTTTCCATATAAAATGATTACTTTTTGGCGGTGAGCGCGAAGACATTCAAAAATAACCCGAATGAGAATCAAATCCGCCCAAAAATTATTATACGACTAACAGAGATCGAAAACTAATTTGACTCAATATAAAGGACTAGAAAAATATCAACTATTATAATAACTATGTATTTATTATTTGAACAAATATAAACAGATTTATAAGATAGGTATACTTACGGCACGTCACCATGACGTTACTGTATTTTTCGGCAAAATTATTTTATTTTAATTGTAATTATTTTGCTTTTGTTATATGAAAAGTGCTGTATATGTATATTAATTTTGAGTAAGAATTTCTTCTCTGCATGCACGATGTAAGGAGACTGTAGTGTGTAGATGTTTATGTTTACCATTTTCAATCCTTTGCTTCCGATGAGAAGCCCGTAAGACGGCAATGCCGTCTAATAAATGAGATGCGGGTGTGCAAATCATTAATCTACGAGAGAATTTTGTTGAGAATATGTAAATTTGAACAACTGGTAAATTTGAAAAATTAACGACGGAGCCAGGAATCGAACCTGGAATCTAGCGATGCTTTACCGGAGACTTACTCCACTAGACCACCTAGCCGCCCTGACTCTGTTGTCATTAATTTCTCTCATAACCAGTGTTCAGTGCCTGAGCGTCGTTTTGTGCCCGTGTCATTGCGATCTCGAGTGCGAGCCGCGCTCGAGCGATTCGTCTCCGCAGGGATGCCAAATCTCGCGTAGATGAGGAGGCGAGCGCGCATCACGCATTTTTTAAAACAGTCGAGTTACGTCGTCCGTCTAGTGACGATCGTGAGTGACGCCGTGCGTTCTCTCGTACTACGACCAAAAGACGAGAGGCCCAAATATACTCTCGTATACGTTCGCTCTACGGAGTGAGATAGATGAGTACGGCCCGAGTGTCTCTCATTCTACACGGGACCGAGTGCCCATACACGCATACCAAGGGTCTTGCACCCTTTCATCATACAACGAGCCCGAGCGCTCTTGGTGTACTACCAACACCAATCATACTCTCATACACGTTCGCTCCTCGGAGTAAGGCAAACGCAAATCATACGAAATTCGATCGAATCGAATAAAACAAAAATCGCAATACGAAACGCACACGAGATCGCGGTGGCACGAGCCAAACGAGCTGTAATCGGCATATACACATTCATATACACAATCGACACATACTTTTATACGTTTACAAATACACGTTCATACTTCGTGGGTTTTTATGCCGCAAGGCTTTTCCCACAAGAGCCAATAAACATTCATAATTCGATGGCTCAAACGCGAGAGTTTTTTATTCAAGAAAACCTCAACCTCTATCCTTCACCCTAATAAAAAGGGTTCAATTCAAAACTACGAGGCAACTTCGCCTATGAAGAAGCTTCGACTATACAACCAGTGAGTTCAAATTTGTTTTTATGTGCCCGATTTGTATGAGTAAGAATTTCTTCTCTGCATGCACGATGTAAGGAGACTGTAGTATGTAGATGTTTATGTTTACCCTTTTCAATCCTTTGCTTCCGATGAGAAGCCGTAAGAAGAAGAAGTAATAAAATAGTAGTTTTAGAATCTTAGTTCAATAGCTTGTTGTAAGCGCGCGATACTGGTATAGCTACAGTTGGAGCAATAAAAATAATAGCAACTTTGAGGAAAGAAATTCAGCAGTATATCAAAACAGCCTTGCTCCACGTTCATCATTTCTCATGATCTTGTATATCTATATCACTCATGGGCCATTCCTTCTCGGATCTTTTCCTCCCTCCTGGCTGTTTTTTTTTTTCACTCTTTCTATTCGAGCTCCATCCCAGTCGTTAGAATTGGCAATTGCTTGACCCAAGCAATAGAAATAGTACATTACGATACTATTTTTCCTATTAAGTTGCGCAAAGTTCGACCACTACAAATATTTTGAATAATTGAAACGTATAGAACGGTGGCGTTGGGGCGCTGGGATAGGGGGTTCGGGGGGGTGAAGCCCCCCGCCCAAAAAAACAAATAGAACTATTATAAATTTCTTAAATTAAGAAAAATCTGATTCATTTATTATTTTCAATTATTATTAATATTTATCGTAATGTGACAATTTACAAAATGACACGGTATATTTTTTCCTTCGCTGCAGCGAGCATTTCAGCTGGCACATCATTAGACACATGCTCACCCTCGCTATCCGTATCACTTTGTACATTATTCATAGTTATTCAGTCTCACTTTATTTGTTCTTTCTAAAGAGCGGATGCGAAACGACTGATACTTTGACGTTCGTTGTCCGTATTAAAAAAACGGCAAAATACAAAACACAGAACGCACGTTTTGACAGGTCCATTCCAGACGACAAAGATGTAAACAAACCGGCGCGCTCAACTTACATCTTTCAAACGTGCGTTCTGTGTTTTTTATTCTGCCGTTTTCTTAATACGGACAACGAACGTCAAAGTATCGCTTGCAGGTATTCATGCGAAGAGAGTGCCGCAGAGATGGCGCGCGCGTATATGCCTTGGAATCGCTCGTATACTCTTATACATTCCCGCACGCTCACCACAATCCCGCACGCTCGGCTACATCCCGGTTCGCTCAGTTGCATTCCCGCACGCTCTCGTCAACGTGTGGGAAAGTGGTACTGTGCGAACGCAAATGCATGCGCAAAATCGAACTTTGCGCACGATAATAGGAAAAAATATTTTTCCGAAATCTGCTTTCCTTGATTGTCCGTATGATGATCCGCAATAACTTCTGTGAGAATACGATCAAATTTTTCAGATATCTATGTGTTGTATTGTGAATTGTGCTAAAAAGTGGTTCCTTAAGGTATATTTTGTGAACATACCAAACATCACATTAGAAAATTTGGTATCTTTAAAAACCTCTTTCGTCCCTATCTGTTTACAGCTGTAAAATGCATGCAGACGTTTTGATGAGGATGTGGATCAATACAGGTTAAATGATAAGATAATATTTGTGATTAATTATTATATTGTAATAGTAGTCATACATTACATTAGAAAGTATACGCGTCTACACACTGGGCAGTGCCTTACTCGACTGACCCACTCATACAGTACAATGTATAGTTACGCGCTGAGTCCATGTATATTTTGTGGCGCTTGAAGCTTTGCACTTTCTCACTAACTCTTACATATATTCGACACATTTCGACCAATATATTCTTAAAATATTGTTGTTACACTCTTTGTGACGTGATTTTCACGATCAATGTAGAATAGTAACAAAGCAGCCTGGAAAAATAAACGCTTATTGTAAAGCAGTAATATTTTTTTTTTTTTTTTACTTATCAAGAAAATTTACTATTATACAACAACTACTGTGCAAGAGACTTGAAATATATTACAGTATATCTTTTTATCAATGAGAATTTTCAATAGAATTTACACAGTGCTGTCTATACTCAGGATCCTTCAGTTTATTGTCAAAATTTTTGAAATCTTCAAGCGTTTTGAAAGGCAATTCAAAATCAATCCCTGAGAATGCTTTTGGCTTGAAGCTGGTGTCAACAGTAGCTTTACCGTTATTAATTGCTGCACACAAGTTATTGATGGCATTGGTATTTCCATCAAGGTCGGTGCTAAGTCCTCTCAAGGTGGACAATATCAAAAAAGTATCTAAAATTAACAGCCATTGTTTTAGAAGCAGTTGGTGACTGAATTATTTTTGAATACCTTCGGTATAGTTCTTCTTTCCTGTCTTTAGCAGTGTATCAGAAATTTTCGAAAGACTTTGCTCAAAGCTCAAAGACCTGAGTAAGCCATGGACTGCCTTTTCTGGATTTTTGTTTTCAGGAAGCTCTGCAAATTAGGGATACATAGAATTATGGATGGTTTTATCAATCAGTAAAAAATATTTTCCGAACCATGTTCGTTAGCGGAACTGGAAATTTGATTGGTTAATGTGGCTTCAATTGAAAGTAGACTCATACATACTCTGCGTGTTATGAAAGGAACCTGAACCATTCTTCGTCGAGCTTTGCTGTTTATCCAGTTGTAAGTCAATTTCGAGATCTCCTGATTCTTAAAAAATTACCCAAAATCTATTGAATAGGCAATGTGCTCTAATCTGAAGATATAAAAAAAAAAAACTAATCAAAACTCCTTAAATACCTTGTACGATGTAAGCGCCTTCAAGGAATTTTTTTTCGATAGCTGCTGCGTTGTGTACAACAAGATCTGAAGCATCAAATGAGGCTGTGGAAAAACTTGCAAGTTGCATCACAGGTTCTTGTGATTCTTTTGCAGCTGCCATTTATAATGACTTGCATGCTAAAATTGAAAATTATTTATCATTTTAAAGCAATTACCAGAATAATACAAAGAATTGAAACATTGCGATCACAACTGAAATATTTGTATAATCTAAGTCACTTCTGTTTTTGTCAGATTTTAAAGAACCAGAATCTATATCTTTGGATTTGAAAACTTTCTTTTTTTCTTTTTCTTCCTTCTGAAACTGCGTCACAGGTTTTTGTGATTCTTTTGCAGCCGCCATCTTTAATGACTTTGATACTAAAATTTAAAATGATGTATCATTCGAACGCAATTATTAGAATAATACAAAGGATTCAAACAGTGCGATCATAACTGAAATATTTGTATAATCTAAGTTATCTCTGTTTTTGTCGGATCTTGAAGAACCCAAATCCGCACTTTTAGACTTCAAGTTGTTCTTTTGTATAGATGTTCTATTCTTGTTCAAAGTTTTTTTTTTTTTTTCTTGAGTGATCGCCTTGTTCGGCATTCTTCGCTGCTCGAACCACTGTTTTGGTGACTAATTGAATAATCCGCTACAAATATGAAAACAATAGTGTCGAGGTAACACATGAAATAAACATCGCAAACTAAAATACTCACATTCAACTGAATCCTTATACTCAATTTCAAGTACTTCCATTATTTTTCGTAAGCTCTGCTTTTTCAGTTCTTCTGCAATTTTTAAAACTTTTTTCTCTGGTACGGTATCAGATTCTCATGTGTGCGCATAAAGTTGTATTTCCAATGTTTCTAACCTTGTAATAGCATCCTTATATGTATCCCAGACGGGAAAATCGATGTTATTTCCATCCAGTGGTAAAAATTTTTCTAAGGTTTAATTTAACGAATGATCAAGTACATACCGGCATGTCCAACCAATTCTACTGGGTATTCTGGCCAACTTAGCAATGCACTGCTTTCGGTTTTTATTAGTTCTTCCAGTAAAACCTGTTGACGTTTAGACGTATATTGTGGTGTGGAAACTTTGTTAATATTTGGCCCTTGTCAACATCATATCTGACCCAGTGACGTGGAACACGATCAATGTTCAAGAGAGGGGCATCATTTTTTGGGTCTCCAATGAATTTCAGTAATTGATATGTCCGTATTATATTTTTCCGTTCTGACACCTGAATCGTAAATTATAATACACTTTACGTAATCTAGAATACACGCAAAATCCAAACATAGCGGCTAACGAACCTTTTGTTTAGGTTATTTTACAAACATATCTGAATTGCATAAGATTCCAGGTGTTTTTTAAGTGTTGTGACGTGGTATTTCGTACCCCGTCACTTTATTTAATTATCGCATTCCCCTAGGTACAAATATCGCTAAAAATAACGAAAGCACGTCTGAGGCCAATACTCCAAAAATGAACGACTAATTATCTTTAAGTTGATTTCCCTTTACTAAGCTAATTGTATGCTATTTTCTAATTCTGTAATGCTCTTCGAGAACCATCCGCGAGACCTTCACGTCAAGGTACCAGTACACTTCCTGACAGGGGTCAAGTACCAGCTCAACATCAACACCACCGACTACAGACGAACGAATACCGCTGAAACCACTCCCGATGGATGCCTATCTAGTTGTCGAAAAGGGTCGTGCGTGATGCACAACAGCACCTCCAACTATTTGAGACTTATCGGCCAGGAGCCGAACCACGAACGAATGTTTCTACCGCTCGGATGCATCGTCAGGCGGCGTACAGGGCTGTGCGTCAAAAACACAATGAAGCCTCCCGTCGACGATACTTATCAGCCTGGAGCTGAACCGACCCTAATATCTACTAAGTCGTTGACTATACAATAGAAGACGGTTTTCTCTTAACGAACCGTCTTATCGAAGGACTGCGGCGTGGAATAGGCTAATGATATGCTGACCACGTGGATCTGGTGGATCTAGTGTGGGGATCCGGGTTGAGGGCCATCACCACCAGATCGTTCCGGCATGAGGGCTTCCATGAGCGAGGGCCGGGATGCAGCGCCGACGAAATAGCTACAACGGGGAGTACCAGTAAAACAAGGAGTGAGTTACAGTCTGTCGCAAGTCCAGGAGACCGGTGACGTAACATTGCCGCACACATCAATATCGCAATACCTGAGCAGTACGACCCCACCCCCTTCTCACCAACGATACCGCATAGCTGCAGGAAAACATCTCTAACCACCTTCCGACGTCCTGATACCTCGATACCCGTCGTCGAGGGAAAAGAACATCAAACGGCGAGGGATTATCGCCGCCTATCCGTGGACCAGGCCACGGGACCAGCTGGTCCAATTAAGATACCGCAAATTTTGGGAAGAATCACGTGACACCAGCTCGATGAAAATCAGGATCATCGCTCATCTCATTACTCTACGTTCAGTTGTCAATTAAGAAAGACGTGTTCTCGATATCTGTAATAGAGTTTTTTTTTGGCTATCATTGTATTAAGTTTATCGCTAGTGTACCGCATCCTGTAGTATCTACTATATCTTCTTTTACGTAAGTGAGGTTCCTTTTCTATTTTGTGAAGCCACGAGATTACTTGCAATATATCGTACCTTTACCTTTATCTCTTTCTCTCTTTACCTTGCAGTTGGTCTGCTTGAGCCAATTGGGCTCGTATCTTTTCTCTTTACCTTGCAGTTGGTCTGCTTGAGCCACCTGGGCTCGTACCTTATTATCTCTTATCTTGTCCCTTTCTCTGTCTTATTGCAAGTAACTTCGCGACGGGTTGATTATTACTTACGCATTGTAGTGACTATCGCTTTATCTTATTATCTTTCTCTTTTAGAATATTTGAATGTCTAATATCGCTGTCTAGCAGCGCGTTCCGTTAAAGGATCAATTTTTATCTTAGCTACTGAGCATTACTATTTTGTTATATTTTCTCTGATTAGTTTCTATCTGTCTCTTTATCTATTATCGTTGATTATCGCATCTTAGTGAGAGTACCGCGGGAGCGATCTTATATCGCTGCGCGGTCCCGTTCGTCGTTCATTTGACATTGGAGTATTGTGCCATATCGCATAACATCTTTTTCACTATTTTCTTCGCTTATATCGCTGATCGTAGTTGTCCGTAGTCTATTGGGTTTGCCGTACGTGGCATATTAATTACCTTGAATATTGTTTGCCTTATCTTGAATTACCTTTTATCGTACCGATTATTATCTTTCTTTCTCTCGCACTTACCGCAAACCAGAGACTACGTATTATCTTTTATTCTCTATATTTTATAATAATTTTCTATTTGACCTATCGCTTGAATTTACCTTGTAATTCATAATTCCCTGTCTGCCTATTTCTGATCATTCTGGTAATGTGATAACTATTTCAATTGTTGTATTTCGCATGAGTTATAATCGCTTCTCACATTTTATGATTTATTTGCTTACCGCTTAATTTAAGTACAGTGTATCTCTTCTGTTCTGCCTACCTGTCATAAAACCGTGTTAATCATTACCTTTAATATCGCGAGCTTGCTCATATTTCCCGCTTATTCGGAAAACGTTCCGTTAATTGTTAACTCTCTCGCTTAACCTTTCTCTGGCTGTAACTATTGTTAATTATCGCATATATCGTATTTGTATCGCAAACTCTTCCGCTACTTGCTTGTCAGTAAACTTATCGCTTCTTGTTTAATATATTTGATATTATTCCTGCTTCACCTGTTTCTTATTTTATCTATTGGATTCGACTCCACCCCTCTACCATTATCTTGTCTCTCTGAGCGAACTGTGCAAAACCGTCGTAGAACCTGACCTTACCTTTATCTATTACCTTTATCTTTATCGTTGTCTTTTTCTCTAATTATCTATTTTTGACGCATGTGCGTCTGGCGCCCAACAATTGTATCTTTCTCCCTTAGTATCTATCTCTATCTAATTATTTAGGTTAGCGACTGCGCCGTAGGGTAACCAATTATCGTTATATTGTTTATACCCTCAAATATAAAAATATCTGGTTACAGTGTATGTATGTAATATTTATTGCTCCCCTTGGGGTTACAAGGACTTCCCTTTTCCTCTTCCTTTACAATATTTTACATGTTTTCTTAACCTATTCTTACCCTATTCTTACTTCCTACCTTATCCTTACTTAATTTCTAATTGCCTGTGCCTTGTGCCATTGCCTTGCCATTTCCTTACTTTCCCTCCTATCCTTTTCTTATTTTTTATCCTTATCTTTACTTAACCTTATCCTATTTTACCTTATTCTATTCCCTAAATCGTCCTTATCCTAATCGACTTCCATTTCCCATTCATCTCTCAATCTTTCATTCTCTTGTACATCCCTGATCCTTTCTAATTCTCTCATCCAGACTTCTCCCACCCCCTCCTCACCTAACATCTCCCTCACCACCTCCTGCCAGCTTTCCTCCCTTCTATCCCAGCCTACGCACCTTTCCCATACGTGCTCCCATGTTTCCTCCTCCCCCCCGCACACCCTACACCTTCTCTTTTCCTCTTCTTCCCAGTACCTTGCCTCCTTCATCTCGCTTCCTAATCTAAATCTTGCCACCCTTATCCACCTGCTTTCTCCCCATCCCTTTCCCAGATATCCTGGTATCCCTTCTCCTTTCACTAGCCTGTACCATCTGTTGTACCTCGATTCCCTTATTTTCTCCCACCTGTCTTTTCTCTGTTCTTCCCTCTCTCTTTCCTCTATTTCCCTAAACTCCATCTCGCCCCTCTCCCTTCTCGCGACTACCTCTTTACTCTCTGCTCCCCTTTCCGCAAAGAAACTTTCCCTTTCTCTTTCCCACCTCGATCCCTGCCTCCCAGCTTCTGCCTTGTCCCTTATCTCTTCCCAGCATCTCCTAGCTAACTCGCTACCCTCCCCTCTCTCCAGCTTCCTTTCAAAATTCCATGCCCTTCTCCCTGCCCTAATCCTTAGCTTCTCCCTCTGTAGTTCCTCCCTTACTAGATATCCCGGTGTTCTCCCATCCACTACTAATGTCCATCTCAAAAATCTATCCTGTACCGCCTCAACCGCCCTCCACTCCCTCCACCACCATATCTCCGATGCATACTCTATTACCGTCCATACTAGCCTGTCAAATAACCAAATCTTTTTTTCCCAATCCCTCCCAAACCTTCTTTTTCCTATTCCCCATACCTGCCTCATTACTACCCCTGCCTTCCGTACTCTCTCTTTCACCTGTGATTCCTGTCCCCCATTGCACTTTACTCTATACCCTAGATAGCTGAACTCTTTCACCTCCTCTATCCTTTTCCCTTTCCATCTCCAATCTATGTTTTTCCTTCTACCGCCTCCTTTCCTAAATCTCATAATCTTTGATTTCCCTACATTTACCGTCAGCCTTTCCTATCCATATACCTTTCTAACTTCCTAATCATTACCTCCATTTCCTCTTCACTTTCCGCTAGTAATACTATATCATCCGCATAAGCTAACGTGCATACCCTGCCACCGGCTAACTCCACCCCCAACCCTTCTCCCTCTCCCCATTTCCTCTTTTAAGTCCGCCAGCAGCAGGTTGAACACATGCGGACTGAGCGGACATCCCTGCCTTACCCCCCTCGCTGTCCAGAACGCCTCTCCTACCTTTCCCCCGCTCCTCACTCGACTCTTTGTTTCCTTGTAAATTTCCTCTATCCTTACCCTTAGCCCTTCCCTCACCCCTCTCCTTTCCATAGTCTCCCACAGCACCTTCCTGTTCACTGAATCGAAAGCCGCTTTCAGGTCCACAAAGAACGCCACCATCTTTCCCTTATCCTTTCCCACCTGCCTATTGCTTGAATAATTAAGTACATATATATTGTCAATTGTACCCATGCCTTTTCTGAAACCCGTTTGGTTTTGCGATATCAAGCCCTTTTCCTCTACCTCTCTTTCTAACCTCTACGCTAATGCCATCGCATACACTTTATATAGAGTTGGCATCAAAGTCACCCCCCTATACTCTTCTTCCCTTTTCCCCTCCCCCTTCTCAACTATCGGCGCTATCAATCCCTTCCTCCAATCCTCTGGCCAGCCCTCCCCCACCCAAACTCTGTTACATGTTTTCCATATCCACTGCTTCATTTCTTCCCCCCCATACCTCCATACCTTGCTAACTATTCCATCCCCCCCTGGTGCCTTTCCATCCCTCAGCTTTCCTATCACCTTTTTAATCTCTTCCCTCTGCAGCTCCCCTTCCTATTTACCGTCTCCCCGCCTTCTGTTACCTTGCTTTCTACCCCGCCTAATAATCCCATGAAATACTCCCTCCACTCCTGATCTCCTATTTCTTCATTCACCCTCTTCCACTTCTTTCTTTCCCTATTAACTATCTCCCATACCTTGCTTTCTGTCCTTGCTTCCGCTGCTTCTTTTATGAATCCCTCATTTTCTTTCTTTTTCCTCTCCTTGCATAGCCTATTATACTCCCTTCTTTCCTTTCTATACGCGTCCCCTTCCCCCTCCCCCTTTCGCCATTTCCTTAGACTCTGCCTAACTTCCGCTTTTTTCGCCTACATTCCTCATCCCACCATCCCTTTTTCGCTTCCCTCCCCCTCCCTCCTACATCTAAGACTCGTCTAAACTCCCTTATTCTTTTCCCTATCTCTTTACCTACATCCACTTCTCCTATCCCCTCCCATTTGACTTCTGTTCTAAACCTCATCCTACCCTCCTCCGTCCAGTCTCCTCTACTAGTTCCCCCTACTCTTTTTCCCTTCCTTGTCCTAGCCACTGCCCCCCTCAACCACACTATTATCGGGTGATGATCCGAGTCAACCCTATCCCCAATCTCTATCCTTCTGACCCTATCCCTTACCTCGATGTCTCCTATAGCATAGTCTATCACCGTCACCCCCGCCCCTCCTACATACGTGAATTCCCCCTCCTCATCCCCCTCTATGTTCCCGTTCATTATTGCCCATCCTGTCTCATCTAAAAATTGCACCAGCTGCCTACCTTCCGAGTTTATTTTCCTGTCCTTTGATTTCCTACTCCTACTCTCCTCCTCCTCTTCTCCCCAGCATCCTCCCCCCTTCTGCCCTGTCCTGGCATTAAAATCACCCCCCACTAGCACTTTAACCCCTCCCTCTATATCTTCTGCCCGCTCCTTCAATTCCCCTATCTTCTCTTTTAGATCCCCATTTATGTATATTCCTACTACTACCCATTTTTCCCCCCCTACACTTATTTTCCTTGTTACCATGCCCTCTTTTACCTCTTCCCTCCCTCCCTCCCACTTACTATCTCCCTTCTTACCCCTGACAGCATTCCGCCTATTGCTCTTCCCTTCCTATTTTTTCGAACCGCATACTGCACTTCCCATTTATACCCTACTGGCAACTTATATCTAATCCTTTCCCACCCTTTCTTTTCTATCCATGTCTCCATTAGAAATATTACATCCCACTCCCCTAGCCCCCTCCAGAAATCTTCATCCTTTCTCGCGAGCCCCGCCACATTCCAAAACGCTACTTTCCACCCCTCCCTTTCTGTCTCGCCTACTTCCCTCTCTCTCCTCCTTATCCCCCCCCCCCCCCCCGCCTGCCTCTGTCCCCCCCAACTACCCATTCCCCCGACTGCCTTTCCCTACGTACCCTTCCCTGTGCTTCTATACTTCCCTCTTGTCTTTCCTCGCTTGCTGACCTTTCCCTATCGCTTTCCCCTACTTTTCCCCTCCCCTCCCTTTGCCCCTCTTCCCTCGCTCTCCCTGTACCGTCCCCAAGCACCGCTCCTATCTCATCCCACTTCCACATTTTCCCTTCGATTCAGATCTTTGCATACCCTATTCTTACTCTGTTTCCCCTTCTCTCCTCAATAGCTGCTATCTCCCTCAACTTCCATTTCATTCTCCTCTCTGCCCAGGTGAGATCCTCGTCTATTCTCTCCTCCCTTCCTTTGAAGAGGCTTTTTCTTTCCATTACCTGCCTCTTTTGCTCCCTATTTCCTAGTCTTGCTATCCATATCCCCTTTTCTCCCCCTTTTTTCGCGCCTACCTCCCACATATCCTTTACCTCGACCTCTACCCCTATCAGCTGCAAAATCTTTTTCAACCCTTCCTTTTCTCTTCCCTTCTCTAGTCTCGCTCCTCTCACTACTATATTTCCCCTTATTTCTTTCCTCTCTATGGCCCACTCTATCTCTTTCAGCCTATCTATTGATACCTGCGCCACTTCCGCGTTCCCCTGTCCCTGCCTTTTCCCCCCGCCTTCTACACACTTCTTTTCTAATTCTGCCAGCCTTTCCTCTACCCTTTCCCTCTCACTCCCTCTCCTCTCTTATACCTCTTCTAGTCTTTTACCTAGATCCCTTATCATTTCCTCCATCTCCCCCCTCTCTACTTCCCACTGCTCTTCCCTTCTAGTCACTTCGCCTTTCATCTTTTCCATTTCTTCCCTGATCCCCCTTCCCTGCCCTTTGACCTCCTCCAGACCTATCTTTAGCTCTTCCCTAATCAACCTTAGCATATCCTGTATACCCCCTCCCTCTGCCTTCCCTTCCTCCCCTGTCTTACCCTCCGGCGACCAGTGCACTTTCCTGCTTTTCCCAAATACTCTTTCTCTTTCCTGCATCTCGTCTACATCCTCCTTCCCTTTTTCCCCTTTCTTCTCCCGCTTTCTCTTCCATAAGTCTAGCACCGTCGCCGTCGATCCCAGGCTATGCCTCCTATCCCTCCCTAACGCTGCTACTGCCCCCGGCCTACCTTTCTTTTTCTCCTCCTCTTCCCTGTTCGCCCCTTCTTTTTGGCCACCCGTGTTACTCATATTCTTTCTTTCCGTCACCGCTCCCTACCTTATCTATCCGCAGTCTACCTGTCTCTACTCTATCCCCCTTCTTACTCCCTAGATGTCACCGCCTCTTCTTATCTTATCCGAATCGTTGCCGTCCGCCGGCTCTTTCTGCCTCACCTCAAAACTCTCCCCCTTCTTTCTTTTTTAACTGCCCTTTCCTCCTATTCCTGCCTCCCTATTCCCTTCACCCGACCTCCCGTGTATGTCTTCCCCGCTCCTTCTCTGTACTATTTCCTTTTCTCCTCACCTTTGCTATCCTGCTAAATTCTCGCCTTTCCACTCACACTTTTTCGCACACCTACCACTCACATTCAAAACGGAAACGGAAGTCCCGTGTTTTTCAAGTGATTTTGGATTTCCAGCTTGTTTTTATCCGTTAATTTCAAATGAAATTGTTGAAATCCACTTACTTCTACGAAAACCGACTTTTTTTGGTTGGTCTTCTCTCCCAATATTCAACACGTGGCGCGTGGTGTCGAGTCGCCGGTAACAACACGTTTCGCACCTGACCGCGTTTTCCAACAGACTAACTCAACCTCCAAACTGGGTTGCGATCGATGATCGGGCGCGAAATTAAGTGATGATAAATTTATGATTATAAAATACATGACAATTCACTAAAGACAAAATAAACAATAGTTTCTGATTTATGACAACTATTCTTAGTTTCAAGATGTAGTATATCTGAAATTTAGCCGAAAATGGTGAGGTATTAAAAAACAGAAGGAGCAAGGAAACTTACCATCGATGTAGAAGCGACAGCGCATACACTCTTTTTACACCATTTGGTTGAAGGGATAGCGACAATTTCATCATTTTGGCGACTATAGAATTCAGATGATAAGTTCCCATTACTGACGACGTCTTACTGTGCAGCTCCCACGCTCTTATGTGTTTCGAATCGCTAGGATATGTATACAGAGGATTCTTTTTTTCCATTCCTTGCCTTCGATTTGAATCAGGATTTCTTGATACAACAATCATTCTATTGATTTGCACAATCGTTGAATCTTCGAGAAGAATTACATGTCAATTGGAGGATCTATATCCAATAAGAGACCGATTCCATCATGGTGGTTTGCATCATCCAAGTTCCGAAAAGATTCGTTTGTTCTAAGTGGCCTATCAACCTCAGGATAGACTGCACAGAAGCCTCTGGTTTCTCGAACACGCTTTCCATGAACGGTACATTTCTCACATGCACTGTAGCCCCCGTGGCATTTAACATTCTTCAGTAGTACTCGAGCTCGACCATTGCAAATAAAATATTTTATGGTCACTTTGTATGTCTTTCCATTTATGATAATCCCACGTCTCTGGAGTTCATTGATTTCATCAATGAAGTCTTGGAAATAATTTGACATGTCATGAGGCTTAGCATCTCCGCAGTAACATGCTACGACAAATGGTTGGTAGATATCATACTGTGGGCGGTGCACTCTGCAGAGTATGGGCCAGAATTGTTTCGTACTTGATTGAAAAACTGGTATTCCATCGACATTAAATTGTAGAAAAATTTCACTTTCGGAATGCAATACTTCAACTACACAAGCCTGAAGCCCATTTTCTAGGCCAAAATAAACAAATTGAACATTTTGTGTGTCATTTACGATATAGGGGCAAGAATCCGTTTTCGAAAAAGTTTTGGCCGATTTTGGTAAATTAGGTAGTAGTCTTCTGCGTAAGATGGCTAGCAATTTGTCTATGTTTTTTTTGTGCAACATTGGATTCGATAGTCCACTGCCTCAGTTCATCATACTCATTTGCTTCTTTCTCTTCCTCCGCAGACTCACTATCGCCAGATCCTCTCTGCTCTTGCTCCTCTGCAGCCTCCGATTCATTACTTGTGTCCTCTTGTTCATCTGCATTTGATTCAGCTGTTATATCAGCTTCTCTTTCCTCTTCATTTTACTCTGTTAAATCTTCATTCGAATTATCACTGTCTTCTTCCACGTGTGCTTTAAGATCGTTTCTTTCTTGTTGCACGCCTACAACTGGGCATTCTGGAACTGGTGGTTTAGGACCATCTGCCATTATGATAAAATATTTATATTGATTTGATGAAGATTTTCAGTTGATTATAAATTAAGGGGGGACTCCGGTGAAATTTCGATAATAACGAGTTTTTCATCTTTAAAACGACTAAAACAGATGTTCAAAAACTCTCTAACAAAATTAAGGTTACGGTAGTATGTGTACTGAAAAAAAATTTCAACTTTCTGCGATGAAAGTGTATGCGCAAAGAACTTTTGGCAGAAGATATCCAGCGCATTGCTACTAAAAGTTCCTTGCGCATACACTTCTATTGCAGAAAAATGAAATTTTTTTGCAGTACACATATATATATAACCTAAATTTCGTTGAAAAGAATTTTTGATCATATTTGTTTTTTTCATTTGAAAAATAAAAAACTTCATATTACCGAAATTGCACTGGAATCCTTCCTTGACCCATTAAAGCCCAGGAAAAAACTGAACCAGATAGCATCTAACTAACTATTCCATTCGTAGCAAAATAAAAAAATTAATTACACGTATTTTTTGTTATATAACTATTGCAATTATTAATAAAAAAAATTGTTCAAATATTTTAAATACAGTCCGACCTCCAAATAAGAAACCCGGCAATAAGAAACTTTCCCCAGTTCCTTACTCGAGCGCTTCCCCCACTCCGACTTGAACTCCGAGCTCGAGATTTTTGTGCGCGAAACCTCTGGTTAAGAAACTAGCCCGAAAGGGAATATTTTGGCGAAATAGAGTGAACGCTGTGGTGTCAATTGATGTGTGGATGCGTACGTGAGTATGTGTGTATGCGTGTGTGAATGTAACACAAAATTTAAAAGTTTATTTGAAACTTTTTGTATTTGTTTCACAGATATATGTGGGCGTTGACAAGATTTCATGGAACATAAAAACAGAGAGTAGGGCATTTAAAGATTTTCGTATAAAACAGCAAAAGATTCCGAGACGTAATGAAAATCGTTTTCGTCTTGTTGAGTATCATTTTGTTCCACAACGCACTCAGCTGACGGTCGAATATTTTCGAGGCAATCGAACTCTGCCATCGAAGATGAATCCTCAGAAATATCGACTGTTTCTTCTTTTAGATTAATGGGATAAAATAATATGGACATAAAATTAAACGTTTATACTCACAAGACGATGGCATAACGAGCATAGCTCATGGCCAATTTTAAAGAAGAAACAAAAAAAAATAATACGTCACGTTTTTCGGTTTTTTGAATACAATTTAATACCGTTGTTGCGTCTACCTCTTCATATCCGTCGACTTTTTTCATGAGATTCAATAGCTCGGTTACGTCTCGATCGTCTGCAGTTAGTGATTTAAAGGTGACGTCAGTGCCCACAGACATATCGAGATTATCGATAATAAAAGAGTCCTCGTCCGTTTGAGTCGACGCATCTCTGATTTCTTTGGGCCATAAGTTTTTCCAGCATTTCTGGATCGTTGTGTGTTTGATCTTTTTCCATGCATCAGCAATCCAGAAAATCACTTTGTGCACGTCAATTGTCTTCAAAAACTCGATCAGTGTCACGTTTTCATTTTGAGCCTCAACGATTGCATTTACGAGGTTAATCTCGTAATGTAATTTTACGGTTTGGATAATGCCTTGGTCCATAGGTTGAATCAGAGAGGTGACATTTGGCGGAAAAAAATTTACTTCGATGTCGTTAATTTTTACGTATCGATGAGATTGACAATTGTCGACGAGAAGTACTACCGTCTTTGGTAAGTTCTTGGAGTTGAGAAAACTTTCAACTTTTGGAACAAAAACATCTGTGAACCATTCCTCAAAAATCTCTTTATTTATCCACGCGTTTGTCGGACTGCGGTACCAAACTGGCAATTCATCCTTATTCACGTTCCTCAGACAGCGTGGGTGTTTTGATTTTCCAATCAAGATTAGAGGCAACATGAAAGAGCCATCGGCATTAGAACACGTGGCTATAGTAACCCGTTCCAACTGTTTTTTCCCACCAGCAGCTTGTGCCTGATCAGCTGCAACAAATGTCCTCTTGGGGGTACTTTTATACATTAGCCCACTCTCGTCCATATTGAAAACTTGGGACCTTTCAAGTTTTTTTGTAGCCACCATTTCAGCAAATTCTGCTTTATACACATTAGCTGCTTCCACATCGGCTGATAGTTTCTCCCCTTAAAAGTCCATAAGACAAATATCATCATTTATTGGACAATTTTATTTAACTATTTACTAGTTTTTTTAATCATTTATTTAAAAAATAATTCTATTATTGTTTACAATGGAAAGCGGAGCAAAGAGAGTAAAAAAAAGTTCAGAATCAAGTAAAAAGCTAAATTAAGTAAAAAATAGAATAATGAAAATTCCATTTTGAATAACCCGAAAAACAATCATAAAATGAAACATATAAACCTCACAAAGGCCAGGTTTCTAATCTAAATACAAGAGTCGCAATTTTCCGCAATACATTTCGAGTAAAACACAAAGATATTCCTTAATTACGAGGAAAAAGGAGGAAATAAGGTAAAAGAGTGTTTTTACTAACACAAAACTATACATATTTTGTTAGGTGCTCCGATCTTTTTCCTCCCCTATATTTCCAATCCCCTGTGACCTGTGATAATACTTACCGGTGATTTTTAAATTTTTAATGTGGGTTCGTCTCTTCCATTTCTCTAGCCACCCGTGGCTTGCTTTGAAATTTTCTGGTCCGCCGATTCGAGAGTTTATCACGAGAGCTTGTCGGCATAGCATTGGTCCAGAAACTGCAATGCCTTTGCAACGACACTCAGAAAGCCACGTGAATAATTCGGCGTCACGCTCATTTGTTTCTGAAACTTTTTTCAATGTTTTCGAATGGCTCGTTTTGGCGGCATTCTTTACTTTCTCCTGATTGGATCTCCATTTTCTGAGAACACTTTTATTCAAGCCGTATTTCGCACAGAGTTCTCGAGAGTTCGGGGTTTTACACTCTTCCAAAATTTTCTTCTTTTCTTCAAACGTATATCGATTACGTTTGGTCACAGCAACCTCTTTGTTTAAATTAATATCACTTTGTGGCGGAGATTTCGTAACATTCTCTTCGACTTGTACACTGCAGTCTGATCTCTTACGCTTTTTCAACGTTTCGGTCATTTTAAGACAGTTATACGATCGAAATTCAGACGTGAAACAAAGATTCGCTAGATAAATGTCCACGCGTAGTCAAAAAAATTTTTGCACGAGCGATGGGAATAACAAGTAGGAACTTGTTCGAGCGTGTTTCCTATTGAGAGGATCGCATGCGGAAAAGAGTGAGAGAGACGGACAGTGTCACTGAGCGCGGAGCGCGCGCCAGGTGGGGGTATGCGATATATACGAAAAACTCTTCCCCTTGGGGGCTTTTGGTTTCTTATTGGGAGGTTGGACTATAATTTGTTTTAAACAACTGAAAATGTCATAAGAAAAAAAAGGAACATTTTTTTTTTCCATATTACTATGAATGGAAATTGTTAAAGTTTCATGCTATATCTGACCCACTTTTTTCCTGGGGTTTAATGAGCTGACCATTAATATCAACGATTATCACGATTGAAAATGAGTTTTCAAATCCAAAACAATTGTTTTTTTCAGATGCCGCTTACGTGATGATTCTGTGTCTAGAGTAGTACAGCAAGGCCGGTTCTGAGTACAAACACCTTCTTTACCGACCGAGCCGCTCCCCGCAGCCCACAAGCCGCTCCGCGCAGCTCAGACTCAAACCCTTTTCCGCGATGACGTCACAGTCTGCCGTACCGAAGGTCGAAACCGTGCAACCTTATCGACAGTTGTATCCATCAAGGGTCAAAATCGTGCTGTTTTACCTACAATCTTACCGACAGTTGTATCGATCGAGGGTCAAAATCGTGCTGTTTTACCGACAATCTTACCGACCGAAGGTCTGTAGTGCTCGCCTGTTCCACGATAGGACTGCTGATGTGTAACATGAACCACTCCAAATTCCTTTCCCACGGTAGGACTGCTGACGTGTAACGTCAACCACCTCACATTCCTTTCCCACCTTATCAACCATGTGACATTCCAAAATTAATGGTTCCGAGAATTGTTTGTCTCAACGTCGCACCGAAATCCTTTGACCGCATACCGCTCGCCGTCGAAACTTGTCGAACGCATTGTTTTGTCTAACCACCTTATCAACCACGTGACATTCCAAAATTAATGGTTCCGAGAATTTGCTGATGTGTAACATGAACCACTCCGAATTCCTTTCCCACGGTAGGACTGCTGATGTGTAACATCAACCACCTCACATCCCTTTCCCACCTTATCAGCCCCGTGACATTCCAAAATTAATAGTTCCGAGAATTGTTTGTCCCAACGTCGCACCGGAATCCTTTGACCGCGTGCCGCTCACCGTCAAGTCGAAACTTGTCAGGTGCGCGCGCATACGTATTTGATATCAGTCCCGTGACATTCCTTACCCTCCATCAAATTATGTGGTGGGGGAACGTTATATAAACGAAAAGTGAAAACTTCATCGTCAGTCTGAAGCTGTTCTTCTTGCAAATGAGAAGTGCTCTGAAACAACGTGAGTTGAAGAAACGATTAGAACTGCTCCTGAAGAATATCGGAGAAGTAAAACATCTCCTGAAAATCAGATCCGACCTCAATCAACTGACAAGAGATTTCGAGCACCTACAACTGGACCGTAACGACAATGGACTTCTCAAAACTGAACGAAATCGCGCGGCTGGAGACGTTTCTGCCGTTGAAAAAAGTTTCGGATCTTGAAGCCTACTTCGAATACAGAGTCAGCGGTGTTCGTCGAGTCAAAACGAAATTTGGAGACAAAATCGTTCTGGACTTAGATGACGCTTTCACGATTTTTCTGCCCAACCGACTGAACAAAGCCCTCCACGAAAATGAAGATTTGTTCCAGAAGGTGACGGCAGCCAGTAAGGAGATACGGTTGCATATACGCTATGTTGGCGGACCCTACAGTCAACTCGAATTTGTATACGTATAATATTCAAACAATGTTCTGTGTAAGTCTTACGTTTAATAAACAAAAAGATTGAAATTATGAATATTTTTTCATTGTATACCTTTAATCCTACGTACGTTTTGTATCTAGAATTAAGTCTCAAAATCTAAGAAAATGTCCGAACACCACTAAGCAACGACGGAGGGTTTCGAGCTGCGTCATGTGAACTCTACGATGAGTATTTGGACGGGTTCAGACCGGAGTGCAAGGTCGGCCGATAGCCGCGGTCAGAGCCTGCGATGTTGGGTTACTATCGCTCTAGGAATGCAAAACTCGGTTTGAGTACAGCTCGGTCAAGGATGGAGAGCAAGGTCGAATCTTACATAAGCTTCTGAAAAAAATTCTCTCTCTTAAGAGCTAAGGTGAAGGTATAAAATTATTTCGTGAATATTCTTCAAAAGTTTTATTGAGTACAATTTTTAGAGTACGGTTGACAATTACTTCACAAAAAATAGTACAATAATTCTATTCAACAGTGTCATGACCAGGGTGATATATTCGCCAGGAATGCGGGACCGTTCTTGTAGACGCTTCTGCGCAGTAACACAAATCGTACAGCCTCGCCATCCGGACAGTACGATGATTTTGTAGCCAATTCTGGAGTATGCAAACGTTTCGTGCTGCACAGATTGCGTTGGGTATTGTGTGAAGGTCGCATCTCAGAGCTGAAGTTTTTTGCAGGGTTTCAAGCGACGGGCAGTCAAAGTCCAACATATCGATGATTTGAACTTTCGGAACGATTTTGAGCAACCAATCTCGTTTTTCTTCTCCTTTTACGTACACGGTTTGAGCTTTGCACAGCCTGTCTTAAATGGTCCGCTCAACTTCCTCAAAAGGTATGGTTCCACAGCTCCAACGTAAGCCGTGAAAATCGCGTTCTAGCCAAGAATTTTGGCTTTTGTATTTGACGTCCATTAAATTCCATTTGTAAGGTGGTTTGAAGAAAAACACTGATGGAGATGCTTCCGAGTAGATTGAAATTACAGCCAATTCTTTTAACGTGAAGGTGTTGTTGAGAGGTCTACGAAAGCCTTGTATGTCAACGATGAGCTCCATCTTTGAACTGTGCGAGATGGTGGAAACGGGTCAGCTTTTATACCAACTTTTTCACCCCACCACTGAGCGGGTTGTATTCGACAATACGATCGTGAACGATCAAGCAGTACGCCGATGTTTCAGCGGGAAAGTTGGCTTTAGCTTCAAATTCAAGACGGATGTCGACGGGTCCGTACTTCAAAGATTCGTTTTGTTTTGAACAGTCGATAACGAATAAGGGGACGTCTCGAAGGAATTCACTCTTTGTCAGCAACGGCTCGGGGTTCTTGTCGTAGTAGGTAGCTTGGAAGTTTGCGTACATCTCGTACAGGAGCGCGTAGAGATTACGACTCATGTTGAGGTTCAAGTTACCGTACGGATAAGATTGAGAGTTTAAGAATAGCTTGACGTCCGTGATATTGCAATGATCGAAATGACTTGCGTTCTTGCCGGTCTTGTTCTTTCTACTTGTTTGGAAACTCAAAATGACGTACCGAGGTTTTTCAAGCTGAGTGGAAGTTTTCACAGTCCAAACGTGTTTCGATGTTGTGGGAAGTAAGGGATATTCGTACAATTCCCAACTGCGGAAGCTCATCGAAACAGGCGGATCTCTCTGAATGAAATTTAGTAGGTCAACTTTTTTCTGATCCGCGAGTTTCAAATACGGTATTAACCATTTCACTGCATTGATCGTGATTTTGAATTCCTCCTCTTGAGTCTGCATGATTGCGTTGACGTCAGTTTTTGATCTCGTCAAAGTTAACTCATGTTTAGCGTTGACAACGATCTTGCGGTAGTCTTCGGCGAAACCCAATATCATGCTGAGCGGTATCAGTACGTCAAAGTTACCATCGGCATCGGTTAATTTTTTCTTCTCTTCTACATAGAGCCATCCAGCGTTCTCCATCAGCCAAGTCTGACCAGGGTGCAGGGAAGCGTAACCCTTCATGAGACTTGTCAAGCCAACGTTCTTGCTTCTATCAACCTCAACTGCGTTAATTTCGTAGCGAATTTCTTCAAACAGATGACAGATGGCGTTGTTTAGGAGCTGTGTGTTCACAGTAGCTGTACCATCAGGTTTGAGGAGTCGTCCGTGGATATGTACCGAACTTTTGCTGGGTAACATGCATAAATCCTGATGCTGAACGGTGATTCGAATTTCATCGCTGTTGTTGAAAGTTGACGAGGCGTAAGGTTTGTGAGCGTGAATCTCGTAATGCGCAACGGATTCGTCAAAGACGACTGGTGTTTGAATGCTCAAGATTTCCTCCTCCATGGCACGTAGCAGATGATAAAAAAGCAAAATCGGATTTTTATTTGTCGGAAATTCCTCTTCCAAAAGGTGTCAGTTTCAGACCCAGAGCTATCAGGAACTCCACGTTTCGAGGTGTTAGCGGTTCGGGAATCGAACGACGACTGACTTGATCGGGGCATGTCGACTTACTGATATACCTACTCTTTGACAGTCTGTTATATACAATTCCCATCGTTTATTGCGATTTGATGTGTAGTCTCACAGTAATAACTTCTCCACGAAAATTAACCAGGTCTCCGTCTTGATCCACTAACCGGAGCTGAACGTGATCTATGGTCTTGACGGTGATCGGAAGGTAAATGACGTGCGACGGTACTTCCACGATCTTATATCCTGGTAGGACGGTCGGGAAAAACTCGTGAATAGTGTGTACTTTGTGTCCATTGACGTAGGCACCCGTTGTAATGCTACACTCGACTCGCAACGCGTTGACCTTGAGTATAGTTACAGGCACGTCCGATTCGTGAGTTTTGTCAACCTACAATACACGTGGTGTAAATCCCAAAAGTTGAGCAATGGAATCATTCGGCTCAAAGTTAATCGTGTGGTTGCATGTGATTTCGCTGCGTAATGTATTATTGTTGGGTTTGATGGCGAGCCTGATATCTGTATTTCTTAGCACGTTTTGAAGATACTTCTCTATGTCCTCGATCTCGTAGCTGCCGGTAGGTATGGTGATCACTTTGTCAGCTACGTAAATTTTATTGTGACCGACATCAACGTTGGGAATCGAATTAAAGGTTAACAATTCTACCAAGCCAAGAGCATAACTTTTATCACGAGCAAGTTCGATCGGTGGGAAATATTGTGCCTCGAGTATCGAAGAGGTTCCCGAAATCGTTACCGTTAACGAATCATCCATGACTGCGAGTGGTAGACTGACTTTGACGAATCACGCACCATGTTTATATAGCTCGCCACTTAGAAATTTCAGAAACAAGTGTCCGCATTCAAATGTATCGTAATCCTGGTACCTCTCATGATTGTATTTGACGCTACCAACGCCGAGGTATTTTATGAGGTCCGAGGGTGGTTGAAGGTTGCCGAAACTGTCAGAGTAATCGATATTATTGTCGCGTTTCTTGTACGCAACCCAGTGTGTTCCCGGACCGTCTTTGTCGTCAAGGTTGATTATAGCTGACTCGTTTTTTCGTGGACCGTTTTCGGGCATTTCGTTTCGCATGAAAACACCGCGGAAATGCGGAACCCTCAAGATTTTTGCATATTTCAACAAGTCCCAATCAGTCAACGCTCGACGTGGTAGCATCGCATCTAGTTTTTTGAAAGATGGAGACCAAGACCTGTTTTGTACGGTTTCATGTGAAGCCCTTTGCCCAACGCGATAGCTTCCATAGTTTTGTTGTGTCGTTTGCTTTCCTCCAATTCTCGTTTAGCCGCGCTCGCATCGTTCACAGCTTTTGCTATACCTGCCGCACCACCGGCTAACGCACCCGTAGCGCTGAGACCGGCAAAAATAGGAATCAGAAACGGTAGAAAACCACCGACTTTCGAAGGTACCGGTAGGACGCGAGGTGTTCGCACTTTACATTTACCACCCGCTTTTTTAACGGCGTTCTCAGCTCCCTTCAGCGCAGATTCGAAAGCTACTTTTGCATCGTTGCTTGGAACCATAGAACGTTTTGCAGCATTTACAATTTTTCTCAAGGTCACATTTTTTTTTGACTTTCGCATTCCCATTCCGAGTTTTGATTTTACTTTCATTGTATTAGCTACTGCCTAAGCGGCTGCCTTCTCACCCAAATTTGCGTCCTTTGCGAGAACACGTTTCCAAGCTTTCTCAGCCAACACCCTATCAACCTAGTTTCTAACCTCAAGGTTCTCACGATTTTTCGAATACGCTATATCGTGTTCCTTACACGCTGCATCGAGAGGGTTGATACCGGAATCGCCTCTCGCTAGTCTTTTCGTCAACTTCGTACCGGGACCGCAGTATTGGTAACCGGGAACATGCAACTCGATCGGAAGTTTGTTGATGATTCTATTCACCAGACCCTTGCCACGATGTTGCCGCCTGCTGCTGCTTCGTTTACCTCTGTACGCGTTCATGTTCGTGCGTTGACTGAAGAAAAGTGCTTTAAAACGGGGTATTTATAGCACATCCGATCAGTCATGTCCGAGATGCGGTTTGAGAAACAACCTACCAAGCTTCCCGTGATGAATTTTGACAAACTTTCGGAGCAAAATGTCGAAAAGCACAAACGGCACGGTGAATTACTCCCGAACAGTGTACGTGCGATATTCTGTGGACCGTCGAATTGTGGTAAAACTAATGCGTTGCTCACACTTATAACCCATCCCAACGGACTCAGATTTGAAAATATCTACATCTACTCGAAATCTCTCAACCAACCTAAATACCGATTGTTGAAGCAATTGCTGGACCATGTTGAGAATACGGAGTATTTTGCGTTCACTGAGCGTGAGCAAGTGATTCCACCGGAAGAAGCACGGCCCAACTCAATAATCATATTTGACGATGTAGCGTGCGAGAAGCAGGACAATATTAGAGCCTACTTTTGCATGGGTAGACATCACGACGTTGACTGTTTCTATCTCTGTCAGACGTACGCGCGTATTCCCAAACATCTCGTGCGCGACAACGTAAACTTACTCGTGTTATTCAAACAAGACGATATGAACCTGAGACACGTATACAACGATCATGTGAACACCGATATGTCTTACACAGAGTTTAAAAGTGTGTGCTCTGCATGCTGGAACGGTAAGAAGTACGGGTTTCTGGTGATCGACAAAGACAGTGAGCTCAACGAAGGACGATACAGGAGGGGATTCGATTCTTTTGTTAGCCTGGAAAAGGAATAAAATCTAGCGTTCTCGAGCGAGAGACGCAGTAGCGCTGCAGACTCAGTTGCGTCAGCATGCAGAGCTCTGAGATTTCCAAGCAAAAAGATGTCCTACATCAGATCGCTCAAGCAAGTGCCGCGATCCGTCGAAAACACAGATTGCTCAAGTCGGGCCGGGAATCTACGACTCAGAAATTGAGTGACGTTTTCAAACCAGTAGTGACTCCGTTGCAAGAACTGGTGAATGTTACAAAAGACACCAAACCTGTCAAACAAGAGGTGGAAGAAATTAAAGAAGAAATAAAGGAGATGAAAAATGAAACGAAAAATGAAACTGTCTCGGAAATGGACGATTCCTTTGCTTCGGCGGGGGATGAAACAGTCGTAGAAACGCCGGTCGAGGACGAGTATTTTGCACTGATGAGAGATGCGAAGACAAAAGGTGAATTGGACAACGTGTACGGTGTACGCAACCTCTCAAACAGACTAATGATCGGTGATTCGTTGATATCTTTTGAGAGTGACTACGTTCGTATTGGCGACACGCGTTACCCGAAAACGAAGGGTTTGCTGGAACTTTTGTTCAAAAAGAAGCCCGACGGTTCTTCTGTGAGCGCCGGAGATCGGGAAAATTTTAAAAACATAATCCTCGCAACGAACGCGCATAAGAAGTATTACTCATCCGACGGGGCTGTTCGAAACGATAACAGTTACAAATTTAGAAATGTCATTGCCGAATTAATGGATTATTCTCCGTCACCTCGCCGAAAGGGTAAAGGTCTACTTCCGCAAGCTATGATCACTCGACAAGGTGTTGAAACGGAATACGTCTTCTGGGATGATCCAAACGAGTTGGTGGAGCGTCTTCGTTTACTCCTGGCATCTCAGGCAGCGAGAAATCCGAGTCACAATAACGAAATGATCTCCATTATCGAATAGCTACGCGAAGCAGGAATCATTTATTAAGCAGCTCCCATCGTTTTTGCATTCATTACCGAGATGAGCGTCGACGTGTTTGGACGTCAGCTGAATAAAAACACGACCGCGAGCACTCGCGGTCCTCCGGGTGTCGGGTTTCAAATAACAGCGGACGGGCATTACGATATACGGAACAAGAGACTGTGCAACGTCGCAGATCCCGCAGAGCCGTACAATGCTGTAACTTTAAAAACCTTGAGACGAAAATTCAGCGTGCTGCAAAAACGAATCGACAACCTCGATCAAATGATCAAAGCTTTGGAGATCACCACGGAGAAAGCCTTGGATACCTTCTACACAGACTTTAAAACAGGCAGAGACTTGTCGATTCGAAACGCGGAAATCATTTCCAAATTGGACACCAGACTAATAGCGTTGGAATATGAACGAGGAAAAGCAAGCACTGGTGACGGAACTGCATAAGCCTGCACGCCGGCATTACCCGCGTCGACGTGTAGACGTGCGCGGCATCGACGAGACCTGGCAGGCGGATCTTGTTGATATGACGTCGTACGCTGGACAAAACAAAGGCTACAAGTACATGCTCACAGTCATTGATATCTTTTCAAAGTATGCGTGGGCTGTACCGATAAAGAGCAAGTCTGGAGATGATGTTACGAAGGCAATGGAATCTGTGCTTGTCCAAGGACGGGTACCGAAAAATTTACACGTCGACAGAGGAACGGAATTTTACAACTCGAAATTTGAATCGTTCATGACACGTTACCGAATCAAACTTTACTCCACGTACAGTAATTTGAAGGCTTCGATCTGTGAACGTTTCAATCGCACGCTGAAAGGTAAAATGTGGACACGGTTCAGCATGCAAGGAAGCTACAAGTGGCTCGATATCTTATCCGATTTGGTTTCGGCTTACAACAACGTCAAACACCGAACCATAAGAATGAAACCGTCGGATGTCGCCGTTGCAAACGAGAGGCTGTTATTACGTCAGGCGTACGGAGGGCTTCGAGCGATACCTACCGTATCGGCAAAGTTCAAATCCGACGACAAAGTTCGAATCAGCAAATTCAAAAATGTCTTCGAGAAAGGTTACACTCCCAATTGGACGACTGAAATATTCACGATAAGTCGAGTGGAAAATACTCATCCTGTGACGTACAAGCTCAAAGACTACCGAGATCAACCCATCGCTGGTGGTTTCTACGAGCAAGAGCTCCTCAAGGTTAAGCATCCGGATATCTATCTGGTGGAGAAGGTGCTCAAGAAGCGTGGAAGAAAAATATACGTTAAATGGTTAGGTTTTGACAATACACACAACAGTTGGATAAACGAATCGGACATGTAACATTTTAATAAATGAATTTTTTTGTAAAAACGTATGTTCCTCTTTATTTTATATCCGATACACAACAAGTATGCGTCTTTATTTTTTAGACAATCGACAGGCATAGTACAGTTATAAAGCTAAGGTGTAGGCTTGTAGCCCCACGGAAGCGTGTCGGTTGTATTTTGAAACACGGTCCGCTTGTCGTCATTCCAGCTCAGTGCTACTTTCTGCTGTTCTACGGTGTATACCTCGTGCTTTCGAATCATGATCAAATGCTGATTTGTAGACAAATTTTCACGGTTCAGAACACATTCCAAATAATCGTTAAAGGTTATTTTTGTTAACGCTGATCCCTTGACTCCTTTGGCACGTTTACTGTCTTTCTCATCTCCCAAGACTCGGAATGCGTACAATTTAGCTCGTAATCCTACAAATTCCAACATTATTTTCCCGTTATCCTCGCCTTTCATCAAACCGAGAACTTTTTTGTTCGCTCGAGGCATTCCATAAGCGTTGTCAAGAGAATAATCCGACGTGTCAAATTTGTGCAAGTCCTCCTTCATGTGTTCGTATATGTCGGGGACGGTAAAATTGTAAATCAAGCTATCGGTATCTGTGTACATTAATTTTGCTTGGTTGCCGAATTTCTGTTTAATGTAATTGTAATGAAAATCATAGATGTATGTTTCAGCCAGATCCATGATGGAGAAACCTGCATACAATGGTTTATTCAATTTGACTTTCGTCTCATTCATTTCGACGATAACCATCTCTTTGTCGAAAACGGTACAGCTGTGAAAATTAGGCTTGGCTATGGTAGCTCTCGCACCGTACCGTCCATCCCATTCGGTGATCAATCGAACATCTCTGTACTTTCGCACGTTTTCCATAGTTTTGCCAAAAACTGCGTTGTTCATTAGCTTGTAAAAATTTTTCTCAAATTCGTTGTCAGATTTTTTTCGCAAATCGGTATTTAAATCTATATATTTTTTCAGACACGGAGTTTGCTTGAATTTGAGAACTCTGTGAATTTTGAGTAATTTTAAACCTAATTGTAAACATTGTTTCAAAACGCGGTAGTGAACAACGTAGTTTTTCTTGGAAAATAGCGTGGGCGTCAATTTTGGCTGTTTATTGGTCGAAATCGGAGGTACATAGTGCTCCGGACACAATGGTAAATCCTTATGAGTTTCATGCAGTTCCGCAGGATATTCCAAATCTACCTCCAGCACGTAACCAAACTCTGCATCGTGCGAGATGGTAAGAACGTCGCATTGTCTGAAGTCTGATACCCATTCGAAGGAACTGTATGGCAGAGCAAAGCTCATAGCTGCACCGTACAAATTATTAACGTCAAAGTACATGAGATAAGATTCTTCGATCTCAGGATCGAATTTCTCTCCCATGTACCTGTTGTTGGCCTTTGCATATCTGTTCGAACACTGTGATACACCACCACGAATACCTTTTTCGATAAACATAACCATGTCTATGTCGGTGAGAAGCTCGAGTTCGATGCCTGTACATTTTAACATTGCATCAAACGACAGACCGGGCGCTGTGTAGTAATGTAACGGGTCCAGTTTGTACGTCGTCCAACAATTCTGTCGAAAATTTTGAAAAACGTCAGCCAGTAAAAACACGTCCGTCTGTAAATACAAGTCCGAATACTCTCCCAAAGTTTGGATGTTAAAAGTTTGTCATACGTCGCACGCATGCGCGTAATCGTCGTCTGATATATTCCGGTCGTTCAATTTTGAATAAAACTGTTCTTTGGCTGGTAAATGTTTCTCCCCGAGCTTCTCCCAACTGTCTATGTATTCGTACGGGAAGACACCTTTCCTAGTCAATAACCGAAATTTGTTCAAGCTACTCCAGAATTTACGTGTTATTGTTTTTCGGCAACCGTCCAGATACGATGATAATTTATCGAGGCTGCTAGGCATGAAACGGTACGAATCTATGAAACGGAACGTTACATCCGTTCCCTTAACGAATTTAGTGAAGGAAATGTACTTTTCTTTGTTGACAGGTAATAGTTTAACAGTACCTTCGAATGACGTACCCAGGGCTTTGATCAGAAAATGCGAATCGTAACCCGAAAGATTGTGGAATATCACTGGGATGGTGTGCGAATTTTGGTAATTTAGATTACAGCTGCGGTGAGCAGCACCACGGTACTTTCCTGTGAAATGGCAGTGATCCCGATGTTTCACGTCTGTGAGCGTAAACGGTTTTTCACAAATATGACAGACCGCAGACAAATCAAATTCGTTGATCTGATTGAAATTTAGTGGTTCCATCGGTACAACAGTCTTGTAATATCCCTCTAACGAAAGTGCCAATTCCTTTAACTCGTTCACAAACCATTGGATGCAAGTTTCTCCACGATTAATTTTGAATTTTGAAAGCGAATCGTCAAACGCGCAATGCAGATAGTAAGCTATACTATACGGAAGATGCTTCTGATAAATTGTTCTATTTTCCCCAAAACTTTCATGTGTGGGTTGCAGTAAACATTCGAGATCCGCGTAAATGCAGAATGGAACGGTTTCTTTGTGCTTGAAATTTTTGAATTTCAGTATTTTTTCCTCATCTGTAGGTAGAATAACTTTGGTTTTGTTTAAATTCATGCAATCAACTCGGTGCTTCAACAAACATCTTTCGAAATTAAAATGAGACAGACACCTATCGCACAACCACGTCTGATGTGCGCGTTTGGAAATTTGAGAACTCGTTTATCGAGACAGATTTCGAATACAAGTAAAATGGAAGATTCTATTTTTTTCATAATTTTCCATCTCATCATCATCATCGTCAGTGGTTTCAGTTTCTATCGCCAAAAGATGAATTGTAGGTTTATCAGACTCATTCTGACTCAGGTGAATCGGTACTATTTCACTTTTTTTCCGATCACCTTGGTCTATACCATAAACGTTAATTGATAGGTCGTTAAGCTTCTCAAATTTTGAAATGGTGTTTTTGTCTAGAGACATTGGAAAATGCAAACCGTCGTATTGTAGCACTGAGCTGAAATGTGGATACGAAGTAATTTTGCTGGGATTGTTGTTGTCGGCTGGGAACAGAGCTGCGGTGACCGACCAGAGGAAGCAATACGAGTCACTGTTACGGATGTTGACGACAGCCTTCTTATCTTGAATATCTTTGGGTAGTGGTGTGTATGTGAAGACACCGCCTCGTAGTGGCACGTACTTGTTGATATTCACAGTCAAATTGATTATTTCGGTCAGCGACCAGCCCGAATCCTTTTCCTGGAAATCTTCCACCTTTTTCAACAAACGCTCCGTCGCGTTTTCGATGAACCATTCGTTGATATCCGTTGTCTGGAGGATGATTTCATTTCTCGTATTAAAAAATTTGATCTCTTCCACCGTGCGATCAACTTTTCTAAGTTCAAATTTACAAGCCAGGATAACGTTGGCTTTCAAGCTCCTGTCTTTCTTCAGAGCGTTTTTCAGCCTCGTCACAGCTAGTACCTTTGCGTCTTCTAGAAATCTCTCCACGTCTTTATGCTTCAAATTGACGATGGATCCAGTTCGAATTCTCCTCTCGAAAGCTGATTCCAAATCTTCCCACCGTACTCGATCGCTTCTTCGTCGGCTTCGTAATCCGTCACCCACTTTCTGCAATTGTTGAAATTTGACTGTCAACGATTTCAGAATTCCAATTGTAGTCAAAATTCTTGTCTTTTCCCCGATCGTTGAGGCGTTGTTGCGTAAGATTTTATTCAAAAGCCTGATATTTTGGGTTCCGAGTCGAATCCATTTTGCAATTTCTGCCGGCGACGATTTTTCCGATAAAATCTTGAACGCCGATTCCATAATATCGATCAATCTCAAACACTTCGCGGATTCCATCTTGAGCTCTTTCCTCACGTATGCTTGACAGCTTGTGACGTAATGATCGTTTGCAGTGATGAGCGTCCTTTTTATAGGGCAGCTGTACGGATGCGCGCGCACCTTTTGGCATTCCAAAAGCGATAGTAACCCGACACCGCAGGCTCTGACCGCGACTATCGGTCGACCTTGGATATCAAACCGAGTAAGCGAAAAACAATTCAGCAGTCCTACCGTGGGAAAGGAATTCGGAGTGGTTCATGTTACACATCAGCAAATTCTCGGAACCATTAATTTTGGAATGTCACGTGGTTGATAAGGTGGTTAGACAAAACAATGCGTTCGACAAGTTTCGACGGCGAGCGGTATGCGGTCAAAGGATTTCGGTGCGACGTTGAGACAAACAATTCTCGGAACCATTAATTTTGGAATGTCACGTGGTTGATAAGGTGGGAAAGGAATGTGAGGTGGTTGACGTTACACGTCAGCAGTCCTACCGTGGGAAAGGAATTTGGAGTGGTTCATGTTACACATCAGCAGTCCTATCGTGGAACAGGCGAGCACTACAGACCTTCGGTCGGTAAGATTGTCGGTAAAACAGCACGATTTTGACCCTCGATCGATACAACTGTCGGTAAGATTGTAGGTAAAACAGCACGATTTTGACCCTTGATGGATACAACTGTCGATAAGGTTGCACGGTTTCGACCTTCGGTACGGCAGACTGTGACGTCATCGCGGAAAAGGGTTTGAGTCTGAGCTGCGCGGAGCGGAAAAGGGTTTGAGTCTGAGCTGCGCGGAGCGGCTTGTGGGCTGCGGGGAGCGGTTCGGTCGGTAAAGAAGGTGTTTGTACTCAGAACCGGCCTTGCTGTACTACTGTCTAGATCATGAGTCTTAATTTCACGTGCCATTGCCCTCGCAATTTTGCGTTGCCTTCGCCTTCTCTTGTTAATTTTATCCTTCTCCGCTGTTCGTTTATCACCACTAAAGTGTCTATCACACATTTTAAGAAGAATAGGGTACCGCAAGTAATAATTACTGGTCACTGGTATCTTAGAGTACAAACTTTATTGCGTCACGATGAATCACAATTGTTTTTTTCAGATGCCGCTTACGTGATGATTCTGTGTCTAGATTATGGGTCTTAATTTCACGTGCCATTGCCCTCGCAATTTTGCGTTGCCTTCGCCTTCTCTTGTTAATTTTATCCTTCTCCGCTGTTCGTTTATCACCACTAAAGTGTCTATCACACATTTTAAGAAGAATAGGGTACCGCAAGTAATAATTACTGGTCACTGGTATCTTAGAGTACAAACTTTATTGCGTCACGATGAATCACTCGGAAACGACCGACTCAGCACGGGGAGTTCGGACTGACTGACTTTAAATTTTTGAAAAACTTCGGTTATATTCGATGGGTGACAGTTGGACTGGGAGCTAAGGCTTAAAAGTAGGAGAAGGAAGTGATTCCTGACTGGTGCAAGGGTTCCGAATTTTAAGATTAGTGGAAAAATGAAGAAATAGCGTAGTTAGTGGGAAAAGGATCAGGTATGTCTTATAATTAAACAATGCATGACCCTTGGTCACCTACGCGTACCTGCTCTCCAGGCAGTAGAGTGTCCACACCTGGCCGCAAACTAATTGTGAGTACTGTTAATGAGGGAAAATCCGCGCTGAAGTCCTGTACGACCCTCCGATGCTTAAGTAATTGTTTGGTATTATTTTATTGCTTTATAGTTGTAGTTCCTTCAGCGCGGTATTAATCCTGCCAGATGTAGGACTCTTACCTCTTCTGGACAGCTTAACGTGGCTTGGGGTAGTTTTCGTGTCTGGATTAACTGTATGCGTACTTGGAATCTAATGAACTATTGACTATAGGATGTATTGTACAAAGAATAAAAAAAATAATATTGAAAGAATTTTGCTGGTAGCGAATGATCGCCATAGCTAGAAACAATAAAGTTGCTGGTAATGAAGCATCCCATATATCAAGCAAAGTGAAGATACTCGGTAGTTCGGGCAGTAACACCACGGAGCCACTTCAGAGCCCGGACAGCGGTGCAAGTTTGGCAGCCACAACCAATACGAGACAAAGCCATATCAATTTTGATTGTCTTAAATCGAATTCTCAGTAGTTCAAAATTCGAATTCGGTTCTAAAATTATCTTTTGAGAAGATTTTCCATTGATAAAAGTGCATACGTCAATCATAATCGAGTATTTCGCAAATTGTGGCAAGCCACGAATATGCCCGATGTGGTCCATTTCAGTGATGTGGCATGCCTTAACAAATTTCTGCACGGGCGACTGGCTCGTTTTCACCCTGCGTACGTTTATGGATCTCTCCACGCAAAGCGAACTGCAAATTTGGATCACCGAATCTGTAACGCCGAGCGTGTTCGAATTCGGGGAAACTACGCGATTGGGATCTTTTGCTTCGGAACCAGTACAGAGTTACTCCAGAAAAAAAAAAACGGAAGACTGTTCAGAATATCGTTATCGCGCGAATCAAATAAAGTTCTACCCTCTTTTATTCGCGTTAAAAAGGCTTCCGAATCTTCGTTACGTGTTCCTGAAAATTTCAAATTCCACTTCCGGATAACCTCGTATGCGGCAAGTGCATTTGGAGTGTTATTATTGAAACGCAGCGGTTGAGCTGTCAGGAATGAGTCGAAGGTTGTCGCGGCGTGTTATGATGGAACGAGGGGACTTCGCGACGCGAAAAGAAGCTAGACGGTCTCGGGAGGTGTCCGTGCGCAGTTTTTACATTTTGCGTCCGGTTTTCCAGAGGACCTCTGATGTCGATAGCCGGAGCGTTGTTTGGGTTTGATGATAGATCATGCGTATTATCGGGAGGAGTATTATTTAGCGACATATTATTTTCCGCGCTTATTTCGATTTCATGTGTCAATTGCGGGCTTTGTCTTTCGTCCGCCGGTATTTGTAAAGATGACGTGCCGGCTTCGGCAACAAGTGTCGTTTTATCAGGAGTAGCGGGATTAGTCATTTCTCCGCGAGAAATTCGGTAGAATCGTATTAAACGGTCGCGTAAAGACGGTAGATTTCCTTCTGATGATAATGCATGCTATCTTAGCTCGTAACGTAATTCCGCTGCAGTTAATAATGAAACAAAACAGTTTTCTTTTTGCCGAAAAGTTTCACCCGACGCGGTTGGGTCAGAGATATCGGGGCTGATGAGACGAAACTCAATCCTTTTTAATTTTAAAGAATAAATAATTAAACTGGGCGCCAACTGGTTTCTTTAAAACCAGTAAATCATATTTCTTTTGATAATCATTGCCCGGATTGGCGGAATCCGCTCAAGGTCGGGGACGCTGGATGACCCAGTATACTTTTTATAAATTTAACGACAGTATTTAAAGGCAGAGAAAGAAAGATAGAGACACCACTGTATTAAGAAAAGTAATTTATATTAATCTTACTTGGTCGATAGCGGTTAGATATATGTATATATTCCCCTTGACGGGTTCTCACTCGACCGGCCACAACCGAAAGGTTGGCGGGGTATTTCCCACCCTCACACATGTATTGTATTACACCTACTTAACAATTCTACGGACGTTCTAACGTCGATTTTATACAAGAGCGGATACAGATTTTATTCAAAACAGATTCCTGCACGGTAGGGCCGACAGACACAGAGTGTCGTCTCTCACCCCGCGAACCCACATCGCCCTCGTGACGCGGGCCCCATTGGCCATCTTCGTCGATAATCGATAAGACAATCGATTCCCGTATTAATATATATATTTTGATTCCTGGGTGACTTAGCTTACCGTATGCCTCTGTGTCGGTTTACCCGCCTACACTCAATTTTAAGAACATTATGTACAATTTATTTTTTACTACTCGCTCTGTATCTGCATTTGCCTCAAGGATCTATCCAAGGCATAAATAAAGTAATCAGTCAATCACTCAATCTCTTATTCTCTCTCAAGTTTTTAACCAAATTTATAACTGACATTTAATGTAGCTAGCCTTTTGTAGCCCCGCGTTGGACGCAAATTTGTAACGCTAAATTCTGTTACCTTCAGATGAGGACTTACCGTTGACACTTTAGCGCGATTCTCCACTTATTCTGAACATTAAACTATAACAAAATGAATTACGTTCAAACAATAATACGAACCACGAAAAATTATACGAGACCATACGAAAAATAACTAGAGAACCCGTTGTATGGCTGGCTAGGATCAGGTACTCACACGAACTGGTAGAGTGGCTGTATTCAAGACAGCTAACGATCATTACAGAATTAAAGAAAATAATGAAATAAAGAATAGACTCAAGTCAGGGTAAAATGAATAGGTCAATCAGTCATATATTGTGGAGTAGGTTACAGAGTTAAGACAGGCAAATGAAATGGTATCGATAGCGGTAGTTAATAAAATAGGCAATAATTGTTCACAAAACTTTCGGTAGAATAGAATTAAACGGTAGCTTTAAAACGAGAGACGGTAGTTAACAGAGCAAAATGAGCGTAAGTCGGGAGAAGCGATATAATGCAAGAATTTACTTGAAACTACACGTCACTGGGCGACGTGATCTTACCAAAGTTACAAGTGATGATACGAAAATTATTATTCTGTTAATTAAAAATCGAAAGTGAGAAATTTCTTGTAATCGGTAGAAAACAAAGTAACGATAGCTCGGTAGATAATAACGGGAGAATACGACGAATTTACCATAGATTTTAACCAGTACGAAAGATTGACATTTACTAATAATTTACAAAATCGGTAGCGTAAACGATCGACTAGATTTACGGTCAAGTACGATGGATAATTTTCGGGAGAGTTATTCCTAAACGACAGAATCCATAACTTACAATAGTTACGGATCCAAAGAATTATACAATGAATTTTTAAACATAACTTTCGAGAGAATACAAAATTACGAGAGAATACAAAATCATGAGAGAGTGAGAAATTCGGAGAGTTCGCAAAATAAAGAAATACACTAAATACACCGCAGTACAAAAGAATCAAGAATAATATGCAAAACTTAAATTAACACGGAAATGCGATACTGCAGAAAGATACAGAGAAAAGAATAACAAGCAAAAATAATATAGGATTGGCAGCGCCGGATTTACCTATAGTCCCGAGAGGCCCGGGCCTAGAGCAGCATTTTCTAGGGGCGGCAAAAATGGGCGCTGGAAATTCAATTTTTTTGGTAAATCAAAATCATATGCAACTTGTAGAATGGATTTTATGAAGTGAAACTTCTATCGCGGGGTTGGAGAATTTTGGATGAGAGGGAATTCATGAGTCGCCTTTAAACCGCAACATCAGTTTAGGGGGAAGTACCCCAGTACCGGTCACCTAAGGTTATTCGTTAATAAAATCATCATTTAAGTGAAAGAATAATTATTTTTATTCTTGTTATAATCTTTGGAGTATGTTTGACAATATAGGAACTTTTGGAATTAGTATATACCGTTTAACCAAGAATAAAATACTATTTTATTCATTAACGAAAACTAGGGTGTCAGAGAAGTGCGGAATATTTCTTTACTCTCCAGCAACCAATTGTTCCGGCGAACGTTCCTTTTCAACTTTCAAAAGAGTAAAATCTTATTTACGTGCATCCCTTTCTTAAGAGCGACTTAATGCTCTTGCACTTTTGTCCATTGAAAAAAAATCTTCTTAGAGATATGGACTGTGAGGAAATTGTAAATGACTTCGCGGCACAACAAGCAAGGAAAAAATATTTGCATTAAAGAAGTGAGAATATGTTGGGATTATTGTTAGTTAGGTGGTGATTCTAATGAGTGTCAATGAATCTTTTGTTCAGGTGAACATGCTTGAATGCCTTTTTAGTTAACTTTTAGGTCTTTACCCTATCAAGAGCATTGAACGACTGAGAGGACGCCTTCGTCCTCGGTAGAAAAACAAGTTGTTTTTCTACACTGTCGATGTGTGAAGGACTCTCTCACACATATTAACCTATACAAACATATGAAAAGAAATGACTCATAGAAAGCGAAGAAATAATAAACAATAACATAACATAATGTCATAGGAATTGATTCAGGATCAATTTGCATATTCCAACAGAATATTTTTAGACATTGCTAGTCACTCACCGAATGTACTGTACTGTACTATAATTATTGCATAACAGAATTATTATTATTATATGTGTAAGTTTGTGGCCTGTTTACCCAAACTTATCCATGAAAAACAATAAACACGCTGAACGGGTTACGGAAAGGAGAACTAAGAGTAAACACCGCGGAACCATCGCCTCGGGAGAGAGGGGAGTGATTGACAGGCGCTCGAGACATCCACTAGCGTCATAGTGAATGCTCCGCAAAATATATTGTTTATTATAAATTATTCTTTGTCATTACTATTAACTAAACCTGCATTCCCGATCGTGAAAACCGACATTGTTGTTGATTTAGGTGACCATAAGTGTTATAATTATTTTTGTTATTATTTATGTAATTATTTGTGATCGGTGTTAATATAATGTTCTAGTATCGTTTCTACATCAACCCAAGTCGTTGAGACTCAGGAATTATTATTTCCGCAACCCTTTTAAGTTATAAGAGTCACGCTTATAACTTAAATATGTATGCAGCTACATCAAAAAATATTTAATAAAATGACTGCTTATTAGCATGTGTGATACAAATTATCAAATATTGATTGATCCTGATTGAAAGAATCTCATTAGTGAACAGATCACTAGGTAGGGGGGGGGGGCAAATAAGTTCGGGACTACACGTTGCTCCAAGTTCCAAGTTGCTCCGGTAGTATTTGGAGGCTAATTCTATGCTCAGTTATACTCCAAGGAACTCGATATATGATAAAATAGGCAGGAAATAAATAAAAATATAATAAGCAATAACAGAAATGAAATATAAGGCACACTACAATAACAAAAAATTATGAAACGGAAGATAAAGCCGACAGGGCTCAAAATACAATACAAACTACAGAAGCAGACTAATAGAAATTCATAAATAATCAGAAGATTCATAAATGCAAAAGAATTAAATATTCGGCAGTTACGAGGTCGCTCAGACACGAAGATTATTAGTCACTGAAATCATGCAGTCACACGGCGGCTTACCGCAACTCTAAGCCGTGGACCATGATTCACACAAAATCGGGATCACACGATACAATCAAGAAACGATAAGTACAATAAGAAAAAGAACAGAAATTATGAGCAACTTCGTAACGATACAATACGAAGGCAGAATCCTTACCTTAATAGATGTTCTCAGGCACACAACACTGAGTCTAATTTAAATGAAACTCAAAGAAATAGCGAGAGAAAACTAGAGGGACAAGATGTAATTTACGGAAAAAAAGATGAAGCTAACGGTACTGCAACGATAGAGGGTGCGAACAAACGGTCGATAAGGTAACGATAGAACGAGAGGAAAAGGATCGGTAGCTTGAAACGGAAGAATAATCAAAAGAATACGAATAACTCTCAGTTGTCGCTCAGCGGGTCAAGCGTAGAATACACGGGGGTCGGAGTTCGGCTCACCAATCTCGCCGCTGTCGTGAGGTGAATCTTCTTACCTTTGATTAGTTGGTTCACCCCCACCGCAAATAGGCCATCGCCTCTTGGCGAATATTGGTTACGGCGTGGTCATGCGTTGTCAAAAATTACCGCTAGATGTGGCGTAATGTGCTGCTCGTAATTTCGTCGTTGACACCAACTTGTGCGATTTATTATGTATGTATGTGATATTTATTGCTCCCCTTGGGGTTACAAGGACTTCCCTTTTCCTCTTCCTTTACAATATTTTTTACATGTTTTCTTAACCTATTCTTACCGTATTCTTACTTCCTACCTTATCCTTACTTAATTTCTAATTGCCTGTGCCCTGTGCCATTGCCTTGCCATTCCCTTACTTTCCCTCTTATCCTTTTCTTATTTTTTATCCTTATCTTCACTTAACCTTATCCTATTTTACCTTATTCTATTTCCTAAATCGTCCTTATCCTAATCGACTTCCATTTCCCATTCATCTCTCACTCTTTCATTCTCTTGTACATCCCTGATCCTTTCCAGTTCTCTCATCCAGACTTCTCCCACCCCCTCCTCACCTAACATCTCCCTCACGACCTCCTGCCAGCTTTCCTCCCTTCTATCCCAGCCTACGCACCTTTCCCATACGTGCTCCCATGTTTCCTCCTCCCCCCCGCACACCCTACACCTTCTCTTTTCCTCTTCTTCCCAGTACCTTGCCTCCTTCATCTCGCTTCCTAATCTAAATCTTGCCACCCTTATCCACCTGCTTTCTCCCCATCCCTTTCCCATATATTCTGGTATCCCTTCTCCTTTCACTAGCCTGTACCATCTGTTGTACCTCGATTCCCTTATTTTCTCCCACCTCTCTTTTCTCTGTTCTTCCCTCTCTCTCTCCTCTATTTCCCTAAGCTCCATCTCGCCCCTCTCCCTTCTCGCGACTACCTCTCTACTCTCTGCTCCCCTTTCCGCAAAGAAACTTTCCCTTTCTCTTTCCCACCTCGATCCCTGCCTCCCAGCTTCTGCCTTGTCCCTTATCTCTTCCCAGCATCTCCTAGCTAACTCGCTACCCTCCCCTCTCTCCAGCTTCCTTTCAAAATTCCATGCCCTTCTCCCTGCCCTAATCCTTAGCTTCTCCCTCTGTAGTACCTCCTTTACTAGATATCCCGGTGTTCTCCCATCCACTCCTAATGTCCATCTCCAAAATCTATCCTGTATCGCCTCGACCGCCCTCCACTCCCTCCACCCCCATATCTCCGATGCATACTCTATTACCGTCCATACTAGCCTGTCAAATAACCAAATCCTTTTTTCCCAATCCCTCCCAAACCTTCTTTTTCCTATTCCCCCTACCTGCCTCATTACTGCCCCTGCCTTCCGTACTCTCTCTCTCACCTGTGCTTCCTGTCCCCCATTGCACTTTACTCTATACCCTAGATAGCTGAACTCTTTCACCTCCTCTATCTTTTTCCCTTTCCATCTCCAATCTATGTTTTTCCTTCTACCGCCTCCTTTCCTAAATCTCATAATCTTTGATTTCCCTACATTTACCGTCAGCCTTTTCCTATCCATATACCTTTCTAACTTCCTAATCATTACCTCCATTTCCTCTTCACTTTCCGCTAGTAATACTATGTCATCCGCATAAGCTAACGTGCATACCCTGCCGCCGGCTAACTCCACCTCCCCAACCCTTCTCCCTCTCCCCATTTCCTCTTTTAAGTCCGCCAGCAGCAGGTTGAACACATGCGGACTGAACGGACATCCCTGCCTTACCCCCCTCGCTGTCCAGAACACCTCTCCTACCTTTCCTCCGCTCCTCACTCGACCCTTTGTTTCCTTGTAAATTTCCTTTATCCTTACCCTTAGCCCTTCCCTCACCCCTCTCCTTTCCATAGTCTCCCACAGCACCTTCCTGTTCACTGAATCGAAAGCCGCTTTCAGGTCCACAAAGAACGCCACCATCTTTCCCTTATCCTTTCCCACCTGCCTATTGATTAAATAATTAAGTACATATATATTGTCAATTGTACCCATGCCTTTTCTAAAACCCGTTTGGTTTTGCGGTATCAAGCCCTTTTCCTCTACCTCTCTTTCTAACCTCTACGCTAATGCCATCGCAAACACCTTATATAGAGTTGGCATCAAAGTCACCCCCCTATACTCTTCTTCCCTTTTCCCCTCACCCTTCTTAACTATCGGCGCTATCAATCCCTCCCTCCAATCCTTTGGCCAGCCCCCCCCCCACCCAAACTCTGTTACATGTTTTCCATATCCACTGCTTCATTTCTTCCCCCCCATACCTCCATACCTCGCTAACTATTCCATCCCCCCCTGGTGCATTTCCATCCCTCAGCTTTCCTATCACCTTTTTAATCTCTTCCCTCTGCAGCTCCCCTTCCCCGTCCCCCCTCCTATTTACCGTCGCCCCGCCCTCTGTTACCTTGCTTTCTACCCCGCCTAATAATCCCATGAAATACTCCCTCCACTCCTGATCTCCTATTTCTTTATTCACCCTCTTCCACTTCCTTCTTTCCCTATTAACTATCTCCCATCCCTTGCTTTCTGTCCTTGCTTCCGCTGCTTCTTTTATGAATCCCTCATTTTCTTTCTTTTTCCTCCCCACGCATAGCCTATTATACTCCCTTCTTTTCTTTCTATACGCGTCCCCTTCCCCCTCCCCCGTTCTCCATTTCCTTAGGCTCTGCCTAACTTCCGCTTTTTTTCGCCTACATTCCTCATCCCACCATCCCTTTTTCGCTTCCCTCCCCCTCCCTCCTACATCTAAGGCTCGTCTAAACTCCCTTATTCTTTTCTCTATCTCTTTACCTACATCCACTTCTCCTATCCCCTCCCATTTGACTTCTGTTCTGAACCTCGACCTACCCTTCTCCGTCCAGTCTCCTCTACTAGTTCCCCCTACTCTTTTTCCCTTCCTTGTCCTAGCCACTGCCCCCCTCAACCACACTATTACCGGGTGATGATCCGAGTTAACCCTATCCCCAATCTCTATCCTTTTGACCCTATCCCTTACCTCGACGTCTCCTATAGCATAGTCTATCACCGTCACCCCCGCCCCTCCTACATACGTAAATTCCCCCTCCTTATCCCCCTCTATGTTCCCGTTCATTATTGCCCATCCTGTCTCATCTAAAAATTGCACCATCTGCCTACCTTCCGAGTTTATTTTCCTGTCCTTTGATTTCCTACTCCTACTCTCCTCCTCCTCTTCTCCCCAGCATCCTTCCCCTTCTGCCCTGTCCTGGCATTAAAATCATTCCCCACTAGCACTTTTACCCCTCCCTCTATCTCTTCTGCCCGCTCCTTCAATTCCCCTATCTTCTCTTTTAGATCCCCATTTATGTATATTCCTACTACTACCCATTTTTCCCCCCCTACACTTATTTTCCTTGTTATCATGCCCTCTTTTACCTCTTCCCTCCCTCCCTCCCCACTCACTATCACCCTTCTTACCCCTGACAGCATTCCGCCTATTGCTCTTCCCTTCCTATTTTTTCGAACTGCACACTGCACTTCCCATTTATACCCTACTGGCAACTTATTTCTAATCCTTTCCCACCCCTTCTTTTCTATCCATGTCTCCATTACAAATATTCCATCCCACTCCCCTAGCTTCCTCCAGAAATCTTCATCCTTTCTCGCAAGCCCAGCGGGGCACTAGCTGAGGCTATATTTACCGTCCACCAATCGATATCTTGTTCTAATTTCTCCGGAATGACCATGGTCATGTCATAATTATTATTATTTGCTTCGAGCGCTAATATCTGACTTTTTCGAATTGTCTCATATGTATCATGCCATATTTCATTACTGGACAGCACGAGCCGAGAGTACCGATCCAAGATGCGAACTCACGAATCGAGCGCTTTTTTCCTAAATTTCTTCAATAGATCAAGAGATCTTTTGGTTTTTTCCTCTGGCAACTCGATTGTCATTTTTTCCGAGTCGAAAATAAGCCTTAGATATTTGCATCGTTTTTTGGGAATCTTAGAACATTTTTTCTGATTCATTATGAACCCGAGTTCTTCTAAAATAGCCGTCGTAGCTTGAAAGTTTTTCGCACACTCTTTGTATGATTTCCCGATAAGCAAAATATCATCTAAATAGAAAACGGATCCTTGTTTTCTTAAATATGCTGCCACTGGTTTGAGTATTTTCGTAAATACGAAAGGTGCGACGTTTAAACCGAACGGTAAGCAATTAAATTCGTCATATACACCGCTGTATTGGAAACGTAAAAACTTTCGAGAACTCTTGGGGATTGATACGAGGTAATACGCGTTCTTTATATCGATTGATGCCGTAAAACAATTAGGCTCAATTAGCGACTTCGTCACGCGCCAATCTTCTCTCTTAAAATGTTCCGCCTTTATGAATTCATTAAGTTTTTTCAAGTTTAAAATGAATCGTTGCGTACCGTCGGATTTTGGCACCAGAAAAACATTTGATAAAAACTGGTCGGATGACGGAGTAACCGTCTGTATTGCGCCCTTTTCTAATAACTTTTTGATTTCGCTCTCGATTGCCAATTTCTCGTTATTTGAGCAATTTGTTTTTTCCCCGATTCGGCCCTGCACAGGAAACGATGTGAAGGGTATTTTTAACCCTCTAATCCATTCATTAATCTCGCGATCAGCCGATACTTTTGCCCATGCTCGATGAAAAAACCGTAATCGACCTGCAGCTTTACGTACGTTGGGAATTAACGGCGTCTGTCCGGGAACCGCGTCTTTCGAGGATATGTTTTCTTCGGTCTCGAGCCGAACTTGTCGTTCGTCGGTTTGTTTGGCCCGCTCGACGTCCAATTCCTCTTGCGCATTAACTGTCGCTTCGCCGGCGGGTCCCTCTGGTTTTTTGAATCCTTGAATTTTGATGGTTTTTCCCGTTGGATAAGGTCCTTTGATGCACGCTCAATCGTTTTGCAGTCTTTATTTTTTCTTCCAGATTTTTTCCGAACAGGAAAGCGTCGACTGTCGAGCCCGTCAAGATTTCTGTGACGGATGAATTGAGATTCGCGAGGATTAAACTCTTGCGAATTTCTGATTCCTCCCTCTGGAGAAAAGCCAGAAGTCTTCCTATGTCGTTCTCAATTTCGAGCCGTTCGAGTTTATCTGGACTGTCCGATTTTGAAGTAATCGAGATAGCTTTTCCGTTGGCTGCCATGCAGGCAGCGATGCGCTCTTATTTTTCCGTAATACACTTGTCTCTTGTTTTGACATTCTCCTGTATTGCAGCAATAACCTCCGAATTTAGCACTGGGGCAGCTATGAATCCGCAATTTTCGGGAATATTATATTTTTCCACTAGGTTCTTGTTTTCCTCGTTAGAAATCCCTTTTTTAAAGATCTCTTTCCAACGAATGACAATATCCTTGTGCAATGCAGAGGCCTTTTTCTGGTCCGGTTCCAAACGCGGTCCAATAACGTTTAATACGTCCTCTCCAAGGTCAACTTCATGATCAGGCTGGTTTTCATTGTCCGTTGCGGTCACGCTCGCGTGTTGTTCCCTGTCGACCGGGCCTGTTATTTCGGCCCCCAGTGCGCCCGCTGGCAACTGCTCGGTATCGATTTCCACCTCGTCATTTTCCTGAGTCCGTATCGGAAATTCCTCTCACTCTTCCTCCAACTCCTGCGGAAGTTGTTGTGAGCCCTGGCCAATTTCACGCGAGTGACTCCGCTCTGAACGACGGGAATGAGCCGAGCGACTGCGCCGTGAGCGACTCCGCTCTGAGCGACTACGCTCTGAGCGACTACGCTCTGAGCGACGAGAATGACCCGAGCGACGAGAATGACCCGAGCGCCGAGAATGTCCGAGCGACTACGCTCTGAGCGAGGAGAATTACCTGAGCGGCTACGCTCTGAGCGACGAGTGTGACGCGAAGATCTTCTCGAACGTCGTGATCGACTGATGTATCGTGAGCGATTTTCAGGAGATCGGCCGCGACGATCTGACCTTCGTCTGCGTTCACCCTTTCTCCTGTGACGGGTTCGAGAGCGATCCCGACGATGTGGCGAACTCGATCTATAACCTGAAAGGTAAACGGGCAAATTGCCAATACTTGCCTTACATCGTCTTTAAATTGTTCAATTTTTCATTAAAAGGAAAAATTTCACTTCCGAGGGTCAGACCCAGGAAACTGAACAATGCATGTTGCATTCCTTCGTCAGACGAAGGCGTGCGCTCCGGTCAGACCGAAGGCACGCGGCCGAGCAATCAAATCGCTGGCATAGCAACAAGGTGTCGAGACCAACAAATCTTTGTCAGTAATTGATCTTTCAGAAAGAGTCAATTTTCGTGGTGGTCATTTTCGCCCCGTAAGCACAGATTAGGTTCTTCTCCACTCACGTTTTTTATTTTTCCGGTTAATATTTGTCACCATTCCTCTTAGTCTCTCAGCGAAGACCTTCTTTTTCTTTTCCCTTGACGGTGAATGGTCGTGATTCCTCTTCTTTCTCATTTCTTTTTGACTATTTGCGTTTTTATTAATATTTCGCGTGTGACGACGTTGACACAAAGCGAAAGAATGAGAATAAACAACGGAGCAGGATATGGGTTGCATAGCAATTCCAGGAAAAAAGCTTGCTTTGAAACTTGTGGCGACAAATGAGGCAAGTGAGGGGTACTGCAATTTGATCTCTGAAGGAAGAGACGCAAAATACAATTAAAAATCAAACGAACTTACCTGTACGTGAAGTTTGATTGGAATTATATGAGAGTCTCGTTCGAGATGATTACAATGGTAGTACCGCTACTTTCCGCTAGTTTGAGTCACATATTTACAGAATAACCGAAAAAAATGGTAAGCGGCCCTCTCCCGGTGTCCGCCATGTTGCCATCTTTCATAATTTAGAGCTAAGTGATAAAATAAAAATTAACTGGTGAACTGGGTTGGGAATTATGGGTGAGTTGTAATCATCTCGAACGAGACTCTCATATAATTCCAATCGAACAGGTAAGTTTGTTTGATTTTTAATTATATTTCAAATCTCGTTCTTCGAGATTACAATGGTAGATGTTTAACCTGTCTGTTTAATAGAATAATGACCGATTCTCATTTTTTCTGTTAATTTTTTTTTTTTTTATTTCATTATTCATGTTTACACTGGTCTTATATCATAGCAGGTCTCCATTACAGGTTACATAAGACCGTGGCGAGGAAGGTTCCTCTGTCCGGTTCGATCGGACGCTTATAAAATCTTGCGAAAACCTTCGAGTTTTTTGACCACCCTGCCGTGGTCTTGATTACATTTATATGAATACCCTTAATGTCAGCCAGCGATGTTGCAGCCTGTCTTGTGCTATGTGCCAAAAATTTTTTATCTATCCCGGAGTGTACTAAACACGTTTTTATCCATCTTGCGATAGTTTGTGTTGTTGCCCTATGATAGGTCTTTTTCAAAGTGATAAACAAATTCTTTGTTTCGTTTCTAACTGACTCTGTCTTTGATAGGTAAAACAGTAACGTTCTTGCTACGCATACCTCTTTCCTTTCTTGAAAGAACGGGAGAAAGAAGAGAGGTTGGGCAAACCCGACTTTTGACATTTTGATTTCAGCTGTGATATTGATTTGAACGTCATCTGATGAAGGAACGATATCATCGATCATTATAACCGATAAAGTTTGAACTCTATGTGCGGTTCCCAGCGCTAAGAGGATAACTGATTTGTATGTCAATTGTGTTAGATCTAAAGACTCTAGTAGTTACAGTGTAGCTGCCCACTTTAATAGTTTTTCCGTATTCCAGATTGACGTATATTCAGGTTTCATTGGATGTAACTTAAATATTCCCTTGAAGAAACGATGAAGTATCGAATCTTTCGAGAAATCGCTTAGGCTAATCAAAGATATTGCCAATCTTTCCGAATTTAGAGTGCCATATGAAGCGCCTGTTTCGAAGCGATTGGATGGAAACTTCATTATTATATCTGGATTTACTTGGAAAGGGTCGTGATCAAGTTTTTCACAAAAAATACACCAGTTTTTCAAGCCCGAGTTATACTGACGAACAGTGGAATTTGTCAAGGAAGCAATGAGGATTGTGATTGCTGCCTCCGATAGTTCTTTTCTTTGGTAGACTATCTGCAGAGCCTCGCGGCAACCAGGGTAAGTTGTTTTGCGAGCGGGTGAGTCAGTGATCTGCATGGTGATAATAATAGTTTAGACGCGAGGTTGAACATCTCCACCGTACCGATACTCATAGACTTGAATACGGGGAACCACGGTTGTGTGGGCCAGTAAGGAACAACTACGATACCCTTGGCTTTGTTAGCCCTGATTTTTTGTGAAACTCAAAGGATTAAAGCGGAAGGTGGGAACGCGTAGAAAACGAGCTCTTCCCAGTCTATCGTGAATGCATCAATAGCCAAGGCTTCGGGGTCTCTCTTCCATGAACAAAATTCCTTTGTTTTTGTATTGGCTCTTGGCCTATTTTCGGTCTAACAAACTTTCTGATTATTCTTTAGAAGGCGAATCCTGCAAGTTCCTACCCGGTGTCTAGATTAATTTTTCTGGATTCCCGATCCGCGATAAAATTTTCGACGGACGGAATGTAAGCTGCAAATACCCAGATTCTTCTTGATTCGCACCATTGCCACAGATCTCTAGCTAATTTGTTCAGTTTCGGAAATTGTATACCCCCCATCCTATTAACGTACGATATTGCTGTCGTATTATCTATTCTGAGTAAGATTTCGCAATCGCGTTGGTCTGTGGCAAAGCATTTTAAAGCAAAAAAAGGTGCAATCAACTCCAGGTGGTTAATACGTAGTTTTTGTTCAGACTGTCCAGAAACCGTAAGCGTTTTCATGATGACAATGACCGCCCCAACCTGTTAATGAAGCCTCAGAAAAGATTTCTTTCCAAAAATTAAAGCGGGTTATAGGTTTCCTTGCATGAGGGGTGACCTCCCGCCACCATTGTAATTCCATACGAGAAGCGTTACAAATACACATGTCTCTATCATAGTTTGGTCATGTAAGATCAATGCCAGGAATTTATCGCGTTCCAAAAGTTTACAGAACAGAATTTCGTATTGTACACCTGGGAATGTGGTGACTAAGGAGCCAATTAGGTGAGCGAAATCTCTGATTTTGCAATTGATTTTCTGATCATATTTTTGTATTAGTTTCAGGAGGTATATTTTCTTTTTAGGTGTTAATTCGACAGCGATGTTTTGGGAGTCTATTATGAATCCCAAGTATTTACATCCCATATTCAGAATGCACATGCTCTTTTGTTCTTTTATAATGAAGCCTAGCGCGATTAGTATATTTCTGGTCACCTGTACGTTAAGAAAACTCATTTCCTGTGTATTACCCAAGCATAGTACGTCGTCTAAATATATTGTTGACATTAAACCTTGTTCTCTCAATTTGTTTGTAACTGGCTTCATAATTTTGGTAAAAACGAATGGGCTGGTACCCAACCGAAAGGGAGACATGTAAATTCATATGTATTATTCTGAAATGCAAATCGCAAAAGTTTTCGACTTGCAGATTCTACTGGTACCAGAAAATACGCATCCTTTAAATCAATGCTGCACACGAAAGCTTTCTGTGTAATTAGCGGCGTAGCTATTCTCAGATCCTCTAATTTGAAATGTGAAGTTTCAATAAACTCGTTTAGGAGGTTGAGATTTAAAATAAATCGTTGCGTGCCACCTGGTTTGAGTTTTAAAAAATAAGGCGAGAGAAACTGGCCCTCAACCGGTGTACATCGTACAGCAGCCCCAGTATCTAATAACTTTTCAATTGTAAATTCGAGGTCTCTAATTTCTGTTTATGAGAAAACTCTTATTGAACGATTTCTGGGCTCTACAATTGGACTGATTAGGGGTATCTTATAGCCTTGAATGCATTCTAGAACAAATTTATCTGTGGTGATCTTTTTCCACTCCTTTAAGAAATTTTTTAGGCGCCCCGCTGAACAGCTTACCTCTGTACTGGCTAATTCTTTGCTCCCCGGAGTAAATGGCCTCTGTTCTGGTTGTAGAAATTGTTCTGTATTGGATTGTGAGTGTATTTTCCCCTGGGGACAAAAGGCTGTTTGTACTGGCCCCTCTTGTGGCTCTGATACGAGGTGCCCCGCCTCGTAAAAGAGCTTCTCCAGTCTAAAAACCGGGACGCACCCTGGGCAGCGGGCTTTGCTGTGTTTCTGGAGGTTGTGGGAGTTAAATGCTATTGTTTCAACTCTTTCCCCATCTTCCCCATAGATTTTGCTGTTCTTATAATCTTGCCCAAATTGTCGCCATAGAGGAGTGTGGTCGGCCTGGTTTTGGTAAGTAATTCTTTCGTCTGCTTGGACAAAATGGGAGCGATACAGGCTTTTCTGGCTGTCGAGATCTGGAAATGAAGTTGAGCGATCAACTTTCCTGCATCTGCGAGGTTTTGTAACAGACTCAGTCTGTCCACAGGCTCTACGTCATCATTAATGATCATCGTGATCGCTTCGCCTAGAGCCGACATTGCAGACCCAGCCCAGTTTTGTTCCTGAGTGAAGAGCGAATCTCTCTTGGACCCAGCCTCATTCAGAATTACTGCAATTTCTGGGTTTAGTTCTGGAGCTTCAAGATGAAAATTCCCTTTTCTAGGATATTTATCTATGATTTCTTCTTTCATTTCTTTGGGTAGTCCTGAAGAAAACCGATCTGACCATAATGATTTTATATTTCCGTGTAGGGATAATTCGTTCATTTTTGTAGACGCTGGGTCCTCTCCAAGGGCTCTCCGAGTGTCCTCGTCTAATAGTACAGGCGAATAAGGCATGTAATCAACCGACTCCTATTCTTTTCGAGAACAGGTTCGCCAATTTTTTCGTAGGTAGACTTGACCTCAACCAACGAGCCCTTGATTTTGCGGCCATATCAATTCAACAGCTGATTGTTTATAAAAATGTGGGGAAAAAAATCGAATTTTTGTTTTTAATTTTTTTTCTATCGGTGTTACTTCCTCCAGACTTCATATTCCTTTCCCACACTCTTACTTACCTTGCGCTCTGTAGTCTACTCTTATCGTCCGCGAGTCAGCAGATTCTTCTGTAACTCGCGGCTAGCTTGCCTTCTACATCCCGCCAAACTCGGCAGATCCATCCTAGCGCTCAAGCAAGACACCTGTCCCTCTAAACCAAAACCATACCTTTTTCCCTCGGCCGACTGCGTTACATTGACTACTAATAAACAATCATATACTTCAAATCGTTTACCCTCCCTTGATACCGATCTCGTTCTATTCCATTCACTTCCTGCATTGGGAGTAGTAGCACGCGAGTGCATACTCGACGTGAACGGACACTATAATAGCCAAATAACACCTTGGCTGGGTATGGAGTGAGCTCCGATAACCGCTCATCGGAGCCTACGCATTCTACCCAACATCGGCGTGTGGAAAAAATGTTTGAGATAAAAGTAGTAGGTCTCAACCTCGCGTATGAAAAAAACAATTTTTCGATTTTCGAGAAAACTTTGTGTACCAATAGGATCCAACATTTTGGGGTTACAGCGAAAAAAAATTTTTTCCTTCGACAAAGGTAGAAAAAAAATGAAAGAAAATTTTTCTTACTCAACAAATAGGATTATTGCTGAAATTATTGACTAACGAAAAACATTTTTTAATATTGTTATTTCTGTTTTTGAGACAAAAAATTCAAACAAAAAAAAACCTCTTCATCTTTATTAGAACCGGAGTTACAATTGTTTTACTTACTTGCGATTTATCATCAATGTTATTAATATTAAGATTTGGAAAAAATACTATATCTCGTCCATAGCTCAAGGGTCAACCATAAATTTCTTCATTCCGATTTGAGCTCTATTTTTATCAAAATTAATTAGTGAATCGAGGCAAACGCGAGGCGTTGCATCCCAGCAGCGCGGTGACGCGGTCGGGGGCATGCGAGAGCGGGCGGTCAAACGGTAGTTGTTCAATGAATATCTCCGGTAAAAATTATCGTAGAAGATATTTTTTTTTTACTTTTTTTTCTTTTACATCGCAATATCTCCGGTAAAAATTGTCGTAGGTTTTTTAAAAAAAAAAAATAAAAAAAAATACATTCATCAAAATAAGAAACTAATGACATATTCCGATTGCTGTGTTACAGGGTGGAATGCGTAGGCTCCTATGAGCGGTAATCGGAGTTTACTCCACGCCCAGTCAAGGTGTTATTTGGCTATTATAGGGTCCGTTTACGTCGACTATGTACTCGCGGGCTACTACTCCCAATGCAGAACGTGAATGGAATAGAACGCGATCGTTGAAGATATAAATTTGATAAACTGGTAAATTCAAAACATTAACGGCGGAGCCAGAAATCGAACCTGGTATCTAGAGATACTTGACCGGAGCCTTACTCCACTAGACCACATAGCCGTCCTGACTCTGATGTCGTTAATTCCTCTCATCACCAGTTAGTTCAAATTTGTTTTCTTGTGCTTTTGTATTTGGAATCTTACGCTTCTGATGGGAAGCCCGTAAATTTATGTCTTCAACAACGAATTTTCTCGTAATTAATGATAATGCATATCCGCATTTCAATTATTAGACGGTCTTTGACTGTCTTACAGGCTTCCCATCAGAAGCGTAAGATTCCAAATTGTAAACATTCCTTACATACATTCTTACATCTGTTGCTTAAGAGGAAGAACACTTTCTATTCATAGAACGGGACGGTTATTAAGGGAAGGTAAACGATTTAAAGTATATGATTGTTTATTAGTGGTCAATGCAACGGAGTCGGTCGAGGGAAAAAGGTATGATTTTGGTTTAGAGGGATAGGTGTTTTGCTTGAGCGCTAGGATGGATCTGCGGAGTTTTGCGGGATGTAGAAGGCAAGGTAGCCGCGAGTTACAGGAGAACCTGCTGACTCGCGGACGATAAGAATAGACTACAGAGCGTAAGGTAACTAAGAGTGTGGGAAAGGAATATGAAGTCTGGAGGACGTATAACAGCTGAAAAAAAAGTAATTAGATTTTTAAAAAAACGTATAGAAATCCTTCTACGACAATTTTTACCGGAGGTATTGCGATATAAGAAAAAAAAAGATCAAAATAAAAATCGAATTGAGTATTCCGAAAACAGAGAAAAAAATAATTTATTTGAAATAAAAAAATTCTTCTACGATAATTTTTACCGGAGATATTCACATCTACCGTTCGACCGCCCGCTCTCGTATGCCCCCCACCGCGTCACCGCGACGCCGTATCACGTTGCCGCGCTGCTAGGATGCGACGCCTCGCGTTTGCCTCAATTCACTAATCAATTTTGATAGAAATAGAGCTCAAATCAGAGTGAAGAAATTCATGGTTGACCCTTGAGGTATGGAGGAGATATAGTATTTTTTTTAAATCTTAATATTAATAACATTGATAATAAATCGCAAATAAGTAAAACAAGAGTAACTCCGGTTCTAATAAAGATGAGGTTTTTTTTTCTAATTTTTCGTCTCAAAAACAGAAATAACAATATTAAAAAATGTTTTCCGTAAGTCAATAATTTTAAGTAAGAAAAATCTCCTTTTTTTTCGATCTTTGTCGATGGAAAAAATTTTTTTTTCAACCGCATCAGTAATCTCCATATCTAAGACTATATTGAGAGGCACCATTTTTTCGAACAGCCCTGGTAGCAACTTCCATACGCGATGCTTATTCTTCTGTTTGCCTCTCGTGGCGATTTTCTTTGTTAGTCTCGAGAATGTCTTTATCTAAGAGGGAAAGGAAAGAAAAATGTTTATTGTTCTTTAATTTTCTCTTTCATCCTTTTTTTTAAAGTACTAATGGTTACTGCCTCCTACGTGCAAAATTTATCAGCCTGTATGCACGAACGAGACTCATTCATTCGAGATCACGCCATCGATATTTCTCCGAGCACTAATTTAGCTTACCTGAATGACGAGATATACTTTCATCTTTGTTTCTCGATGCGTCTCTGACCGTCAACTGGTCTCTGTTTCTCGGTGCGTTCTTGGTTTCCGATGGGCGTCTTGTTTGAAGCTCTTTCTCTAACCTCTTTATTTCACGTCACAGTTCTGACGATAATTCTCTCTCGTGAGAGCATTTCTTTGACTTTCCCATGTTGAAAAAAAATGCACTCTACTACTGTGGTATATTTATTACGATTTTTCACGCCGAACGATACTTTATGCTACAGGAAGCACTAAATATTCACTCTGACGTGTGACTCGCCCCTGCACAAAAAAATGTATAAAATATGGCAAGATGGCGGACACCGGGAGTGGGCCGCTTACCATTTTTTTCGGTTATTCTTTGAATATGTGACTCAAACTAGCGGAAAGTCGCGGTACTACCATTGTAATCTCGAATATCGAGACTCGAAATATAATCAGTAAATACTTGTATGAAGTTATAAGATTTAAATCACTCACTTTTGTAAATTTGTATTACACATACTTGATACAGTTCCCATTATGATTTTTGGGGTCATACGACCGGCCGCGCACGATGCTTGCTGTTCGAATCTCGACACTCATACGTATGCACACATTTGTATATAAAAAAAAGAGACGAAGCGAGAGATAGAAAGTCGCATGGAGAGGGCATACCTCCCAATCGCGCACAATGCTTGTCTGTTCAAGCAGAAAGCGAGAGAGAGAGAGAACGCTAGCGTCACGCATTTTTCGTGACGGATGTCCATTTCTACGACACAACTCCCACCGTAAGCTGCGTAAAGAAACTTCGTTCCAAAAAATAATAATGGGAGTTGAAAATAAGAATAAAAATAAATGAACAAATAAATAATACAAGTAGATGACGGTAAAGAGTACAATGGTAGGTGGACACAAGGGGTGAGATGAGACAGAATTGAAAAACGAAGAACGAACAAGTGAGGTTACATTAAGAAACGTACAAGAAAATGAAAATAAAAGTGAGAAAAGCAATTGTCAATTCAACAATTCAATCAGTCCCGTGAAAATTCAGTCTCCAAAAGGTGCTTTCGGAATGCTGCTTTGAAAGTGGAGTTGAGGCGGAGTTCTCTTAACGATGTAGGAAGAGAAAACCAGAAATATAGACCGGCGACAGAGAATGACTTCCTGAAGGCCTCAGTAGTAAAACGGGGAAGGACAAAATCGCTCCTTGCAAGCCGAGTCAAGCCCACGGTAGGCACATTACGAGAGATTAACAAGTCTCTCAAGTAGGAGGGGGTTCCAAAGCGAAAAACCGAAAAAGCAAGCATTCGAGAAAGAATAACCTGCGATCCCAAGCTGAGAGCCAGCCCGACGCTCGACGGTGAGGGGTGACATGCTCATCTTTCGCAATGCCAAGGACAAAAGGTACACAGAAGTTTAGTAGACGCTGAAGCCTCTTGTTTTGCTCACCCGAAACATCGTTATACACCACGCAACAATAGTCACAGATCGGAAAAACTAGCGTCACAATGAACGTTTTGCATAGTGAAAAAATAAGCACACGCCGCGAAGCAGAGAACTGCCGGAGAATGCAGTGAATCTGATTCGAGATAGAGTCAATCTGTGCTGTCCACGTGAGTTTTGAGTCGAGAAGAAGTCCGAGGTCGCCGACAGAGATGGAAAAAGGGATGATATCACCATGCAGGGCAATACTCGGAAGGACCGCAATTTGAAGCCTGGTGATGATAGAACCGCGTTCCGATCACTAACCAGGCAAAGATCCATAGCATGCACTCGACAGAAGGCTTGTACGTTTTCCGCGTCATAGGAGATTCCCAGCTGATTGGCATTGAAATCACCAAGGGTGACAGTCAGGTAATAATTGCTGCGGTGCAGGTCAAAATCCGCATCAAAGAGTGCTAGGTTGGCCGTATTTGGAGGCCGATAGATGACAGACACGACATAAGCTGGTGCATTAAGTTGCCTTATTTCCGAAATTAAGTACTCTGATTTGGCAGAGTACTGAGACAGAGAAGTAGCCAGAATTTTGCCACGTAGGTTGTCTTGTATATATAGCGCGACGCTACCGTCGGTTATCCCAATATCATCGTTACGAAAAAGCGCATATCCTGGAAGCGAGACTATGGTGTCATCCACGAGGGGATGGAGCCAGGTCTCGATCACCGCGGTGACTTGATAGAAGTGAGCAGAGAAATGAAGCCTAACGTAGTCCATGTGCCGGGCCCACAGAGTGCAATCGCGTTGAAATAGCAGATGGTCATATCGGAGAACGCCGGGGTAGAAAATCGAGGCAGGCCAGGCAGAGGAAAACGGCTGCGAAAGGAAGGAGCAGCGCAAAGTTAGGAGTTGAGACCCTCCAGATCAGCGGAAATGCGGACGCATTGCACCGAGGCCCCATCTTTTTTTCTCAAAAAGATGATACCCTGCTTGTGCCAGACTTATTTGTAGCCAGCGTCAAAACCGCAGATTTGGTCACAATGAGGAGCTTGTACACATCGGATAGAAGACTCATTGATGTTAATGCTGGTGACCGTACCTAGAGAAACCGGGTCTAGGGCTGGTATTCATTGTCAGTGCTTAAGACCGGCTTGAATAAGACAGTCTTATACGAGGCCTTAAGATGGCGTTTGGTTTTATAGACGTCAAACAAGACGGTCTCAAGACGCGGCAAATAAGATGATCTTCATCAAATCGATCTTATTCGAAGCGTAGTTTACAAGGTTGCATAGTCCAGTCTTATTTGAAATAAGCATTGTCTTGAGCACGCAACATTTCAAAGTCAATGAACGCAGTCTTATTAACGTATCTTGATCGAATCGAGTTCGGATTGCACTTTAGCAAATGCTCGTTACCTAAATATTACTCAATTATACTGATGCGTACGAAATTGATAATTACCAATTATTCGGAAAATATTATATTCCAACAATATAAATTAATAGAAACACATTGTGAAGGAATGTTTGGGAATGTGCAGGTGGGACGGGATTATTTACTGTGAAAGGATAGCAGCGGAAATTTGCAATTAAAATAGAGGTTATGAGAGCAATCGCTTTGAAAAATTTGTGAAGTGAAATGAATAGTGAAATTCTATTGACATGGCGAATATGCAAGATATGTTTAATTTCTACGATCAGATCGAAGAAATGAATAATATGATTGAAGTGGTTGTAATGGTCAACCTTGGGCTGAATGACGAAGACGAGGGTGAAGTGCAGCGAGCTCCGAAAAGATACATCAGAGATGGTGAAAACCCGTTCGGGTTTTATTCCGAGCAGGAGTTCAAACGGCGATTGCGATATTCAAAGGATAACATTATGTACGGAATACTACCAAGAATTAAAGCTGCCTTAGTCAGAGCCAATAATCGTGGTCTACCAATTCCACCTGTCATGCAATTATTAATATGTGTACGATTTTATGCTGCCGCTAGCTTTCAAGTGAGGATCATTGTGATTATAATTCCTGACCTTCTACTAAAAATATAAAGTGATTTCATTGTTTCCTGTGATCATGGAATAAATGATTCATAATACATTTTGTACTGTACAGCTCGTCAACGGAGATCTGATGAATATATCGCAGTGTGCAGTATCGACGATAATACACAGAGTAAAATTTCACTGAATTGCATCATGGATTCACGCAGTTATCAAAATTCCTAGTATGAAAGCTGCTATGATCGCAAACAGAGATCTATGTAGACAACTTGGCGCACGCGGGGAGGGTATCGGTTTACCTGGCGTTGATGGCGCTATCGACTGCACTCACATTCGATTACCTCATACGAAATTTGCAGACCTGCAGGAGGTTTATAGGAATCGAAGGGACATTTTTTCCTCAATGTAAAGGTATGTCGCGTTGGCGATAACCGTTTACAAATACCATAAGTTGCAAATAATTTTATCTGGGATATAAATAAAAAATACTATTCTATGAAAATCGGTACTTTTAATTTAAATGATACCAAAAGCAGTCGTCGGACCCAACATGGAATGCTTGGATGTGGTTCTAGAATGGCCTGAAAGTAACTATGACAGCCGAATATTCCAAAACTCACGAATTTACATGCGATATCGTAAGAGACAACTTACTGGAACCCTGGTTGGAGATGCCGGCTATCCGTGCTTGCCATTTCTGTTGACTACACTGACAAATCCAATTACAGATGCTCAACAACGGTAAGATAAAGATTATCGGAATACTTTCGATTTCGATAAGTAGTCATAAAATTAACAAAGTATATATGTGTAAATTGATCAAGTCGGTATCTTGATAGGTATAACAACGTACAAAGCAAAACAAGGCAAATTGTTGAAAGAACATTTGTAGTTTGGAAGCGACGTTTTCCTTGCCTATCCAAAGGTTTGGGAACAAAATTGTTGTGCTCTACCACAATTATTGTAGCATGTGCCGTATTACACAATTTATCACTAACAGTGGATAATGCTCTTCCGGAAAATAATCGCATCGCTGAGGAAGAAGCGGATGAATTGCCACCTAAAGCACCGCATTGGCAGCATGGAGAGGGCTTTGCAATATGCGAAGCTCTAATCGAACGGTTATTCATTTGATCTAAATATATACTGCAACGTTCTTAGACATTACGGAAATATATATGGATTCGTGAGTTTGATTATCAAGCCAAAATCAAAGGCGTGAATAAATGTCTTGAAAAAGCTTCAATTGCAAGATATGTGTTTCTCGTTTTAAGTCTTGGACAAGACTGTTTTTACAATAATGTTGGTTGACGCAGCAACCTTATTCTTTTGAAAGACATAAGAGGTTTATAAACGTCTTTTATCTATGATGACTACTAAATCATTAAAAAGGGGGCAAAACGGGTGATTTCACCCTTTGTAACAATACATTGCATGAAGTTAATTTGATTGTAAACTAATTGATTTCAGAATGAAAATACTCCACACATTTAATAAAATTGAATTCAATTTGTACAAACAGTTAACATTAGAATACATATTTTACTCATAACTTATCATTGGTTCTCATTTTATTTTTAGACCCCTCACTTACTCATAAAAACACTGATATGTACGTAATTGTACTAAGCGTCAGTCCTATAGTTACGATAATACTTATGAAAATTTGTTTACCTAAAAATATTCAACACATTATAAATACAGCTAGTGAATAGAACTAAAGTTGCTCTTTTGAACTTTGAAGATCAAAGGTTGTCCCTTTCACGCGCAAGTTTGAATTCAGCCAACTTCGCTTCTGCTGTGGCTTTCCTGATTTCAAATTCTTGGATTCGTAAAAGGTGTTGAACTTTCAGCAGATGAATATCGTTTTCGTTACCTTCCATCAATCTTGATATTCTTTGCTCATGGTATTTCTTCATCTCAAAGAGCTCTCTGTCCTCAGCTGAGAGAGCGTCTAGTCTCTGACAATGATGATTCGCTCGATGATTCTGACCGAGTTCGCTTTGCCGCCACACGCATTTTTTTGCAAGTCTGCACCGGTATTCCTTTTAACATATCAATACAACTTATTTATCAATAACCGGCATAAAGGTTAACATAATGATATATGTTAAAATATGTGAGATTTTTACCTGATGATCAGCTTGGAGTAGGCTCTGTCGGTGATCTATCAATTGACGCATCTAATAAGTATTCGACATCTTGAAATTCAAAAAGTGAATTATCGTCATTCTCCGGAACGCTACCTGGAATATGGAAAAGATTGTTGGAATATAGTTTTTTCCAAAAAGCAATTTTGTATTAATATGATAGATAATTTGGTAATATAATAAAAGTTGTAATCACCCATGGCTATTGCTTGCTCCTCCGGAATAATATTGGAACTGAACTCGGTCGGGGCAAGAGTCATTAAATGCGGCACAATTGCTGCAATGTCAGGATCTACCTGTGCACCTGGAATCTCCGGACCACCTCTAGTAGCCGAAGCCCGTTTTTGGCACTCGTTACCCCAATCAATCGTTAATGCGAGCTCCTTACCTATATTTAAATCACTCCTTTTTCCGCATCTATTCGCCAGTGAATCTCCCCGTCTCGATCAATAAGTTTTCTGTGCTCAGACTTTTTCTCACACTATCATTTATCTAATCGTTGCTGATTCTGTACTTGCTCTACTATTGATATGGTAAATATTGAATGTCTGATACTGTGGAATTATGTAATTCATTTCGCCGTTTCATTATCTTTCTCTTAGTATTTTGATGTTGATTTAGGTTAAGTGCTTATTACATGTAATGTTTAATCATCGTTATCAAACTGCAAATATATGTATTTATGTAACTTTATTTAAATTTGCCCCATAGTAATACCAGGGCATTAATAAATCATAATCAATAGCCATACGCGCTTGCTTTTCCTGGGTCAAAGCATCCCGCTGACTCTGTTTCATGTTAGAACACAGCTTTTTGAGTTGTGGCACTGTTCTCTAAAAAAAAATGAACAGAAAATATAAGAAAATTCTGTAGACTTCAATAAAGCGTCGAGAAATTTATTATCATATTTGAGTGATCAAACGTACAAAAAATATGGCCCATAAGTGAACTAAATAACTTACCATCTCAGTGATTAGCAGTACACGATTGAATTTATCAGCATTTTCATTCCATGGTGAATCTTTCTTACATAGAGATGCTCCGTCACTCTTTTTTTGCTCAACTATTTCTTTATATTTTCTGAAAATATCTAGAAATATTTTTTTATCAACCGCAGTTTAATGCTTGCCGCTTTTGCCTTTCGGAGCCATGAAATATTATGAACCTCAAACTCCACACACTGTAAGCTTCAAGTTTTTGAAATAAAATTAAAAATGGATACGGATACGTTAAACATCGGTAATACTGTTGAAGACGTTGTTGTGTTCATAAACTATGAAAATTCTCGAGAGCTGCATGCCTATACGAATATCTTGCACAGGCTGAGAAATAAAATCCAAGCATCTTATTGGGGGATACATCAGAATTATTCTGAACATAAGCGAACTTGGGCTAAGACCGTCTCAAGCTCAGTCTTCGCTGAGACGGCCTTAAATGAAATGAGGTAGCGCTTGAGACCAAATTCTTGGCGAAGACCGTCTTGTCTTCCGACTATGAATACATAGCATCTGAAGACAATCTTGAACGAACAAGACGATCTTCGCGAAAACAGTCTCAAGCGTCGCCTTCAGACCTGACTATGATAGTCTAGTCTACAAGTTCAAAATGGTCTAAAATAGAGATACTGCTCGTAGTATAGATACGACAGTGCTAGACCTGAAAAAATGGCGGCGTACCGGCTCCCTCCCACCACCCTCCCGGGCAGCCGGCATGTTACCCCCACTATAGCAAGCCTTTCCCAATGACGTCACCAGTATAATCGCCATTTTGATTTTTGCTTAGCCGGATGAGCAGCCATTTCGATTTTTATCGTTGGACAGGTTGATAATGTGATTTTCGCTATGACGCCACCAGTATAATCGACCGATTTTGCCGTCTGACGAGCAGACATTCTAATAGCAGCCATTTTGATTTTTTCTTAGCCGGATGAGCGGCCATTTTGATTTTTGCTCAACCGGATGAGTAGCCATTTTGATTTTTGCTTAGTCGAATGAGCAGCCATTTTGATTTTTTATCGTCAAACAGTTTGATATTGTGATTTATTTCTTGGCTGGATAAGTGGACATTTTGATTTTTTCACCGTCACCTGTAAACTTTCACGCTGATAGTTTGCCCCCAGGGCGAAGAATAATGTTTCACACATACTTCGAATACATTCTTTTGTGCTAATTGACCGGATGGCGACACCGCAGTTCGATAAGCTGGGGATGTTGATAATGATTCGTATACTTTCACTCTCAAAAATTTATTAGGGGGGAGAGTGTGGTTGGTTGGTATATAAGTCGCGAGCTCATTCAACACGTTATATTGTTCTCAAAGTTTTCCTATTGTGAACTTCAGTATCCATAGTACGTCAAATTTATAAAATCTACATCGAACGTGATGGATCTAAATAAAATCAACCTCGTCTGTCACCTGGAAACGCTACCCACCAAGAGAATGTCAGATCTGGAGGTTGGGGAGGAGTATAACGTGACGGGGGTAAGACGTGTAAATACTAAGTACGGCACGAGTATTCTTCTCGCGCTGAATGAGCAATTCAAAATATTTTTACCCCCCCGAATCGGAAGTCTCATGAAAAATGATGCGGTGCAATGCAACGGAATGCAGAAGACGATAATCGAGAGCATTCTACGAATGAAATATCAAGGGGGCGAATACAACAAATTTGAATTTTTGCGTGACAGATGAGAAATTTGAGCGTAACAAAAAGCACTGTTCCAACTTGCAATATGGAGATGATCATGGACATTCAAAGTTTCGTTGGCCCCAATGATAGATTTGTACCCAAGGAACTTTGCATCATAAACATGAACTCTTCGGGTTTGAGCCGCATTCTCTTTAAACCGCCGTACGCTTGGGCGGATCTACCAGCTGAACACAAAGCTACTAACGCTTGGCCAACACGCAATTTTCACGGAATATCCTGAAATGCGGGAAGCGAACCTTATGCTGAGAAACAGAAAATTGTAACAAAGGCTGTTAAATATGCATGCTATGTATATGTCAAAGGTGAGGAGAAGAAACGGTGGCTGACGAAGATCCTTGATGGGGCAAAACCAGTAATAAACATGAAAGATTCACAGATTTCACCACCATCACTGGAAAAATTGAAACATATGGAAGAGGCGGGTTGGTGCTATGATTATCATAGAAACGCTTCAACGGGATACAACTGCGCCTTTGAAAGTGTTCAGCATTTGAAGAAGTGGTATGCTAAGGAGTGCACGAGGTCTCTCGCGGAATCGTTCGACAAAACAGAAAAAATGTGAATATCATGCGTACAGAAAAATATCAATAGAATTTATTGTAGTTATATACATACACATTTGGAATTACAGTTACACCTAATTTTAAGTAACATAATTCATTCAAATGAATGTAAAATGAATTATGAATAACAATGAATTAACAATATATATATATATATATATAATATTGTGACGTGGATTTTTCCCGCTCCTCGGTCACTCGGAGAAAATGACCGAGAACTTACCGCGTGCACAATAATTTGGCGTCCACGATGTACCCTGGATCTAAAACAATATCGCAAAATTTTTGTTGGGCGCCTGGCGTGATTAACACGCCTCGAAATCATTAATACGCTATTCCTCGGGCATATGCCCGATAGCTCGATACCGCGGAGAGGGGAGGGGTAATTTTTGGAGAGAGAGAGAGACACACTCGAAATACACACGCTATTTAACAAAAGTAAAATAAAATCTTATATTTCACAATAGCGGTGATACAAAACAAAAAAAAATATAATCCAAAAATCGCTCATCGCGAGTCTAAAACTAAACAGAAAATTACACGTAACCTACTCTATTTCTTACTCTAATGAGCTCGCGGCTCCCTAACTAAAACGTCACTCAACGATCACAAAATCCTCATACGCAATTCTTAATTTGCAAATTCGCCATTTGTTCTCCATGGCGATTATTGCTCGAAACGAAACTAAAACTAATTATTCGACGGTGCGCCGTCGGGCTACCGAACAGACGGCGTCCTCAATCTCACTCAAAATCTCACCCGACTCGGAGCTTCGACGCTACCGCGAGCTGTCCTAAATCTAAACGAATCCGTAAACGCTACTATATTTTAAACGCAACTGAAACTCAATGCTCAAACTTCTCGTCTCAACTGCTGCTCAACGCAACGGCAATTTCGACTATACATCACCTAACCTCGACTAAACACTACCTTAACTAAACGTAAACTTAACTAAGTGCAAACACCACTACATTTAACTTTAACTAAACACAAGCTCAGACTAACGCAACTCAATCTACATTATCTTAAATAACGGGTACGGAACTCAATGCAGGCGCAACTAAACGTAACCTAAACTATACGCAATCGCAACGCATCCGAACTTAATTCTTTGCAAAATCCCCCAAAACGTTACCCGCTAACCCGAGCACTCCAATTCGGTACTTCCCGACCTACTCGAGAGGTGACACAAAAAAAAAACGATAACGCGGCTCGACCCGGTACGGCGAAATTCGGCTATACTTGGTTTCACTAACGAGAAAGATTCAACTAAAACCCGTGACTCTACTCAACTTTTTCAGAAACTCAAAATTTACTTTACTCTAACCCGCGTACTCAGGCTACGGTCATCAAGCAAGAGAATCGGCAAAAGAATTTCGAGTACTTTTCTACAACGCAAATCCAAAACGGCTATCCGTTACTCGGCAAGCCTTTTCGCAATTATGCTCGAAATTCAATCGCGGGGATAGAAGCAGCGCTTACCTTCTACATCCTTGCAACCCCCTTTCCATTCCCTTCGCGATTTTTGGGCGACTCCATTGCTTCGCGAAACTCCCCCAACACGCGACTACTAATCACGACCGCCAGAACCAGAGTGGTTTCAAAAACCTACCACCTGCGGCAACACGGATCTCGATACGCCATCCCACACGTGACGTCATACCCCCAAGAATACGCAATAATCGATCCGTCATCGATTTCGTCGATCGCGCAACTCGACGCGCACCTTCGATAGCATCGCTGCGCAGAACTTAAAGCTAGCTCGCAATCTCGTCCTCCGCGCAGCTCCATGACGTCTTGGCGGTGAGCGTGGTGCTCCCTCGTCGCTAGTCGGTCCGTCGCAAGTTCGCTGGTCAATTGTTGGCGGGGTGAAGGGGAAGAGGCTGCGGCGCGCCGGCCGCCAGCGGGAATCGCGTCCACCTTGGTTTCCCGCGATGCGGGGATCTGCGTCGGCTCCCCCTCCGCAGCCTCGACATCCTTCCTTCGCAATTGTCGCTAGTCCGCCACTTCGCACTTTCCTCGAATTCGGTGTCGACTTCTTGCCTGATGCCGTTGTAGCTCGAAAAATAAAAAAAACAAAAAAAACTGAAATGTCTTACGCTGGTCGCTAAAATGTCCCCTCTCGTAGTTTCGGATGCGTGACTCTAGTCCTGGCGCTCTTTTCCAAAAACTTCGCGACTCAATTTCGGAAATTCCTAAATTTTTGGTTCCGCCCAGGGTTCCGGGAGCCCCTTGTAACGGGCATCAAAAATGCCACGTTACAACTCTCCCCCCCCTAGACGGAACGTGGGGGGTGTCAGAGCGCCAGCGCTGCATCCCGCGAACCGAACTCCGCGAGGTGACCGCAAGCTTAAGATAATCACACGCCAATGCGCAGTATTCATTGATCGACAAACAAAAACATCAAAAAAAAATGCATCGATAACCGTATCCCAAAGACCTCCGCCTGGGTCACATCAGATGACCGAGCCTCCTGGTTTTCGCCACTACCGCCACTGTCTCCCTTCCTAATGGTAATTTTGCCACGGTGAGTGCTCGGAGTCGCAATCGTATCTGAAATTATTGAGCACCACTTGCCACTAGGGCTCACCCCTCGCACCCGCTTGTATTGGTATCCTAACCGCGACCAACGAAGTCCAATAAACAAACCTTGACCGTGGAATCAAAACAAAAAGAGAAAAAAAAAAAAAATTTTGTACACGACAGCGCTCAGGATGGTGTCAGTCGAAACAACGCCACAGCTGTTTTCAAGTACAACCTTCAAAACCAACCGGCCAATCAACAACGGTCTTCGAAATCCAAACATAATTCAAAATTCTAAACATTCTGTAGCGAACAAGAGGGGTCATCCCGGGCAAGCGTATCTGTTATGTAAAACTGAGAACCCACACCCACAATCCTCAACTCAAGTAATTGCGATAGCGTCACAACACAAAAATCAAAAACAATAGTCTCGGGCTGAAATCATACACCGTCACCCCTGCGGCAAAAACAAAAGAAAAACCAAACAAACTAAAAAAAAAATCAGCCGCGACCTGCAATCGAAAGTTCCGCAATCATCCCGTGATAATAAAAAAAAAGATACGAAAGAAAAATCGAAATCAAAAATCCAAATAAAATTTTAAACCAGAAAGCAAATGGAAAGGCGATAAAAGCAGGCAAACCATCAGACGGGTAATGTGCGCGCGAACATACGCAAGGGTTTTCTCGGTCACCCGGTATATTCGCGACGTCGTAGCCTGAGTTATTTAATATTATTCGCCACCTGGTATACTCTATTGTATCTCTCGCTTAACCTACAGAACCTTACATTGCTAGTTCAAAACATCAACAAACCTAACCGAGGTGTGTCGCGACCTCTCTCTCCTAATCTCCGGCCGCTGTTGTCAACGATTCGCCAACGCTAACTGATTCCAGATTCGAAATTTTCACAGCGAAAACGCTACTATCTAAATCGGAAATTTACAGCGGATTTTCTCGACGGCCCCACGTTGGGCGCCAATTTGTGACGCGGATTTTTCTGCACCTCGGTTACTCGGAGCAAATAACCGGGAACTTACCGCGTGCACAATAATTTGGCGTCCGGCGAGGTATCCTTGATCTGAAACAATGTCGCGAAGTTTGTTGGGCGCCTGGCGTGATCAACACGCCTCGAAATCGATAATACGACACACCGCGACCATATGCTCGGTAGCTCAGTACCGCGGAGAGGGGAGGGGTAAATTTTGGGTCGAGAGAATTGCAACACAGGTACGCCAACGCGTGAAGTGGCTAAATTACTATAAAATTCCAATGGTATATTTCTCATCAGCGATAATACAAAAACAAAAGAAATAAAAATAATAAAAAAAAATAAAAAGAATGATAATACGACCACGCAAGTCGTCCTTCGCGATTCCAAATACAATGTCACTTTTATCTAAACTAAATAAGAAAGGTAGAAATACTCCAAATAAAATAAAAATAAAAAAAAATAATAACAAAAAAAAGGTGAATAACTCTAGGAGACCTCTACGGGCCCACGTGCGCTAGTCGCCGTCTTAACAATACCCTACTTCAGAAAAACCAAAAACAAGATCGGACTCGATACGCTGCCCGCGAACGTCCTTTACAAAATGGCGCTGATCGCCAACTTAATACTAACTGATAATGCAAACCAAAAAGGAGAAGAAAGAAAAAAAAAATATTAAACAACTAAATTGATGCGAGGCTCGTCGCGACACCCGCGATCCTCCTCTAAAAACGCATACTCTTATCAGCACGCACCCGAGCTTCACTTCCTCGGCGACGGCGGGACGCAGTCGCGAATTCGAATGCTCCCCGGGATTGCTCGCGACCTATACGAGAATCGAGGATGTGCCGGATGACGTGAAATGACCCCGTGTAACGGACTTCGGTCACACTCAAACTCGAGACAATAACGTCTCGACTCAACCCGTGGCTCGACTCGATTTTCTGGATCCCCCGAAATTAACGTTACTCTCTTACGCGCAACTCAGGCTACGGTCACCAAGCAAAAGAATCGGCAAACGAATTTCGAGTACTTTTCGACACGCAAACTAAAAAAAAAGAAAACGGCTACCCGGTATCGGATCAGCCTTTACTCAATTACCCTCGAAATTCGATCGCGAGAATGTTAACAACGCTTACCGCTCCACATCCACTGTACAAATTGTCCGACTCCCTCGTGACGGCTCATACTTCTTTCTCGCAACGAACAACAAACAAAACTTCTCAACAGACACCAAGTAACTAACGCAAAAGAAGAACAACTGTCTCGTCTCCTCGCCAGAACTAGAGTGATCTAGGATGGTCGCAACGCCGATCTCGTCGCGCTAATTTTTCGTGACGTCATCACCCTAAGAATGCGCAACAATCGATCGGTCATCGATTTTGGGGATTGCGCAACTTGCCGCGCACCTGTCGTCTCTACGCGGCGCAGAACTTAAGGCTAGATCGCGATGTCGTCTCCCGCGCAGCTGTACGTAGTCCTGGGGTTGGGCGGGGTGGTGCTCCCTCGTCGCTAGCTGGTGCCTCGCGATTGCCTTGGTTGGGCGTAAGCGGGGTGAGCGGGGAGGCTGCGGCGCGCCGGCCGCCAGCGGGAATCGCGTCCGCCTTGGATTCCCTCGCTGCAGGGATCTGCGTTGCCTCCCCCTCCGCAGCCTCGGTGTCCTTCCCGCGAGATCGTCGTGGTTTCGCCTTGCCTTGAAAGATGTTCGGTGTCGGAGTTGGTCACTGGAGGGTAGCCGGTGCACTCGAAAAAAAAATAAAAACAAAAGCCTGAAATATCTGGGTCGCAATGCTCTATTTCGTCCCTGTCGAAGCTCGGGTGCGTGACTCCAGTTCTGGCGCTCTCTGAGATTATTCCGCGACTCGATTTTCTAGACCCTGATTCCGGGATCTCGCCCAGGGTTCAGGGAGTCTCTTGTAACGGGCAGGCCTAGCCGAACTGCCACGTTACAATATATATATATATATATATATATATATGTATTGGTGGAGGCAGCATCTGTTAAAAGAAATGAAAATACTTATTGATCACAGTTTATATAATAGATGGCATAATTAGCATTATTTCATACCTTTTTCATGTGGTACATCATAACCCGGAAGTTAAATCCCCAAATAATTTGAAGAAAGGAATATTCCATTGATAGGTTGAAATTTTCTATTATTTTATTTATCATGTAGGTGGGGGTGGGTGAACTTTTCAAATCATAGCGGTTGGATGCTTTGAATAGATGTTTTTTATTTATCAACAATTACATTCTGTTTTCAGCTTACACATAATAATGGTTTGACTCATACCAATTTTTTTACAGTATCACTAATCGGATTATATTCAACAATGCGATCATGCAAGATTATGCAGTAGGCAAAAGTGTGTGGGGGGAACGCAATGCTAGAGTCAAATTCCAATCGAATGTCCACAGGTCCAGTTTTCAATGTTTCGTTCTGCTTTGAGCAATCGATGGAGATAAGGGGGGCTCGGTTTATGAATTCACGCTTCGATAGCAAAGGCTCAGCTTCTTCTTTGTAGCAGGTCATTCGAAACCGAACATACATATCATAGAGAATGGCGTATTGATTATTGTATAGATCAAGATTCATATTTCCGTAAGGATAGCACTGTGAGTTGAGGAAGAGTTTTACATCTCTGATCCGAAAATGATCAAATACGCCGGCATTTTTCAGCGGCTCGTTTCTCCTTGCAGTTTGAAATCCTAGAACGACATATCTCGGCTTCTTAAGCTGCGTCGTTGTCTTGACTGACCATATGTGCCGCGTCGTTGATGGGAGCATCGGATACACGTACGTTTCCCGACAACGAAAACTCATGGATATGGCCGGATCCTTGGCGATGTAGTTAAGTAGCTGGATTTTCGGTTTATCCGTCAGTTTGATGTAGGACAACAACCACTCAATTTTATTCAGGGTGATTTTAAAGTTTTCCGTGATCGAGGCCTGAATCACGGCATTCAAATCAGTGTTGGAACGTGTGAGAATTAACTCATGTTTAGCATTAACAAAAACTCGGCAATAATCCTCGGCGAAGCCTAGCACATGATTTAACGGTAAAACAGCATCGAAATTTCCAGCGGCATCGGTTAGTTCGTTATCCCCACTCAACCCCCCGGTATTTTCCAGACTATACTGCTGGCCTGTACTCAAGGATACGTAACCCTTCATAGTGCTGGTGATTCCAACATTTTTATTCCGATCAATCTCTACACCGTTCAACTCATAGCGAACTTCCTCAAACAAATGGCAAACGGCCATATTGATCAATTTCGTAACCGTCACCGCAGCCACGCCATCATCCTTTGTGATTTTTTCATGAATGTGTAGAGAGCTTTTACTGGGCAGTAGACACAAGTCTTGATGCTGGACAACAATATGGATTTCATCATTGTTCTGGAAGGTGGATGATGCAAACGGCTGATGAGCATGAATCTCAGAGTGAGCAATCGATTCGTCGAATACCACAGGTTTCTGTATTCCTATTAATTCTTCCATGGTAACACACACGCGGGATACAGCGGGCACGAATCAATATTTTCCAAAATTTTCACGTCATCGAAGACCCAGGCTCTGGAGGAACCGAACGTTCAGCGGTGTCAGTCTCGTGGGCGGTGTGAACGTTGTCAGAGGTGTCGGGTGACTGATGATTTGTGCCCATGACGTCTGACTTTTATAACTCCTACTCAACTTTCTCGTCTCAAACACGATCCCCATTATTTCAGTGTTTTCACGTGTAAACGCACAGTAATCGTTTCACCGCGAAAATTAATCAGCTCGTCGTCTTGATTAACTATTCTCAGCTGTAAATGCTGTATCGATAGTACGGCGATTGGTAGGTAAATGATGCTGGCAGGCACTTCGACAATCTTATATCCTGATGGAACGGTTGGGAAAAATTCATGAATCGTGTGAACTCGACGCTCGTTTATGTACGCCCCAGCGGTTATGTTACACTCAACGCGTGAAATATTAACCTTCAGTATAGCCACTGGTAATTCAGATTCATGAGTAACGTCTCGTGCTAGCTCAACCGCTTTGAATCCCAACAATCTGCCGATGGAATCTTCGGGCTTGAAGTCTACCACATGATTGCACGTGACTTCACTGTTCAGCTCGTTGTCGTTAGCTCTCAGACTGAGGGTGATGTCGGAGGGTAGCTCCTTACGCAGAAATTTTTCAGTATCCTCAATTTCATAGTTTCCCGTGGGTATCGCGATGCTCTTTCTGCTGTTGTCCGCCCGTTTCAGGTAAAATTTATGACACGTCTCATAAATGTTGGGTATTGAATTGAATGTGAGGAACTCGACGAGTCCGATAACATAGTTTTTCTCCGGTGATAACTAGATTGGGGGGAAATATTGAGCCTCTAGCATGAAGGATGTGCCTGACAGTGTTAACGTCAACGATTCCGACATGACTGATCCTTGCTCCTGCGGCACTTGTCTTTTTATAACTGTTTGCTGAGAAATTTGAGGCATAAGTGCCCGCAAATCACAGTATCATATTCCTGATACCTCTTATGATTGTATTCAACGCTACCAACGCCGAGATACCTCATCAGCACCTGGCTTCGGTTTCAAATTACCCAAACTATCGAAATACGCAACATGGCTACCATTTTTCCTGTACGCAACCTAATGTGTCCCTGGGCCGTTTTTATTGTCAAGATTAATGATTGCGGATTCTCGCATTTTTGCCCCCGATTTAGGCAGATCATTCCGCATAAAAAGACCGCGAAAATACGAAATTTTCATATTCTTAGCATATTTGACTAAATCAGTGTTGGTGAGAGCTCAGTGTGGTAGCTTTATCAGTTTTTGTCGGACGTAAGTACAGGCCCATTCCGCTGCGGTAGGGTCGCAGGTGTAATCCCTTGCCCAAAGCAATCGCCCCTATTGTTGTAGTGTGCCGTTTGGTCTCGTTCAACCGATGTTTGTTGGCACTAGCTTCGTTGACAGCTTTAGCTATACCCACAGCACCACCCGCAAGAGCTCTAGTAGCGCTGAGACCGACCAGAATTGGAATGAGAAACGGCAGGAAGCCGCCAATTTTCTCAGGCACAGGTATAACGCGAGGCATACGAGCATTCTTCCCAATCCCATGCGCAGGCGCACGAGCACCCGCCAACGCCGACTCAACGGCTTTATAACCCGATTCACGAGTTTCTGAAAAATCTTACTCCGAATTGGGTTTTAGATATGAATGTAACGTTCAATAGGATTATGGATACAGAAATGACTCCAAACAACTGGTCCTGTATAGTAACTAAAATGCTGTATAAAAACAAGGGAGCAATTAGGGATCCAAATAATTAGAGGCCAATTGCGCTTGTAAATACAATTGTCAAATGCTTTACGTTTATTCTGAATAAAAGGGTTGATGCCTGGTGCGACATCAATAATATTCTCCCCGAATGGAAGGCAGGCTTCCGGAAATAAAGAAGTTGCTCAGATAATATATTCTCACTTAATTCAATAATTCAATTTCACATACAGACGACAAGAGGCAAATTATATGCGGTTTTTGTTGATCTGAAAGGCGCAATCCCGTCTGTAGATAACTCCATGCTCTAGGGTCAACTGCAAAGAAAAGGGCTTAGCTCAAAAGTTATAAAAATTCTTCAAAGCCTGTACTCGTTGGCAAATATCAGAATTGAAAATTCAGACGGGATTTCAGACCCTATTTACATTACAAAAGGTGTATTGCAGGGTAAGATACTTTCCCCAATCCTCTTTTCAATTTTTATTGCTGATATAGAAGATTTTCTGTTAAAAAAAAAGTATATTAGAGGAGTATCAATTACTCATTTAGTAGAAATTTTGTTACTAGCATATGCCGACGACATTGTCATTTTGGCCGAAAGCTATGAAGAGAATAATCGAAGCATTATATGAGTACTGTGTAGTAAATAAGTTATCTGTAAATACCAAAAAAACGAAAGTAATTATTTTTCGAAAAGGCGGTTTTAGACATAAACAGGAAGAAAAAAAATTCATGTTCGGGGATAGCTCTGTTGAAATAGTCAAAGAATACGTTTATCTAGGGGTGAACTTTTCTCAAACGGGGTCATATGAATCTCATACAAAAAAAATAGTTTCCAAAGCCAAAGCAGCGTGCTCTTCTACATGAGCGGTAATACATAGATTACATGCGAATTCTTGGAAAGTATACGACGATTTATATGGGGCGCTTGTACAATCAATATTATTATACGGTACAGAGGTATATTCATTGAGGCATCTAGATAGTGTGGAAAAGATACAATTAGATTTTTTCAAAAAACTCATGAATTTACCTCAGTGCACACCGAGTTACGCGGTAAAAAGAGAAGTGGGACTTAGTCAGTATTCGTTCTTAGTCTTCAAGCAAGTCATAAAATGGATTAATAAGATTTTGAGAATGGAAGATGATCGATACCCGAAAATTTGTTTTCTTAGACAACTAAAATTAAGTCAGTACAAAGGCGCCCAGGACAATATGAAATATAATTGGGTGGTATTAGTGAAGAAAATGTTCTTTGAACCAATTGTCAGGCTAGACCTTTGGAATGAAACGTCGCCAGGCGAAATAACGCTGCAAGAAACTGAACTATTAGAGAAGTATGAGGAATACTTGAGCGATATGGATCGTGAAAAAGTAGCACAATCCCCCTCGCTTATCATGTACAATTGGTTGCAGCCTGAGAAGAAGGCCCAAGAATATCTGAAAGCGTCAATACCTCTGAAAATATTAAAAGTCATTTGTCAATACAGGCTAGCAAACTCCCACTACACAAAATTAATAGTCGACTCTAGGCGTTACAAAATATCTGAAGGAAGATACTGTAACTATTGAAGCGAAGTTATAGATTTAGGTCACCTGACTGTTTCATGTAGACAGCTATACTATGAAAGAGTCGGACTAAAACTACCTCTCTTAGAAAACGGATCACTTGATATACATATGATTTTCTCTCTCCCAATAGATGGTAAAATATTGAGAAAGTTTTATGCTTTTATAAGTTTTGCACTTGCTCATTATTCGGTGTACTATAGCCAATAAGCGAATTTTAGTATAAAAAATAAATTGGAACTCTGTTGTATATATATGTCGGCGCAAGAAGCCGGCAGCCTCACCGCTTGACGCTCGTAACTGTCGTACCGCTTTTGTTTTGATTTAGACCACATGAGTATTGTTATTAAGTTCCGATCTTCGTAATGTAGCAGGGATGGGTAAGGTACCTAACTCGAATCCTAAAGTTTACCTTGGGGAAGTCGAGAGACGAGAGAGCAGTGATAGTCAGAGGCTCGAGCGTGAAGGACCGAGAGCGTCTCGAAATCACCACACACCTACCCGCTGCTACATTAGTGTTAGTTATTGAAGAAGAATAAAAGGAGAGAGAAAAATCAGAAATTATGAGTGACTCTCCCGATCACCTCTATCCCCCATTAATAACTCCGACATATATATTGTAAAATCTCGTAAAGAATAATACAACAAACTAACTAACTACCTACCCACAGCACCACCCGCAAGAGCTCCAGTAGCGCTGAGACCGACCAGAATTGGAATGAGAAACGGCAGGAAGCCGCCAATTTTATCAGGCACAGGTATAACGCAAGGCATACGAGCATTTTTCCCAATCCCATACGCAGCCGCACGAGCACCCGCCAACGCCGACTCAACGGATTTATAACCCGGTCGCATGGTGACCTTTGCTGCTGTGATGATGGATTTAAGATTCTCCGTTCTCTTCCGATGTTTATTCTTCCCACCTGTTCTAGATTTCTTCTTCGCAGCCACTCCAAGTTTCGACAGCTTCGCAGCTGAGTCCATTCCGAGTTTAGATTTAGCTTTCATGGTGTTGGTAACTCCCCAGGCTACCGCCTTTTCGCCCACACTAGCATCCTTGGCCAAGACGCGATTCCACGCCTTCTCAGCGAGCGCTTTGTCGGCAAGATTTCTCGCTGCAATATCGCGATTCTTTGCATATGCAATGTCGTGGTCTTTGCACGCAGCATCCAGCGGATTGATCCCTTAATCGCCACGAGCCAACCTCTTGGCTGATTTCGTTCCAGGTCCGCAGTACTGATACCCTAGTTCGTGCAATTCAACTGGGAAATGATTGATGATTTGATTTTACAAACCACCAACGCGTTTCTTCCGTGTGCACGTCCTCATAGTCGGAAAACAACTGACGTGACTTCTGTAAAAAGGGGGAATTCATATACCGTCATTTTAGTTCACGTTGTCATGCTCACGAAGCATCATGAGATTTCAAGATCAGCCCAATAAACTATCTATCGCGAATTTCGATAAAATGGTACGACGCGGAAAGGGGAAGATGGAAAAACGACATGGAAAATTGCTATCAAATACCGCGATAGCAATTTTTTGCGGGCCATTGAATTGTGGTGAAACTGACGCTTTTCTCTCACTCATCACGCACGGCAATGGATTGCGATTCGAAAATGTCTACGTCTATTTGAAATCTCTCATCCAGTCAAAGTATCAATTTTTGCGAAAGTTACTAGAACCCGTGCAGGAAGTGGGTTATTTCCCGTTTCGTGAGAACGACGAGGTTGTAAAACTAGAAGATTCTCGCCCCAACTCTGTTATGATTTTCGACGATATAGCCTGTGAAAAGTAAGATAATATCAGAGCATACTTCAGCATGGGCAGTTATCGCGATATCGATAGCTTTTATCTAAGTCAAACGTATGCGCGCATTCCAAAACACCTAGTGCGTGACAATGCGAACTTATTGGTGCTATTTCGACAGGATGATATGAATCTATAACACATGTACAACGATCATGTAAACACAGACATGACGTATCAGCAATTTAAAGACTTGTGCTCGGCATGCTGGAATGATGACAAATATAGTGTTACCGTAATTGACAGGGATAGCGAAATCCATGGGGGACGATATAGGAAGGGGTTTGACTGCTTTGTAAGTATAAACTAACATAAACCTGCACAGTTTCACTGCAACAATCAAGCTGGCAACATGGAGAGTGCCAAGATTCGTAAGCATAGCGATACATTGAGTGAAATATCGAAAGCATACAATGTCATACGTTGGAAGCAAAAGATGCTCAAGTTGAACAACGACACGACCGAACAAGTTATGGGAGAGGTATTCAAACCTTTGATAACGCCGTTGCAAGAATTCGTGGATACTTCAAAGCTGCAGCAGCAGCAGCAGCAGCATATTGAACAAGAAATTAAAACGGAACTACCGGATGTTACAATGAACGCAGAAGAAAAAGAAAAAGATGGCGAGAGTACTGGGGATGATGATGATGATGAGGAGGAGGATGAGGATATGGATGATGGGAATTTCATGGATGCAAATGATAAAACACTGTAGTTTGGTGAAATTTCTACTACAAGTACGCCGGTGAAGAAAGCAACGGATTCCATGGCGCGATATTTTAAAATGTTCAGCACAAGCAAAAAGAGGGATTTGGATACCATATACGGTGTTCGAAAGTTGACAAACGGTATGATGATTGGTGATACGCTGAACAATTTCATTGATAATCTGGTCAATGTGCGAGATGAAAGTTATGAGAGAACACGAGGATTACTTGAATTATTATTCAAAAAATTGCCCGATGCATCGGTTGTAAATGACGCGGACAAGAATAATTACATAAAAATTGTAACGACGACAAACGCGCATCGAAACGTTTCCAAGCCGATTTAAGCCTTGGAGATGATTGAAAAAGCGCAAAGTATAGAAATTTCATTGCAAAACACGTAGGCTCTCCGAAAAAATCGGGTAAAGGCTGACCCGACTATAAGATTGCGTAAGAGGATGGCCAAGATGTTTATTACGTCTACTAGGATCAACTGAATGACATTGTAGATCGTCTCCGGCTGCTTATGGCGTCACAGGCTGCAGGCAATACCAGCCATTCCAACGAAATAGTCTCCATTATTGAGGAGTTGCGCGAGGCTTAAATCGTTTATTAGCGGCGAATGAAGATAGAATCATCATTTGTTCAGTGACCGTCCAGTGATGAGTATAGACATATCTGAACGACACTCGGAGCGTGGTGGGGGTAAGAAATTGATTCGAGGGCCTTCGTGTATTGGATTCAAAACCATTGCCCATAACCAATACGATATAGACAGCAAACGATTGTGTAATATCGCCGATCCGCAGATGAAAACCGATGCCGCTTCTATGAGAGTACTCAACCAAAGTGTACAGCGAGCGAATGATGGGCTCCAGAACGATATCAAGGGGGCAATTCATATCATTGAGGTAAAGATTGCAAATAATGCCGAAGAAATTCGTGAGGTTATAAGATCCATGCTTGAAAGCATCGAAAGTTCAAGGAGCGATTTGAATTTGTTGCGGAAAACCGTTAAAGGCATGGCATGGTCGATAATTAAACTAAATGAAAAAGTCCCAGCCATTTCAACGAAATAGTCGCCATCGTTGAAGAGTTGCGCGAGGCTGAATTCGTTTCTTAGCGGCGTGTAAACATAGAATCATCATTTGATTAGTGACCGTCCAGTGATGAGCATAGACATATTCGGGCGACACTCGGAGCGTGGTGGAAGTAAAACACTTATTCGAGGGCCTCCGGGTGTTGGATTCAAAACCACCAACGACAATCAGTATGATTTGGACGATAAACTATTGTGTAACATAGCTGATCCGCAGCACTCCACCGATGCTGTTTCCTTAAAAGTTCTCAATACTGCTTCACAGTCTATGGCTGTGGATATTGTGAATACTTTTCAATTAAATTTTGAAAGCTTTGCGCATAATGACAACGAGGAGTTGAAACAGCTACGCATAAATAACAAAATCGTAGAAACCACGTTGAGTCGCATCAAACATATTGGGGATCAAGCAACACCGGTGCTGGAACAAGCCCGCGGGGACTTAGTATTGATTGAGGAACCAGAGTGGTTGAGCGCCAATTCGAAAAATCGAAAGGTGAAGAGTGGGGAACGATGAAGGCTGTAATAGCTGCCGAACTCCACTGACAGGCTCGACGCAACTATCCGCGTCGATTCGTAGATGTACGCGGACTGGATGAGACCTGGCAAGGTGATCTCGTCGATGTGACCGCATACAGCTCGTGCAACAGAGGATACGAATACCTACTAACAATCATCGATATATTTTCCAAGTACGCGTGGGCAGTACCAATAAAGTCCAAGAGTATAATAGAAAAGATGTTACTGCTGCCATGAAATCTGTACTGACCCAGAGCCGTATACCTACAAATCTACACGTTGATTAGGGAAAAGAATTTTACAACAGCGAATTCAAAGCCCTCGTGGAGCAACACAATATCAACTGTAACGTGGCGTTTCAGAGTCGCCCGTCACAAGGGCACACAACCGTTATTATTTCTAGTTTACGCGTCCTCAGCAGCGTACTCCAACCGAACTCGATACAAAATAGGCAATAACTACTTTTAACTGATTCTTTTTTGTAAATTCTTTATTTCGCGCTTCGGCGCAAGCTAGTAAGGTACTTGGACGACAACGATCCCGACCAACGAGGGACCACTAGCTACCGTTTCCAGCTCTCGACGACTTCGTCTACCGACGGTCTAATCAGACTATACTGGCTACCTTGGTGCACCTTTATATACACCTGGGGTAGCATCCACCCGAACCTTCCGTATCGCCTCGACTGCCGGTGAACAAGGAGATGAAAATCCTCCCGGCGGCCGAGGGCACCGTTTCTCGAAGAGGAACCAGCCGCCCGCTTTATCGGATGCCGTAAGGATGGCGTGAAGGGCAGACCGTAGCCTGCCATCTTCCGACTTACCAGCCTGGTGCCGGACCGACCCCAAACCACTACGTCCAGGTTGATAAAGCCATCGTTCCGAGGATCGACGCTGCCTTCCTATCGGCAAGGACTAATTGTGTGGGTCGTGGTCCACGGTTTGGCCAACCGTCTGACTGCACGACCTCAGGTACAGGCAGCTAGCTACTGTCTGTGCAAAAAACCGGTGGAGGTGAACAATGAGGCGTCACTCTCCACCCGGTAACTTTGGCCGAGAGGCACCCTATGTATGCCTCTGCCAAAGAAGTCCCCGATGATAGGCAGCCTGGACCGTAAATTGAAGCGACCACAAAATCGTACGAGTTGGTGTCAACGACGAAATCGCGAGCAGCACATTACACCACATCTAGCGGTAATTTTGGAAAACGTATGACCACGCAGTAACCAATATTTGCCACAGGGGGATGGCCTATTTGCGGTGGGGGTCAACCAACCAATCAAAGAAGAAGAATCACCTCACGACAACCGCGAGATCGGCGAGCCGAACTACGACCTCCTTCTATTCTACGCTTGACCTGCTGAGCGACAGCTTTGTTTTTCGCATCCTCCCGATTATTCTCTCGATTTAAGCTACCGATCCTTCTTCCTCTCATTCTACCGTTATTGTACCTACCGTTTTTCCATACCCTCTATCGTTGCACTATCGTTAACTTCTTCCTGTGAATTCAAGTCCTTTCCTTCCTTTCTACTTTCGTTTTATTATTCTAAGTTTGATTTAAATTAGAGTCAGTTTGTGTGCCTGAAGTCACCAGCCAAGGTAAGGCTTCTGCCTCTGTATTGTATCGTTACGAAGTTGCTCATAATTTCTATTCTTTCTTATGGTATTTATCGACTTTGTGTGAATCATGGTCCACGGCTTAAAGTTGCAGTAAGCCGCCGTGTGGCTGCATGATTTCGGTCATTACTATTATACTTATTGTTTCTTGGTTGCATCGTGTGATGCCAGGTTTGTGTGAATCATGGTCCACGGCCTAGAGTTGCAGTAAGCCACCGTGTGACTGCATGATTTCAGTAATTTATTATTTTCGTATCTGAGCGACCTCGTAACTGCCGAATAATTATTTCTTCTGTATTTATGATTTTTCTGATTATTCGTGAATCTCTATTAGCCTGCTTCTGTTCTTTCTATCGTATTTTGAGCCCTATTGGCTTTATATTTCATTTCATACTCTTTTGTAATAGTAGTGTGCTTCATATTTTATTTCTGTTATTGCTTATTATATTTTTATTTATTTTTGTGCCTAATGTATCATATATCGAGTTCCTTGGAGTACAACCGAGCGTAGAATCAGCCCCTAGATATTACCGCACCTTTTCTTTATTGCTATTGGCAATTTTATATTATTTTTGCCTGTTATTCTTTTCTCTGTATTTTGTTCAATTAAGTTCTGCGAATTATTCTTTTGTACTGCGGTGTATTTAGTGTATTTCTTTATTTTGTAAACTCTCCGAAATTCTCGCTCTCTCATAATTTTGTATTTTGTATTCTCTCAAAAGTTGTGTTTAGGAATTCATTATTTAATTCCTCAAGTCCGTAATAATTATAAACTATCGAATCTACCGTTTATGAATAATTCCACCGAAGGCTATCTAGTCGATCGTTTGCCGACTTTGTAAATTGTTAATGAATGTCAATCTCTCGTACTGGTTATAATTTATGGTAAATTCGTCGTATTATCTACCGAACTATCGTTACGTTGTTTTCTACCGATCGCAGTAAAGTTCTCTCGTTTCTAATTGACAGAATAATAATTTTCGTAGCGTCATTTGCAACTTGGGTAAGATCACGTCGCCCAGTGACGTGTAGTTTTAAGTAAATTCTTGCATTATATCGCATCTCCCGACCTACGTTCATTTTTCTCTGTCAACTACCGTCTCTCGTTTTAAAGCTACCGTTTACTGCTATTCTACCGAAATTATTGTGAACAACGATTGTTTATTTTATTTACTACCGCTGTCGATACCATTTTATTTGCCTGTCTCAACCATGTAAACTTCTCGACAATATATGATCGATTGACCTGTTCATTTTCCTTTTGACTTGAGTTTATTCTTTATTTTGTTATTTTCTTTAATTCTGTAATTACTGTTAGCTGCCTTGAATACCGCCACTCTACCGGGATGTACGCGTACGTACCTGAGCCTAGCCAGCCATACAACGGGTTCTCTATTTATCTTTTTCGTACGGTTTTGTGTTATTTTTATTGATTTGTATTATTGTTTGAAAATCGACGCTAACGCGTCTAGCGCCCAACATAATTGATTTTGTTATAGTTTGATATTGTGAATAAGTAGAGAATCGCGCCAAAGTGTCAACGGTAAGTCCTCATCCGAGGGTAACAGAATTTAGCGTTACACAACATGTATTCGACATTTCGCAACTTGAAGACGTCGATATACGATCGTTTTAATCGAACATTGAAAAATAAAATGTGGAAGCGGTTCACTCTACAAGAATCGTACGAGTGGAATAATATTTTGGATGATTCAATGAAGTCCTACAACAACACCAGACATCGCACGATTCGAATGAAACCGGTGGATGTTAGCACGCAGAATGAAAAACAGCTGTATCGTAACGTGTACAAGCCTCAGCAAATCAAACCAAGTGATCGGGCTCGGAAATTTAGTGTAGGCGATCTAGTTCGAATCAGTAAGTACAAGAATGAATTAGAGAAAGGCTATACGCCCAATTGGACGACTGAAATATTCACCGTGACTGAGGTGAAAAATACCAATCCACCGACGTAAAAACTTACCGATTATTAAGATCATCCCATCGACGGGGGCTTTTACGAGGAGGAGCTCGGCAAAGTGAAATACACCGACGGCTATCTTGTGGAGAAAGTATTACGCAAACGGGAGAATCGGGTCTATGTGAAGTGGTTGGGTTTTGATAGTTCGCATAATAGCTGGATAAATAAAACAGACATGTAACATAATTTGTATGTATTTTCCGAATTACAATAAAACATTTGAATATATAAATATTTCCACACTTATCTCCTTTGCATGCACATGTGCCATTCTCGGTACTATGAAAATAATAATAATAATAATAATAATCTGCAATTTTTTCATACGATTATTACATATTTTATTTTTTGGAAAACTTTTTTTCATTTTCAGAAAACTTATTTTCATTTTCTGAAAACTTTTTTTCGTTTTCTGAAAACTTTTCTCGAGGTAAACGAATAAAAATGAATAATTCCTCAATATATTAATAATAAATAAATAAATAAATAAATAAATAAATGTCAGGTATATGAATTCACATTTTCAAATGCAGTCAATATCGTTCCCGCATAACGGCCGATCGCCCGAGACGTCGAACGTGAATATTCACAATAATTCTACGTCTACAGTTTTATCCTATAGCTATTGGGGGGCTGGGGCAAACCCGCAAGGAAGGGTGTCGGTCTGTCGAGGTATCAATTGCGGCTTGTCATCCTGCCAACTGAGAGCCTATTTTTGTTGTACGATCGTGCTTACTTCATGTTTCTTACTTCGTATCAAACACTGGGGGAGGGTCAACTCTTGATAAGTCATCAGACAGCGCTTATAATCATTAAACGTAATGCTATTTATCGAAGAATTTTTCATACCTTTGGCACGCTTACTCACTTTTTCCCCGTCCCCGCCGATCGTAGTGAAAGTGTACAGCTTTGCTGGGAGTCCCACAAACTCTGTCATAATTTTACCATTATTTTTATCCTTCATTAGCCCTAGTCGTTTCTTGTTTTAAAGCGAAATGCCATACACATTGTAGGGCGGATAGTCGGAGGTATCAAACATTGTATCCACATTACGTTTGACGATATCGTAGATGTTCGATACGTGAAACTGATAAATAAGGCTGTCCGTGTCGGTATTCAACAATTTGACCTCGCTGTTCGAGAAGTTGGATTTCTTATAATTATAGTGGAAATCGTAAAGAATGATTTTTGACAGATCTAGAATCGAAGCACCGACGTCAATAGGTTGAACGAAGCGAACTTTGACACGATTCATTTCAATGATGACCATATCAGCGCCAAATACGGTGCAGCTGTGAAAGTATGCCCGGGCAATAAGCGCTCTCGCACCACCTCTTCCCTCCTATTTTGTGAACAATTTCACATCTTTATGATTTCGCACATTCTCCATAGTCTTGCCGAACACCGCGTTATCCATGAGTTTGTGGAAGTTTTTCTCAAATATATTCCTAGACCGTTTGCGCATGTCCGTGTTGAGCGTGATGTAACGCTCGAGCCATGGAGATTGTGCAAACTTTAAACTCTGTGCACTTCCGTTACTTTCAATCCTGAACTCAAACACTGCTTCAAATCTCTATAGTGCAATATGTACTATGTTTTGGGGTGGAGGGTGGTCGCGAGTTTGGCGTTTTTACTACCTGGAGGAGTAAAATGCTCGGGAAAAAGAGGCAAGTCTTTGTGATCCTCGTGGAGTTCTACAGGATAGTCCAAATCTACCTCCAGAAAGTAAAAGATCGGCGAATCGTCCAGAGGGTTTGTTATATCGATGTACTGATACTCCAATCGAACGAACCGATTGGTAAATGTACGCTCTAGCTGCTCCGTACAGGTTATTCACGTCAAAATACGTGAGATACGATTCCGCTTTGTTTGAATCAAAATCTGTTCCCATGAATCTATTATCGGCCCGAGAGGGTCGATTCGAACATTGCGCTACGCCGCCTCGAATGATTCTTTCAATAAATAACACCATTTCAGGGTTGTCTGTAAGTTGCAGAGTTACATTAGTATGCTTCAGCATCGCGTCAAAAGCAAGTCCCGGTGCAGTGTAGTAGTGCAAGGGATCTAAATCATATGATTTGGCGCAGCTAGCGCGGAAATTTTTGAAAATATCGGCAAGCAAAAGAACATCGATCTTCAAATATAAATCTGAATAGCCGCCCAATGACACTAAATGAAATTCCCCCCAAACATTTTTAGCGTGCTCGTAATCGGTGTCTGAAATATTTGCATCGCAGAGGTGCGAGTAGAAATGCTTTTTCGCAGGTAATCGCGGTTTATCGAGTTTCCCCCAACAATCGACGTATTCGTAGGGAGAAACGCCTTTGCGGGTCATCAAACTGAACTCAGTAGGATTATTATAAAATTCACGTGTTATGGGCTTGTCTGCATCATTCAAATATTTGGAAATTTTATCGATGCTGCTAGTCATAAATCGAAACGAATCGATGAATCTCAAGTGCATCATCGTCCCATCAACGCGTTTCGTAAAGGATATATATTTTTCCTTATTTATGGGTAGCAGGGTAATTTCACTGGGAAAAGTTGACGCGAGGGATTTTATCAGAAAGTGAGAATCGTAACCGGACAAATTGTGAAAAAATATTGGAATTGTGTGCGTCTCTCTGAATTTCAAATTACACTGATTATGAGCAGGACCACGATATTTACCCGTAAAGTGACAGTGGTCGTGACACTTTTTCTCCTCAGGGGTAAACGGCTTTTCGCAAATGTAGTAATTCTTTGCGCGCATGTGGCGATCGTGTTGCACTTGGGTTAGAGACTCCATCGGAATTATGTTTTTGACGCGTGACTTTACTTAAATCGATAAATTTTTGAGCTGCTGCATGAACCAATGTATGCGATCAACGCCACGTTTACTGTGGAACTCCGATAAAGTCTCATCGTACGCTCAATGCACATAGTACGCCACACAGTGCGGGATATCCTTTTGAAATTCACGTCTTTTACGGGTTGAAACATGATTTTGGAATTCGTCAATCGGTATAGACTCTAATATGAATTCGAGATCGGCGTAAACGACAAACGGGACGGTACCCTTGTTCAGAAAATTTGAAAATACTAAATATTCAGATTCGGGAAATTCCATGCGTACTTTACTTAGCATAATACAATCTTGCCAATGATTGTCGTAGGGATGTTTTACCCTTAAGAGACACAAACATCTGTCGCATAAAAACAGTTGACCATCATGATTAGACAATTGTTTGCTCATTAATCGCAAAGGATCTTTAATCCAAGCAAAGTGGAATCTTGGTGTTAACTCGCAAGCCATATCATTTTCTGGGTTACTCTCAACCATCAGAAGATGAATCGTGTCAAAGTTCGCGGTAATCAAATGATCGCTCAGATAAATTGGCACGATGACGCTTTTCTTCGATTTTGCATGATCCGAAAAAGTTTGAGATTCTATCCCATATACATTGATTCGCAAATTATTCAATCTCTCAAGCTTTTCCACATCATGTAGAGTAGCAGGGAATTTGATACCTGTACAGTCCAACTTGGAGATAAAGTACCAATAATGGAGAGTCCTACCGGTGTTGGTGTTAACCGGGTGGCGGGCTGCAGTGATGGACCAGAGAAGAAATCTTTCATCTTTATTCTTCACGTTGACCACCGCTTTCTTCCGCTGAATGTCCTTGGGCAGCTCAACGAATGTCGAAAGCCCCGCAGCGAGAGGCTGGTACCGGTTGATATTTACGGCAGTATTGAGGATCTCGATCATGCTCCACCCAGAATCGCGTTGTTTAAAATCCTCAACCTTCACAAGTAGATCGGCCCTTGCGCGTGTAAACCAACCGTTGATATCGCTCGAGGGGAGGATCGCGATGTTGGCAGTGTTGAAGCTTTCAACTTCTTCCGCAATCCCCTCATGCTTCATGTTTTCAAATTTGTACGATAATGTGAGGTTAACCTTCACATTACCCTCCAGGCGCAGTAACAGCCTCAATCGCTCAACGATGAACCGTTGCGCGTCGCCGAAAAAGGCATCCAAATTCTTATGCCCGATATTTGTCACGACTCCCGTTCGGATCCGGGTGGCGAAAGCACTTTCGACTTCGTCCCACTGCACGCTCGCAGGACTGCCGATGTCAGCACTCATCACCACGGCGTGCTGCTGCTGCTGCCGCTGCTGCTGTCGCTGCCTCAGCTGTTGCCGAATCTTTGCTATCCAGGATTGTACAAGCGTGATTGTATGCTGAATTTGCAGTTTCGTACCTATGCTCGTTCTCGGTCGCTTGGAAGCATCACGCAGCAATCGGAGATTTTTCATTCCAACGTCAATCCAGTGCTGAAAGATGTCGTCATTTTACTGCTGGGGATGCAGCTCGCCCAACAAATCGTGCGCGTTCTCCTTCGTTTTGACGATATATGAGTATGTTTCAGCGGCCATGACTTTAAGGCTGATATTTGCAGAAGTTTGATGAACTTTTGACTCGCACGTATTGTGTACGACTGATGAGTCTGCATCGGATGCGTTGAGTTAATATATGCAGATAGTCCGTAAGAATTTGGGGGAGTGGTGGTGAAAGGTCCAAACTTGGTACCCCCACTCGCCATCCGGTCGATTAGCACAAAAGAATGTATTTGAAGTATGACGAAGATATTGTTTTTGCCTTGAAGGTAAACACTGCTGCAGTCGTTGAACGTTTTCCTGCGCACAATCATACGTCGGGATGTATCTTATTCCTCGTTGATCTGATGAGACTGGATCCAATCGGCTTCGCGTTCATCGTCATCTTGTTCGATGTCCGAAAAGATTGCGATCACCGCATTTTCCCATTTTTGAAAAATCAGGATTAACGTTTTGTCCTGAAAATGTATTCTGTGTAGTCTGTGCGGTTGCACACGAGCTCTCCAGACACATTCAACGAGCCGTCGAAGATCTTGTAGCGAAAACTCTGAAGTCGCGTTGCTGAATCCGATAATTATTTCTTCGCCGGTAAATTGGTTATTATCTATCATTATGATTTTAATGATTTCGTCTCACAATAATAGTAGTCTTACTGATGTGCAAGTTTCACGTGCTGACCCATTTTATACAGACGGTGGAAGTTTACGGGTAATGGTGAAAAATCAAAATGGTATGTGGAAAATATTATTTTTCCGCCCTGTGGGTAAACTATTAGCGTCAAAGTTCACGGATCGTCATCAACATTCCCGGCCGATCTAATTGTGGTGAACATCTTCAGCCTATCTAATTTCGGTGTCGCCATCCGGTCAATTAACACAAAAGAATGTATTTGACGTACGTGTAAAATATTATTTTTTGCTCTGGGAGTAAACTATTAGCGTGAAAGTTTACGGATCGTCATCAACATTCCCCCGCCTATCTAATTGTGGTAACATCCCCAGCCTATCTAATTGCGGTGTCGCCATCCGGTCAATTAACACAAAAGAATGTATTTGAAGTACGTGTGAAATATTATTTTTCACTCTGGGAGTAAACTGTTAGCATGGAAGTATACGGATCGTCATCAACATTCCCCGACCTATGTAATTGTGGTGAACATCCACAGCTCATCTAATTGCGGTGTCAAAAGCAAGTACGACACATTGATTGATTTCTTCAAGGTATGGAATATGTTCTTCAAACTTAAAAAAAATTATGATGTATTTTGAACACTTCAAAAACTTTATCCCCGTTGGCAATTTCACTTAAAGTTGATTTTTCAACAAGTTAAACGGTTGTTAACGAACAAAGTTTTCTCGAACTTCCGTCTTCAATGCGAGTGAAAAAAGAAGTTCAAATAAATGTCGTAAAGATATTTCGCTTCATGAAGCCTTTCTTATACATATACATACTCAACAAGATCACGCCATAAAAGTTGAAAAAATATTCATACTTTGTTTATGTTAATTTTTGAACTTCAACAAAAACTGAAAAACCCAAGTAATTGGTACGGGATAGAGTGTGTAGACTCCGATGAGCGGTAATCGGAGCTTACTCCACGCCCAGCCAAGGTGTTATTTGGCTATTATAGGGTCCGTTAACGTCGACTATGCACTCGCGTGCTACTACTCCCAATGCGGGAAGTTAATGGAGTAGAAAGGCATCGGTTTTGAAGGAAGGAAAACAATTTAAAGTACACGATTGTTTATTATCATCCAGTAGTTGTTGGTGTATGCGGTCGGCGCAAAGGAGTCGGTCGAGGGAAAGGGTATGGTTTTGCTACAGAGGGATATGTGTTTTGCTTGGGTGCTAGGATGGATCTGCAGAGTTTAGCGGGATGTGAGAGGCAAGCTAGACGCGAGTTAGAGAAGAACCTGCTGACTCACCGACGATAAGGACAAACTACAGAGCGTAAGGTAACTAGAAGTGTGGGCAAGAAATATAAAGTCTGGAGGACGTAACAGGCTCCCCCTTGGGGAAGAACATCCAGTCAGGGTACGAAATAGGATGTTTGGAAGGTAGTGGGATGCTATGAAACGTATTGACTCACTCACAGAATATTACGAAGAAAAATCTCAAAATCTAGCGCCTAGATATTAGTGCGCATTTAAGTGGCATTGAATAAAATCGTTCCTAAATGACATCTTATAAATGTAGTGGGATATTGTTAAATAGATATTGTGGATATTATGAACGAAACTTATACAACATGCTGATGATTATATTATGGCTGCAGATTATTACGGGCAGAATACGGCAATGAAAGAATATGATTGCTAATAGGAAAGATCATAGCGCCAGACTTCAAATGATTCGGAGCTATCGTTAAGGCTCCGCTTCGGGAGCAATTTACGCGGCTTGAATATGCTCAGTTGCGTCATTTCAATTTCCGATTAGGTCCGGAGCAGCGACGAAGAGCGAGGAGGCAGGTCATCGGGGAATGGTATTATTTCTAGATGCGGGTGGTGGATGGCATGGTGCGAAGGAATTTGGGGTTTTGTTTGACGCGGGTGAGGGATATGTCGTGTCCTTCCCAATTTGCAGCAAGAGTACAGCCTTGAGATTTTGCTGAATAACGAGATTTTGTAACAGAAGAAAGCTACTGAGAAGGACGTGAGGCCGATGCTGCTAGAACCAAGGCTGGTGGTAAGGCGGTGACGGCAAGATCGTAGGGGTTAATATGCAATGGTTCGCGGAAAGAGGGATGGCAACAAGCGATAATTCGGTGGAAATATCGAAATCAAGAGTAGTATAGCTATGAGAGTTCTGAGTACAGACACCTTCTTTACCGACCGACCCGCCCCGCGCATCCCAAACACAATTCCTTGAAGGTTACTTCCACTCTCGTCAGATAAAACATGCTCTACCGTACCGACTCAAAGTCAAAAACGTGCAACCTTACCGACAGTTGTATCAGTCGACGGTAAAAATCGCACTGCCTTACCGACAATTCCTATCGGTAGAAGGTCAAAATCGTGCTGTCTCACCGACCGAAGGTCAGAGACTCTATGTGGTGCTCGCCTGCCAACGGTAGAGGGCGCAGCAGGGGCGTGAACTTTTTTACTGACCTGAATGTCGGTTACTCGTCCCGCATTCTCTTCCCACGATAGGACTGTTGAAGTGTAACACCAACCACCCTACATTCCTTTCCCACGTTATCAACCACGTGACATTCCAAATTAATGGTTCTGAGAATTGGTTTTCACTTACTCAGATTCCGGTTTGATATCAACCACCCGACATTCTTTTTGGCTTGTGACTGTCATGTGAACTCGACGATGAATTTTGAACGGGTTCAGTCAAGACCAGAGTGCCAGGTCGACCGATAGCCGCGGTACATTCAGAGCCATGGGTCTGCGGTGTTGGGTTACTATCGCTCTAAGAATGCTTAAAAGTGCGCGCGCATAAACAAATATACATTCAGCTGTCCTATAAAAAGGACGCTCATCAATGCAAACGATCATTAAGTCTCAACTTGTTAAGTATACGTGACGAAAAAGCTCGAGATGGAATCCGCGAAGTGTTTGAGATCGATCGATATTATGGAATCGGCTTATAAGATCTTGGACAAATCATCATCAACGACAGAAATTCAAAAATGGATAAAATTCAGAAGTCAAAATATTCGTCTTCTGAACAAAATTTTGCGGAAGGCTTCATCGATTGGAGAAAATACGAGAATTATCACAACGATTGGACTCTTGAAAGCGCTCGTATTCCAACGTCTGCAGAAAACAGGTGAAGGTACGCGAAAAGTAAGAAGAAGCGATCGAGTTCACTGGGAAGATTTGGAATCAACTTTCGAGGGGAGAATTCGGACTGGATCTATCGTCAATTTGAAGCGTAAAGATGTGGAGACATTTCTAGAAGACGCAAAGGTACTAGCTGTGACAAGACTAAAAAACGCTTTGAAGAAAGACAAGAGCTTCAAAGTCAACGTTATCCTGGCTTGTAAATTTGAAGTTAGAAAAGATGATCGCACGGTAGAAAAAATCAAATTTTTTAACACGAGAAATGAAATCATCCTCCAGATAACTGATATCAACGAATGGTTCATCGAAAACGAGACAGAGCGTTTGTTGAAAGAGGTGAGAGATTTCCAGAAAAAGGATTCAGGCTGGTCGTTGCTTGAAATTATAAATCTTGCCGTCAACATTAACAAGTATACACCACTACAAAGTGGTCCGCATACCCACAACCCGTTACCTAAGCATATCAGTGATAAGAAGGCTGTGGTAAACATCAGAAACAACGACTCTTAGTGCTTTCTTTGGTCGGTCACCGCAGCTCTGTTCCCAGCCGACAACAACAATCCCAGTAAAATTACTTCGTATCCGTACTTCAGCGCAGTCAACGAAGATCGAGTCACATAGAAGCGTACGGCTTATGGGCTGCTTGAAGCAAAACTTTCCGCGACTCGTAAATCCGTAAGATGGCTCTACCGTCGGTCGACAATAGAGAGTTAGCACGATCACCCCAACTCGCCGGTCGGAGTCAACACACCGACACTGTACGCATTAGTATAGAGCGCTGTACGTGGGCCACACAGGCAAAAGCGCCACTAGCAACACCTAGCTGTTGGGGTGATAGCTCGTCCGAGCACCTCAACTCTTCTTGCTTCAAATAGCCTGCAGGCCGAACGCTTCTATGTGACTCGATCTTCGTTGGCACAGTGCTACAATACGAAAGTTGCTTTTTCCAATGTCTTTAGACCAGATTCCAACATTTAAGAAACTCAACAAACTTTCAATCGACGTTTATGGTATAGATAGTACCGAAAAACAAAAGCGCAGTGAAATTGTAACTATTTATTCGAGCTGAAACAAGTCTGACGAACCTGTAATTCATCTCTTAGCGATAGAAACTAAAATCACTGACGATAACGATGATGTTGATATGGATAATAATGGAAAAAAATTGTATCTTTCATTTTACTTGTATTCAAAATCGGTCTCAGTTAACAAGTTCTCAAATTTCTAAACGTAATGGTCGTACTTGGTTGTGCGATAGATGTTTGACTAACTTTCAATCTGAAAGATGTTTGACAAAGCACAATGCAGATTGCATGGATTCGAACAAAACGTTATTCGGACAAAAAAATTATTCTACCTACAGAGAAGAAAAAGATACTGAAATTCGAAAATTTCAAGCACAAAGAAACCGTTTTATTATGCATTTACGCGGATCTAGAATGTTTACTGGAACCTACGCTCGAAAAGATGGGTACAAAAACAATTTATGAGAAGCATCTTCCGTATAGTATAGCTTACTATCTACATTGTGCGTTTGAAAATTTACTTTCAAAATTCGAACTTAATCGTAGAAAGACTTGCATTCAATGCGTTGTGGATGAGTTAGCGGAATTGGCACATTCGTTAGAAGTTTATTTCAAAACTGTTGTACCGATGAAACCTCAATTTCAATCAAATCAACGAATTTCATTCAACAACAGTGTGTCACATTTGTGAAAAACCGTTCACACCCACAGACGTGAAACATCGTGATCACTGCCATTTTACGAGAAAGTACTGTGGTGCTGCTCATCGAGGTTGCAATCTAAATTATCGAAATTCGCACACCATCCCAGTGATATTCCACAATCTGTCCGGTTACAATTCGCATTTTCTGATCGGAGCACTGGCTACATCGTTCGAGGGCACAATTGAGCTTCTACCCGTAAATAAAGGAAAGTAGATTTCTTTTACAAAATATGTCAAGGGGGCAGATATAAAGTTCAGATTCGTAGATTCGTACCGTTTCATGCCCAGTAGTCTTGAGAAATTAGCAACGTATCTCGGTGAGGATCGTAAATCAATAACACGAAAATTTTATCGTAGCTCAGATAAATTTCAGTTATTGAGCAGAAAAGGAGTGTAACCGTATGAATACATAGACAGTTGAAAGAAACTCGAGGACAGACGGCTACCATCCAAACAAAAATTTTACTCAAAATTAAATGATCGGGATATATCAGACGACGACTATGCACATGCATGTGAAGTTTGGCAAACTTTTAACGTTCAAACTTTGGGAGAGTATTCGGACTTGTATTGACAGACGGACGTGTTTTTGCTAGCCGACGTTTTCCAAAACTTTCGACAGAGCTGTTGGACAACGTACAACCTGGACCCGTTACATTATTACACCTCGCACGGTCTCTCGTTTAATGCGATGTTAAAGTAGACCGACATCGAGCTCGAGCTTCTTACCGACATAGATATGGTTATGTTTATCGAAAAAGGTATTCGTCGTGGTGTGTCACAGTGCTCGAACAGATACGCGAAGGCTAACAACAGGTACATTAGAAAGGAATTCGATCCTGAGGTCGGAGAATCTTATCTCATGTACTTTGACGTTAATAATTTGTACGGTGCTGCTATGAGCTTTGCTGAGCCATACAGTTCCTTTGTATGGTTATCAGACTTCGGACATTGCGACGTTCTTACCATTTCGGACGATGCAGAGTTTGGTTACATACTGGATGTGTATTTGGAATATTCTGAGGAACTGCATGAAATTCATAAGGATTTACCACTGTATCCGGAGCACTATACATATACCTGCAGTCTCGTATAGTAAGCAACCGAAGTTGACGCCCACGCTACTTTCCAAGAAAAACTACGTTTTTCACTATAGCGTTTTGAAACAATGCTTACAATTAGGCTTAAAATTACTCAAAATTCACAGAGTTCTCAAATTCAGACGAACCCCGTGGCTCAAAAAATACATAGATTTGAATACCGATTTGCGCGAAAAATCTCACAACAAATTCGAGAAAAATTTTTACAAACTGATGAACAACGCAGTTTTTGGCAAAACAATGAAAAATGTTAGGAAGTATGGAGATGTCAGGCTGATCACGAAATGGGATGGAAGATACGGTGCTAGAGCTACTATAGCCTAACCCAATTTTCACACCCGATTAAAAAAGATTTTATAGAATTGTATGCAGTTATATATGGATCATATACAATTAGATACAATTGATGTTTAATTAGATAAAATTCATGCATAATTATATAGAATCATATACAATTGGATATAACAATGCAATTAATTTCTATACAAATGTATATATTTGTATACAATTATATACAATTATATATAATTGTATATAATTATATATAATCTATACAATTGCATTATGGAAATGTATACAAATGAGTATATTTGTATACAATTATTTATAATTGTATATAATTATATATAATCTCTACAATTGCATTATGGAATTGTATACAATTATATATAATAGTATATAATTATATATAATCTATACGAACACATTGTATATTTGTATACACTTATATATAATTATACATAATCTATGTTTAATGACTATACATCACGAACACAGATTGTTTGTACTCAAGGGAGTATATTTTCTCAATATATATATATATATATATATATATATATATATATCTTAATATATATAAATCTCGTGTCACGATGTTTGTCCTCAATGGACTCCTAAACCACTTAACCGATTGTAATACAATACGCACACCATGTGCAGTTCGATCCAACTTGAGAGATAGGATAGTTTAAATCTCAAATTATAGTCGCAATTTTAATTTTTTGCTAATTATTTGTCTGTTATTATTCGACAGTCACAATTATCTGTTAACTCCAAATGATTCTAACAGATGTCGATACCTTTCGACTGGGTTGAGTAAGTAATCAATAGATGGCGCTGCTATGGTAAATCTACGAACGTGTCATTTAAGCTACATTTTAACAGCATAATTACCACGTGTTAGAGGCACGACGCAAACGTATTAAAAGAGCCCATCAGTTGGCAGAACAAATCGAATCAAGAAATCCAGCTCAAAGAATCAGGACAGCAGAAGGTCATGCACAACAATCTCAAGAACAGTGTAACGAACGTCTTCAAGAGAATATCATAAGAACAAGAGCAGCAGGAGAACGAGACATAGCCACAGTAGGAGCACAGGAACAATAATTTCAATTTATACATGTAAGTAATACCACATAGTTTTATAAAAGTTAATTAATATATCAATGACAAAATGGCACAAAGCTTCCCACACTTTTTCAATAATTGTACAAAAATTTTTATATTATTTTTATTTAACCTCCATTGAAAATTACTTTTGCACTTATTATTTCAATGTGCTATGATAACATGTTTTTCAGTTCCTCTTTCTAATATTTAAACGATTAAATTATTATTTTCAGTCAAATGCCACCGAAAAAATCTAACCTCAACAACGCGAGCAGCAAAGGGTCACGACGCAAATGTGTTGAAAGAGCTCAGCAATTACTAGAACAAATCGAAACAAGAAATGCAGCTCAAAGAATCAGGACTGCAGAAAGTCGTGCACAAGAATCTCAAGAACAGCGTGACGAACGTCTGCAATAGAATATTACGAGAAAAAGAGCGGCACGAGAACGAAACATAGCTACAGTACGTGTACTAGATCGACAAAGGCAACGGATCAGCCGCTCATTAACACGTGCATCATTCGTTCGGCTTGCCTTTGAATATGCACCAGATATTAACTACTCAGCGCATTCAAAAATTGCTATCGGTGGAATGGATAAAGTATGTCAATATTGTCAGGCATTGAAATTTCGGAATGAAGCAGCCGGCATGTGCTGCGCATCAGGAAAAGTTGTGCTGTCACCTCTACCCGTTCCGCCGGAGCCTTTATTATCCCTTCTTACTGGCAATTCAGATGATTCCAAATTATTTTTGCGTAAGATACGCAAATTTAATTCTTGCTTCCAAATGACGTCATTTGGGGCAACTAAAATTTGCGATCGTGCATCCGATGGACGTAATTTTGAAACTACATTCAAAATTCAAGGCCAGGTGTACCATAAAATCGGATCACTGATGCCAATGCCTGATAACAATCCGAAATTTCTTCAAATTTATTTTATGGGCGATTGTGAAGAGCGCGTGACGACTCGGTGCCTGTATAATTTTATTGAACAAGCAGAGGAAAGAGCAATTGTGATATTATTGGAAAAATTTTTCGAAGATCACAATCAACTAATTCAATTGATCAAAAGAGTTTCGCCACGACTGCAAAATGACAATTATCAAATCGTCATAAAAGCCGACAAAGTACCATTAGGTGAACATGCTGGTAGATTCAACGCTCCAACTGTTGATGAGGTTGCTGTTATCATGGTTGGTGATCCAGTCGACAAAAGATCTATAAAAATTACACGGCGAGACAACACTGTCAGTACGATTTCGGATCTACACCGTTCATATGACGCACTACAATATCCATTGATATTTTGGCAAGGACAAGATGAATATCACCTTAATATCAAACAGTATGATCCAAATACCGGTAAATTTGACAATTATCTATTTACTTTCTTACTGTATGTATAGATTTTAATTTCGTATTGCATTTTATTTTTTATTTTTTTAGGTGATTACAGAAATAATAAAGTTAGCTCAATGAACTACTACGCACACCGAATAATGGTTAGACAACATCAAGACAATTATATCCTTCGATATCGTCAGCTGTTCCATCAATACATTGTTGATATGTATGCTAAGGTCGAAAGCGAACGCTTGCGATTCCTTCGATTCAACCAGACAAAACTACGATCGGAAGAATATATTCACTTACGAGATGCTGTTGCTGGAAACATCGATGGAAATTTAAATCCCAATGACATCGGTAATGCTTTCATTTTACCTTCAAGCTACATCGGCAGTCCACGGAACATGCAGGAATACATACAAGATGCGATGACTTACGTACGTCATTATGGCCGACCGGATTTATTTATTACATTCACATGTAATCCGAATTGGGAAGAGATACAAACTTTACTATTGCCAGGACAACAAGCCATTCATCGTCATGATTTAACTGCACGTGTGTTTAAACAAAAATTGAAATCCTTAATTGATTTTATTGTTAAATATTCAATTTTTGGTATCACACGTTGTTGGCTGTATACGATAGAGTGGCAAAAGCGAGGTTTGCCTCATGCCCACATTTTGGTTTGGCTTAAAGATAGAATCCGTCCTGAAGAAATCGATCAAATAATTTCAGCCGAAATTCCAGACCCATTAATTGATCAAGAATTATTTGATATTGTCACATAACACATGATCCATGGGCCATGCGGTGCTTTCAACATGACGTCGCCGTGCATGGAAAATGGAAAATGTAAAAAAAAATTCCCAAAGCCGCATACGAATGACACGATCACGGATATTGATGGTTATCCAATGTATCGCCGCAGAAGTACTGAGAATGGTGGCCATACATTTACAATACGACTGCCGAACTTTCCAAATCAAGTTGAGTTTGATAATCAGTGGGTGGTACCATACTCACCACTACTTTCAAAAACTTACAAAGCTCATATCAATGTTGAGCTTTGCAGTTCTGTTAAATCAATCAAGTATATTTGTAAATATGTAAACAAAGGCAGTGATTTGGCCATATTTGAAGTACAAAACATAAATAAAAATGACGAAATAGCACGATACCAAATGGGCAGATACATTAGCAGCAATGAAGCTATTTGGCATATTCTCAGCTTTCCCATCCACGAAAGAGATCCTGCTGTCCAACATCTGGCAATACATCTTGAAAACGGTCAACGTGTATACTTCACTGAAGAAAATGTTCTCCAAAGAGCGTTCGAAGCTCCGAAAACGACTCTAACTGAATTTTTTACATTGTGTCAAAAACCTGATGTTTTTGGCCAATTCGCGAAGACATTGGTGTATGGTGATGTTCCACGTTATTTCACATGGAACAAATCCAGTAAAAAATGGGAGCCACGGAAACAAGGAAAACCACATCCTTCCATTACAGGCATATTCAAAGCTAAGACATTGGGGAGACTTTACACGGTACATCCAAAGCAACGTGAGTGCTTCTATTTACGTTTGTTATTGGTGAATGTTCCCGGACCAACGTCTTTTGAATTTTTACGAACAGTTAATGGTCGAGTATTTAATACATACCAGGATGCATGTCGTGAACTGCAATTGCTAGAAGACGATAACCATTGGGACTTAACGCTTGCTGATGCTGCGTTGACATCAACACCGAATAACATTCGTCAGTTGTTTGCAATTATTTTGACGACATGTTATCCCTCGCAAGCACAAACTTTGTGGGAAAAATATAAAAATTGTATGACAGAAGACATCTTGCACCGAATTAGACAAACAAATCAATGCCAAAACATAGATTATACACCAGAGATGTACAATGAAGCATTGGTCTTGATCGAGGATTTATGTGTTCTTATTTCAAATTTACCACTTAATCATTATGGTATGCCATCACCTAATCGTCCAGCCACCGACTTAGTTAATACCGATTTACAACGAGAAAATCAATATGACCATGGAAGTTTAGCAACAATTATCATGAACAGTGAACCATTACTGACAGCAGAACAAAAAATTATTTATGATCGAATTATGCTGGCTGTTGCTGCTGAACAAGGCGGTTTTTTTTTCTTGGATGCACCCGGTGGAACCGGTAAGACATTTTTAATATCGTTGATTCTTGCCAAAATACGGTCGCAACAAAAAATCGCATTAGCAGTAGCATCGTCAGGCATTGCGGCTATTTTACTGGATGGTGGGCGAACAGCACATTCAACATTCAAGCTGCCATTGGACGTTCATAATAAACCAGATGCAATGTGTAACATCAAAAAGAATAGTGGAATAGCTGCAGTGTTGCGGAAGAGTTCTATAATAATTTGGGATGAGTGCACAATGGCACACAAATATTCACTTGAAGCATTCAACAGAACTATGCAAGATTTAAACAGCAATAATAAACTTTTCGGTGGTGCTATCTTACTTTTGTCTGGTGACTTCCGGCAGACCTTACCGGTTATACCTCGCTCTACTTTCGCGGATGAGATTAATGCATGTTTGAAACAATCATTCTTATGGCGAAGTGTTGAAACACTTCGATTGACCATAAATATGCGAGTACAATTGCAAAATGATCCATCAGCACAAATATTTTCTGAACAACTACTAGATATTGGGAACGGTAAAATAGAACTGCAACCAAATACGCAATGCATTAAACTACCAGACAATTTTTGCACTGTTGTTCAGGATAAAAATAAATTGATTCAGAGTATTTTCCCGGATATACAGAATAATTATTTGAATCATGAATGGCTTAGTCAACGGGCGATTTTGACAGCCAAAAACGTTGATGTTGACGAAATTAACTTCCAGATACAACAGTTGTTACCAGGCGATCTGATGTCTTTTAAATCAATCGATACTGTTGTTGATGAAAATGAAAGTGTAAATTTTCCGATTGAATTTTTAAATTCATTAGATATCCCTGGAATGCCACCACATAATCTTCGATTAAAGATTGGTTCCCCTATTATTCTCCTCCGTAATTTGAATCCACCTCAATTATGTAACGGTACGCGTTTGGTCATCAAAAAGATCACCGGAAACATTCTTGAAGCAACCATTTTGGCTGGGAAGTTTGAAGAAAAAGTGGTCCTGTTGCCACGTATTCCGATGATACCATCAGATTCTACCATACCCTTCAAAAGGCTACAGTTTCCAATTCGTTTAGCTTTCGCCATGTCTATAAATAAATCTCAAGGTCAAACAATGTCCATTTGTGGTTTAGATTTGGAAAATCCATGTTTTTCTCATGGGCAACTATATGTTGCGTGTTCACGTGTTGGGAAACCGTCGAATCTATTTGTGTTAGCTAAAGACAGGTTAACCAAAAACATTGTGCACCGATTGGTGTTAAATTAAATTGAAATTGAAAGTATTTATAATTCAAAAAAATAGATATTAATGTTTAAAAGTTGTGACGTTGCACCTAGAGTGCAAGTCACAACAAACCCCAAACCCGCGGGGAAGAGCCGAACGGGTGAGCCCTGTCCCGTCGGGAAAGACCCGAACATCACCGAAGCCCCCCCCGACGCTCGGCAGAGCCGAGCGCCAGATTCAGTACGATCACGGCCTTCCAAGCAGTAACCTCGAGGAGTCAGGAGAACGCGAGAGAGAGAGAGAGAGAGAGAGAGAGAGAGAGAGAGAGAGAGAGAGAACGAGAGAGAGACCCAGAACCACACACCGATACACCCCGATACACATACGCCGACGACACCAGGAGGGAGAACGAGAGAGATCCAGTTACACACCGCTACACACTGTTACACACACGCACACGCCGACGACACCAGGTTAGCCTGCATTCTACCGCCGATCTGCTCCTCCCCTCGCAATACCACCCTGTCTACCACACACTCCCCGTCACTCTACACCCCCCTCCCCTCGCCATATCAACCCTTCCGAACTCATATTCCCCGTCACCTCCCGCACTCCTCCCCTCCCCCCCCCCCCCCCCCCGCGCGTATCTGTAAGTTAGTATTAAGTAACGCTAAGGGCTGAGGCGTGATCAGCCACCGCTCAAGTCTACAACCCTTTTGTACCCCTTAGGTTAAGTCGACCCCCTGGTGCAAAAATACACACACTAAGTTTTACCAATTATATCCGCCCCGTCTCTAATTGTCTCCCCCCCCCATATTATTCGTGCGGACTCGAAACCCGTCACAAATTGGCGCCCAACGTGGGGCACCAATATTAAACAACTACACACACCCGCGAGAAACCTACACACACCAAAAACACCACACACAATACATCCCATACAAGTACACACAAACACAACCCCGCCCAGCAATACTCCCAACACCAAATATACCACCGGCACTCACAGACAACAGACGACGAAACCAAACAAACCAAAACACGCAACAGACTCGATACCCCGCAATCACGTATAACTCACCACACTACACTCAGCAACAAACACAAACGAATCCAAACACAGGCACAACACCACGCAGATGCTTTAACTGCAACCAACCCGGACACTTCAGATGGCAATGCACACAAACACAGAACCAGGGAAACGAGTAAGGGTTGACCCAGTAAGGGTGGAGGGCAACCCCAAAAACAACACAAACACACCCGAGACAGTAGCACCCACAACAGATAACAACAGAACGGAAAGTAGGTTTCACATCAGAATCGAAATACACGGTCACGAATTTAACGCACTAATAGACACAGGCGCAACACACTCATACCTAGGCGCAGAAGTAATACAAATACTACACAACACAGACACACCAATAGACGACACGCCCGACAGAACAGCTACAATGGGAAACGGAACACAGGTGACGATAGAAGGAGCAGTAACACTCCCAATACGCCTCGGCAACATAACAAAGAAAATTAATTTCGGATTAATACCAAACTTAGGCTCACAAGGTATCATTGGGAACAGCGACTTAATAAGATTTGGAATACTAATAAATTATGGAAAAAACACATGGTCGCTGATAGACGACCCACAGACACACTACCACATGCAAGCTAGACCACAAAAACTACCAACACCACTCAAAGAATACATACAAACACATCAAACACGAGAAACACGACACCAATCAACACAAACACACACAAAACAAGCAAAAGCAGCAGAAAAATTGGAAGCAACGAAACAACAAACGAACCCGAAAACAACAGAAAGACACGAAAACACAAAAAAAAAACCATGAAACAAAAACCACTAACACCAACACTACCCAGCACAAAGACACCACCGGAAAACATTCCCCAAAAAGACAACCCACAGAACACACAAATCACAAATCAAAAAATCATACCCACAAACGCACAAACAACAGACGACACACAAACCGACAAAGAAACCGAACCACAGATATGCGCAGGAATACAAGAACTCACACAATCACAACACACACAACTACAGACGACAATACAGCAGAAAATCTCAACACTACCAGGCCAACTCGGGCTAACACACCTAATTAAACACAAAATAGACACACAAGGACACGCACCCATAAAACAAAGATACTATATGGTATCACCAAAAATTAGAGAAGCCATCCACACAGAAATAGGCAAAATGCTAAGAGAAGACGTGATAGAACCATCAGAAAGCGAATGGTCGAGCCCAATTGTTATGATAAAAAAACCAAATAACACATATCGCTTTTGTTTAGACTTTAGAAAAGTAAACTCAGTATCAAAAAAAGACGCATACCCACTACCATACATGACAGCAATATTAGACAAACTACGGACAGCACAGTACATATCAAAAATCGACTTAAGCCAAGCATACTTCCAAATACCACTCGACGAAGACAGTAAACACATAACAGCCTTTACAGTCCCGGGAATGGGCTTATTTCAATTTAAAAGAATGCCATACGGACTGACAGGCGCACCGGCGACATTCCAAAGACTACTAGACAGACTCATAGGCCCAGAATGCGAACCATATGCATTCGCATACTTAGACGACATAATAATAGTAACACAAACATTCGACGAACACTTACAAAGACTAGAACAAATACTCAAAAGAATTACAGACGCGGGACTAACAATCAACCCAGAGAAGTGCGAATTCGGATGCGCACAAGTCAAATATCTCGGATACATAGTAGACAGACACGGACTACACATAGACCCCGACAAAACACAACCCATAGAAAACTACCCAAACCCAAAAACAATAAAACAACTACGGAGACTAATTGGCATGGCATCATGGTACAGACGCTTCATACCTAACTTCGCACACATTACAGAACCACTAACACGACTACTGAAAAAAGACCAGAAATGGCACTGGGGGGAAGAACAAGAAAACGCAATGAACACAATCAAACACGCACTCACATCACCACCCACACTCGCATGCCCAGATTACACACAAACATTCACACTACAAACAGACGCTAGCGGAACAGGGATAGGTGCCGTACTAACACAATCTCTCGATGACGAAGAGCATGTCATAGCCTACGCTAGCCGTGCGCTAAGCGAGGCAGAACGTAAATACTCGACAACTGAGAGAGAATGTTTGGCGGTACTCTGGTCCATAAAAAAATTCAGACCATACGTGGAAGGATACCATTTTAAAGTCATTACAGATCACCACGCACTGAAGTGGCTTAGACAATTGAAAAACCCCACAGGCCGACTTGCACGATGGGCACTAGAACTATTAGAATACGACTTCGACATTACACACAGAAAAGGTACAATGCACGACGTGCCAGACGCACTTTCAAGACGACACGAAGACGAAGAACACATAGACACAATAGAAGACACGACAGACAAGTGGTACACATACAAAAAAACACAAGTACAAACACGCCCAGAGAAAAACGAGTCGTGGCGAATCAGAAACAATCAACTATACTTCCACCGCCCGAACCCCCTACACTCAAACCTCCTACCAGACACAAACCCATGGAAACTAGTCATACCCAAAGACAAAATAACACACATACTACACGAAAACCACGACGTAACACAAGCAGGACACTTAGGGATCGAAAAAACATACCAACGAGTAGCAAAAAAATATTATTGGCCAGGGATGTACAGAGACACAGTAAACTACATAAAAAAATGTGACACATGCCAAAGAACAAAAACAATACAAGCGCGACCGGCAGGACTAATGGGCATGAGAATTATCGAAGAACCGTGGACAGTAGTAGCCTCCGACATCATGGGCCCACTCCCACGATCAAAAAAAGGAAACCAATACATCATAGTGTTCGAAGACCTATACACTAAATGGGTGGAAATCATACCGACACGCAAAGCAAACGCCAAAACAGTAGAACAGACATTCCACTCACACGTAATATCACGATGGGGTACACCACGCATGCTACTGACAGACAACGGCACACCATACATAAACAAACTCATACGCGAACTGACACAAAAATTCAACATAAGACACGCAACAATCCCCCCATACCACGCACAAGCCAACCCCGTAGAGCGAGTCAACAGAACCGCTAAAACAATGATCCAAGCCTACGTAAACAACGACCACACAGAATGGGACATACACTTACAAGACTTACAATTTGCAATCAATACATGTACACACACATCAACTAAACACACATCAGCCTTTTTAAACCTAGGAAGGGAATTAAATCCCACACAATGTCTAAGAAATCAGTTAGAGAACCACGACGAAGTAGAATTACAAGACACAGACAGATGGACAGACCACTTGAGACGACTACAAATACTTAGAGACGAAGTACAGAGGCACTTGATAGAAGCAAACGAAAAACAAGCACACTACTACAACCTACGAAGACGAGACATTCAATTCAAGGAGGGAGACAGAGTACTAAAAAAGAACCACACACTCTCATCCGGACCAGAACGAACGACAGCTAAGTTAAATAAAAAATTCATAGGCCCATACATAATCACTAGAAAAGTCTCACCCACAATATACGAATTAACAACAGAGAGCGGTATAAATATAGGAAAATGTCATATAGAAGACCTAAAATTATATACATAATCAAATAACACACCCCGAAAATAAACTAACATGTGTATTCACTCCACAGAAACACAACATGGAAAATCAGCAAACAAAAATACCGGCCCTGATGACGCTGCGACTGACGAGACCGACGACAACGACGACACAAACAGAAAAAACACCACTATTACAAACACCAGGACAGGCCCCACACCCACACAAATACGGACGCGACGGCACACACCAGACGGAGACCCGACGAACCCTACTACCGACACCCCCCACATACAGAAAGGTAATACAGACCACCACGACGACAACACACTTAACAACCACTGCACCCACAGCCACACAGAGACACTCACAAACACACACAACGATGACCACACACACAAGTACACCCTCCGGACCAAGGCAATGCCCGAAATGCAACGGGCTGGTCCGGGGCACCAAATACACAGAACACATACAAACATGCACACAAACTAACACAGACACACCACACCCACCACAAATTATCACACACCCACAAACAGTTACCCACACCACACGAACCACGGCCACACACACGACTACACACCCACCCACCAAGAAACAAACACCCCATACAACCACACGCCCCACACCCACACCAACACCACGGTACACACCACCCCCAGCATCACCCCCTCAATGGGCACACACCAGATTCGCGAGACCACAAACAACAGAAGACAGAATCTTACAGACATTCGCCAACATGGACAGACACACAGAATCGACACAGACAAAACAAACATGCAAACAACACACAGGACCACACCCCGAGATAATAGCCATAATCGCAAGTTTAGAACCAGCAAGCACCCTATACGACGAATTACGAGCACAAAAAGAAAGATACATGACCAGACGGGCACACGAACGCACAAACACTGACGAAACTGAAGCCAGCACCTCAACACACCAACCACACACCACACATCAAACAGCACCACACAAAACACAACCCCCCAACACACCAGACACCGACAGCGACACAGATTCCACCACCTCCACCGCAGAGACAGTGATACACATCGAAACCACACACACAGGCACGCTACAAACACAAACGACGGACAACGACACAGACAGTAACACCGACACCACCTCACTCACGGACACAGTCGAACATACACAAACACCCCAACCAGCCACACACACCACACGGGACTCAAAACGATACAAAAAACGAAAATCAATACGGAAACAGAAAAAAGAACAAAACAGGAAACACTAGACAAACTGACAACACCAAACGGACGGACGAACAACGACGCACACACAACACGGGACGCAATACGATACAAAAAAAAAAAAAAAAAAAAAAAAAAAAAAAAAAAAAAAAAAAAAAAAAAAAAAGGGACAAAACAGAAAACACCAAATACACTAACAACACCAAACCGACGGACGAACAACGACAGACGGAGGCCAAAGAAACAGAACACAACCCAAAAGGGGAGAAGACCCACACCGACGAGAGCCACCGTACCAAAACCAAAAATTCAAGTACAAAATAATATAAGAATAGAATAAGTTTATATAAAAAAAAAAAAACATGATTTTGATTAAGACACACGAGACTAAGTAGAATAAGTAGATATAAGACGACCCACAACCCACACCAAACACACACCCCGCAAATACAACCCAACCTCCATCCCTTAACCCCGACAGATCGGAGCAGACGACACAGAAACAACAAAAATAACAAAAGGAGAATACACAGACGAAAGGACCACAAAATCCGTCACTGAAACCGGCTCACCCTATAGGCCTCGCCCCGCGTGGGGAGGGGGGAGTTGTGACGTTGCACCTAGAGTGCAAGTCACAACAAACCCCAAACCCGCGGGGAAGAGCCGAACGGGTGAGCCCTGTCCCGTCGGGAAAGACCCGAACATCACCGAAGCCCCCCCCGACGCTCGGCAGAGCCGAGCGCCAGATTCAGTACGATCACGGCCTTCCAAGCAGTAACCTCGAGGAGTCAGGAGAACGCGAGAGAGAGAGAGAGAGAGAGAGAGAGAGAGAGAGAGAGAGAGAGAACGAGAGAGAGACCCAGAACCACACACCGATACACCCCGATACACATACGCCGACGACACCAGGAGGGAGAACGAGAGAGATCCAGTTACACACCGCTACACACTGTTACACACACGCACACGCCGACGACACCAGGTTAGCCTGCATTCTACCGCCGATCTGCTCCTCCCCTCGCAATACCACCCTGTCTACCACACACTCCCCGTCACTCTACACCCCCCTCCCCTCGCCATATCAACCCTTCCGAACTCATATTCCCCGTCACCTCCCGCACTCCTCCCCTCCCCCCCCCCCCCCCCCGCGCGTATCTGTAAGTTAGTATTAAGTAACGCTAAGGGCTGAGGCGTGATCAGCCACCGCTCAAGTCTACAACCCTTTTGTACCCCTTAGGTTAAGTCGACCCCCTGGTGCAAAAATACACACACTAAGTTTTACCAATTATATCCGCCCCGTCTCTAATTGTCTCCCCCCCCCATATTATTCGTGCGGACTCAAAACCCGTCACAAAGTTTAAGACTGTCTGCCTTGCCTACCTCATTCATGAGTTTAAGCGTCACATGTTATTTACTGTATTATACTGTAATATACTTATATTTGTTATAAAAGTAAATGGAAATAATAAATCTGATAAATTTTTATTACGTACCTACTGATTTATGCTTAATATCAAGTGTAAGAACATTTTAATTAATTGTGTTCAACGTACTTCCCCTTCAAATCTCAATCCAGTGAATTTGTATACCAACATCAACATTTTCGTCTTTGTTCGTAAATAATTTCATTGTACTAAAGGGTTATAGTAGTAGAAAGTCAAATAAGGAGATCACCATATTTTTTTACAAATACCATCTGTGTGAAAAAGCATAGTGGACTCCGTGACTGATGTTTTCTTATTGTTCCTCTTAGATTGTTTACTATAATGTAATATAACAAAAACTTTAGCCACAGCAACGCGTGGCCGGGTCAGCTAGTATATATATATATATATCGTACGTTTGTATATTATTTTTCACAATCGTATAGAATTTTATAGCAGAGATGAAGTTTTAAAACAATTATGTGCATTTATATTACACTTCTAAATAAGAGTGCAAAGTAATATTCAATGGTTATTGTACATAATTATAGCTGGTATACAAATCTCATTGAGAGTTTTATACAATTCCGTTTTAATTAAAATATTTCTACTTCTATATATTCATTTATAGTTTCTTGATGTAATTATAAAAAGTTTCTGTGGTTAGAAGAAAAATTTTATTTTTGTATGTACGTCAAGCTTTTTAATTAAAAACCTTCCAGCAATTTCCAAATGTTTCATTTTATAGCTTATTTTATTAGTAGAAAAATTAGAAAAATCAATCTCACGACGGTAATAAAAAATTTCAACATCAAGATATATTAGTTTTTCACTTTTCAATTTATTACATAAACTTAATCTATTTTATCAATGTACATAGATGCATAATATAATTTTCATCATAATTTATTATTACTATAATCAATCATGACATTCAACTTTAATATTATCTCATCAGTAATAATCACAACAATAGTAATAATAATAACAAATAGTAAAATTATTTATCGTTACCATATGGTTGCGATAAATGTATTAATTAATATTTACACCAAGTTTACCAAACCTTTCTTACGTTATCAGGTTTTTTACAGACATAGTTCCCTACTCGTACTAGATAACAAATATATTTCAAATCATCCAACTTTATACGAGAGTATTTGATACACTCTGTAACAGGTATTATGTGTTTTACTGTTGCTTTAGTCTTCAAATGAGTTATCATTTTATTATGTTCGACTTGCAAGCATTTAATTACGAAGTATAATTGTCTTTCACTCTCAAAATAAAATTTGATCGATCCGTAAATACATTGAGCATTTTTAGTTATTATTTTCACTGAAAAACTGTTTGTTTTAGTTGCTTTGTAACAAGTTGACGTATAAATTTCATGATTTATTTTTGCCCTAGCATAAATTTGTAAATTTTTATAGTTGAATCCTTCAGATGTTATCAATTGCTGTTCATAATCTTGCATATTAATTTCGATTGCTGTCCCTAAGAGTTGATAACTTTTGTGCCTACGAGCTTCAGCAGCTATATTTCTCTGATCAATATCACTCTTTAGAAGTTGAACGCCCTGAATAATTTTTAAATTATTGACGATTTCCTGACCCATATCTTTGTTTCCATGAACACTATGGGCAATGTATCCATTTTTATTTTCCCATAGAAAAGCTGATATTGATTTCAATGGACCCCATCGTCTGACACATAGTCCTAGATGTCGTAGCTGGTGCAAATTGTACGTCATAACTCTATCTCCGTACAGCGAAGAAGCTTCTTCAACAAATAAATCCAACAATTTTTCAGCGCGTTCGAGATCCGGCTGTATTAATATTTTATCTTGCAATAAATCAAACAGAGCGATTACTAACATTATTATGTGTTGAAAATATTTTTCTTCTAAGTAATCCACGAGAGTTGGTAAACAATAAAATAATATAAAATTATAGAATTCTGAAGCTTTGTAGTTCATAAACTGTGTTAACTCTCTTGGTAACCGATTGAACGATTGCGGAGGATAAATTTTTAATTGAATTTCATCAATTTTTTTACTGTATTTTTTTACATTCCAAGGACCTGGTTTATTTAACCACAAATTAATGAACTGTTTCACTACCCCAAGAAGCACAGAATGCATATATTCTGGTATAACACAGGAGCCAAGATCAATCATTGGTAAAATTGATAATATTGAATTCCCTTTAACGCCTTTAACATGGGTTTGTAAAAAAACTTCTTGCAGTTTTGCTTGAGCTTCCATACGCTTACTTGTTCTCAATGCTGCTGAAACTTTTTCGAATGGATAGATGCGAATTGTTTTTTTACCGGCAATCTTTTTAGCCTGTATTGTCAGAATTTCGCAAACATTGCAACCAAAAGTACCTTGATATGAAAATATATTTTGCAGATTGGCTCTAGCAGAAGCATCGGCGATTAATAGAGGAGCAACAACTTTTGAATTCAAATTTTCTTTTGACTCAGGATGTACCCAATCAAAACCAAAATCATATAGATGTTTCAATTTAAAGCAAAATGGTTGAAGAAACGTATTCATATTAGGTTTCATCTTCTTATCATACCACAAGCCTAAAATAACTATAAATGATTCTCTTATTTGCTCTGGAAGCTCTGCTATGGTGTACATCAGAGGCCAGCAATGACTGGTTGCGCTTTTAACTAAAGATAGCCCATCAGTATTTAATATCAATGTCAAATCATATTTTTGCCTGTTATGACGAGCATTTACTCTTTTGTACTCGGAGCCATCAGTGATATCATTTATTATGTTCTCATCGTGTGCTGAAGCGACTGATAATTTATTTGCAAGATTACAATTTTCGAAAAAGTATTTTAATTGAAGTTCAATATCAAATTCAAAAAAAAAAATTGCAATCACTTTTATTTGGAGGACAAGAATTACACTCGACAATATTTTCATTGTCATCGGCCATCAGCAGTAGGCAGTTTCTGCAATAAAAATGTTTTCTTACTTCGAAATGAGATGTTAATTTCTCAACATATTGAAATAATTTAAACAAACTTTTTGGTAACCGATTATTTTTGGGAAGAGTTGCTAGCTGAATTTTCAGTGCATCTCGTAGTGCAGATTTAGAGAGTTTATGTTTTATATAAAAATCCAATAGATTAAAAACAGCTTGATCAACTGTAATATCACTGTTTTCATACAATAAAATATTGGTTGCACAAGTATTATTGTAATTGTTAACAATTATTTCATTATTGTCTTTAGTTTCTTGATCTTCGGTGTCGATTGTATTTTCATTACTCGAACCATTATAATTGTTATTAACAGGTTGATCACTACTATCATTACTTTGTTCATCATAACTATAATTACTTGTAATCAGTTCTGCACATCTAATTTCATCTGTAAGCACTTCTTCAGAGCTTTGGTTGCTATTATGATCCAACTTCTTTGCAGCCCGTCGATTTAAAGTTCTAAGTGGAACCTATAACAAAAATCTTAGTTCAGATCTTAATAGTGAAATTTCAATTTGCTTATTATTATTCATCAATACCTTTGTCTCAAAATATGTACTATGTTTTTTAAAAAAATAAAAAAAATATCAAACTGCTTCGACTTTTTCAATCGACAAATTTCAATAAAATTTGTGAAGAACTAGAAATAAATAATTTAACAAAATTTATGAACCTAAATTATTACAAAACAACAAAGTATTTTACTTACCAGTGCATCAGGATTATTTTTATACAATTTGTATTTTATTTTTGTTTTAATCGGTAAAACATCCTTTAATTCATTGTTAGATGTCATTTCTTAAACAATTTTTTCACATAAATAAAAATCTATTGTTGATTATAAAATAAATATGTGAGTTCGTGATCTCAGCAATTGTAATGTGATCTGAGCAATTATAATGTAAATAATAATTTAAAAAAGGTATCAACAGGTTAAATTTTTTAATGAAAACATTTAGCTTATACACAAATACATACAGAATCAAAACTCAACACAGATACAATAATCATGTGATATTTTATTGCGCATGCGTACTGGTAAATTCACATTTTCAAGATGGTGCTACAATTTTCAAGATGGTGCACAGAGCATTGTGAGGAATGTAAGCGTCATTCGTGAATAAGCGTACTTAAATAATTAAATATTGTTGTTTGGTACAGTGAACGTTCAGAAACGACTTAAATAATAACATAAAAGTTTGTCAGAATGTATTATCTGCTCAAGTGTAATAAAGATAATTCATATTGTACCGTCGAGGACTATGAAGTTGTGTTTGATCATGACAATCCTCCTATAGTAAATAGTAGCGTTTCATTCTATTGGAATAATGAAAAATTCTTGGGGACGGTTGTTGATTGTTCAAGTAAGTAAAATAATTTTTCTTGTAATATTTTTTTTTAATTATAGCAAATGGTGTGACTATTGTTACATTTTTATATCGGCATTGGTACATATAAAAGGTAAAAGACCCATGCATAACCCTACATGATATCGAAATCAGTTATCATCTAATAATTTTTTAATTAGATTGAACGAAAAAATTATTAAATAAATAATATTCATAAAATTTTGCAACAATAGTTTTTTAAAATTTCTACAAGTGGAAATTTTTTCCTCGAAAAAAATTTTTTTTTAAATAATTTTGTCTGCTAATAAATTTTTAAAATTATCAGATGATTAGTTTTACTATCAATACTCTCCGGGAATATAAAAACAGTCACAGTTTAATGCCAAATAATTTTGATTTTACGTAATAAAGTTATATTTTACTATAAATACAAGTTTTATTAGGTCTAATTACTAATTTTGTGTAATAAATATTTCAGATGACGCTGCTGAATTACAAGAATCAGCCAAAAAATTGGCTAAAAAGCGCAAAAACGTCAATACTGAAAATGTACCACCACTTCCTGATAAAAGACCACGAAAACCGAAAAAAAGTTGGTCTTTTACTGAAGATGGAAATTCACCGTCCACAATGCAAAAAAACAAAAAAGTAAAATTCTCATTGTATTTATTGTAAGATTTAACACGATACAACTAATAACTTTTTCTAATATATATTATTAATTAGGGTTTAAGTAATAAAGGTAATTCTCCTGTACCACCGACGAGTATTTCAAAGCAAGTTAAAAATTTAATCGATGAAAGCCGGGAAACTCGACAAAAATCGAAGTCTCCTGAAAAATCTTTGGAATCTAATGACGAATCAAGTAGTCCAACTAAAGAGGAATTGAAAAGTATCATTTTAAAACAGAAAAAGCTTCTAAAATCAGGTAAAATTTTTCTATTGATAATTTTAATTATTCATTCATGACAGAATTTAATGCTTGTATTTTTTTACATCAGTCATTAGATATTTAAATAAAATCTTGATATTCTTCTATTAAGGTACAAAATCGAAAGTAGAATTGACAAAGGTTCTATCAAGAGTTAATACTTCTGACAGTGAGGACAGCAGTGAAAGTGGTAATGATAACGAAAAGAGAATTCAAAAGAAAAAAACTGGTGATGATCAATCTCGAGAAGTAAAAGAATCTGATGGTTCATATATTGATAATCCTCAATTATATGGGAAAAATTATGGTGAACCGGTAGGGAATGATATTATTTATTTTGTCATATTAATTCAAGCATTTTTTAATTAATTAATAATATTGCATACTATTTTTTTTCTTTCATTAGATGATTCTTTTAAAAAATGATATTTATTGTACGAAAAAAGCATTTGAAGATGCTGTAGATTATAGCCGTAATTCCGCAACATCATTCCTGCGTCGAATAATGGATGGCGTTTTCAAACCCACTGCTATTCTTAAGTGCACATTTAGTGGACGCCCTCCTAACGCCCAAGGAGCTGAGAGACAATCCACCAAAGTTGAGGCTTTAAATCGAGACGCAAAAAAAGCTGTTATAGGTTAATAATTATATTATTTTTTTTTTATTTGATACTATATAATTCACTAAATCATTATATTGAAAATATTTAGACGTAAATATTCATTGAACTAAGAGAACTAATTTTTTTTGTTTTGAATACTTAAATTTTGATGAAACATCAAGAAAAAAAATTAACTTGATATTCATAACCTAGTTGTTTAATTATCGATTTTATTTAATGAAACTGATAAAACTAATCATTTTTAATCAATAAAAAAGTACGTGCTACGTATTTCAATATAATTTATAATATATTTTAATTTTTGCTACAGAATTTTGCGATGATTACGCTTCTAAGCAAGGATGGTCAAAAGTAAGCCCCGCAAAAATGCGCAGAGCTATGTCTCAATGGGTTGGAGAAAAGAAGAGATTAATAAGCAAAAATATTGATGAGTGATTAATTTTATTGATTTTTAAGATCAATATTTTTATATTTTATTATTTTTCGTTTTTACTAATTCGCAACATTTCTCAGAAATGTAATTTAAAATATTTTTTTTATATTTTGATTTAGTACACTAATTTGATAAGACTGTTTTAATATGAAATTATTCATTAGAGGATATAGTTACGTCGACTGAGCAATGTGCATTATCTTCTGCATTTTTATTTTTAGTGTAATATAAGAAATAACTCGCTTGATCTTAATTTAGATAATGCATAGCAGTAAGATGAGCATTATATTCAATGAAAAGTATTACATATTTAATTTCTTCATCATTGATTTAGTAATTTGATAGGTTAATAAATCTAATAAATAAAATAAAATAATCTTAAATCTAAATGCGATGTGATAATTATCTACATATGTGGTGCAAAACAGAATAGTTGATACTTTAAGTTAAAATAAAAGTAATTATTGCACTGGAAGTCACTATAAATAGAAAAGGCGCATATATAATAATTGATAACTATAAGAATAGATTGGAGTTAAATTAAATATCTTATAAGTTTTATAAATTTTCATTAATGTGTATCTTAAGAAGAAATTTTAATTTTGAATAAAAAAACTAAAGTATGTCAATTGAATACCAATACTTTTTTTGACGTTTTTTTGTATTTAAATTAATACAAATAATTTAGATTTTTCAGAAACAAAAAAAGATTACACATACAATTGAATCAATTTATACATTAATTATACACAATTGTATATAATTGTATTCAATTTCATGGACTTATTATAAACCGATCTTATTGCATATAATTGTATATAATCGTATATAGTCACATACAATTGTATATAGTTGTATACAATCGTATATAATTATATACAATACTACATGATTTTATACGATTGTATACGATTGGATCGGGCCATTTTTTCTATACAATTTATATACAATTTTATACAATTATATAAAATCTTTTTTAATCGGGCAGCTGCACCGTTTTCGACAAAGATATAATTATCATTGAAATGAGTAAGACGAAAGTCAAGTTGAATAAACCATTGTATGCAGGTTTCTCTATCATGGATCTGGCTAAAACATATATCTACGATTTGCATGATAATTATATTAAGCAGAAATTCGGCAACCGAGCAAAATTAATGTATACGGATACAGACAGTTTGATTCACAATTTTACCGTCCCCGACATATACGAACATATGAAGGAGGACTTGCATAAATTCGATACGTCTGATTATCCGCGTGACAACGTTCATGAAATGCCTCCAGCGAACAAAAAAGTTCTCGGCTTGATGACAGATGAGAATAACGGAAAAATAATGTTGGAATTTGTAGGATTGAAAGCTAAATTGTACGCATTCCGAGTCTTGGGAGATGAGAAAGACAATAAACGTGCCAAAGGTGTCAAAGGATCAGCGTTAAGGAAAATAACTTTCAACGATTATTTGGAGTGTGTTTTGAACCGTGAAAATTTGTCTACGAATCAGCATTTGATATTGATTCGAAAGCACGAGGTATATACCGTAGAACAGCAGACAGTGGCACTGAACTGAAATTACGACAAGCGGATCGTGTTTCAAAACACAACCGACACGCTTCCGTGGGGCTACAAGCCTGCACCTTAGGTTTGTAATTTATAACTGTACCATGATGTATAAAATATCATTATGTAGGATAGTGAATAAGAACGCTCCGAAATACAAAAAATTGTACAACGATGCATATGTCTGTCGATTGTCTAAAAAATAAAGACGCATACTTGTTATGTGTCGGGTATAAAATGAAGAGGGACATACGTTTCTAGAAAAAATTCATTTATTCAAATGTTACATATCCGATTCGTTTATCCAACTGTTGTGTGTATTGTCAAAACCTAATCATTTGACGTATCTTTTTCTTCCACGCTTCTTGAACACCTTCTCCACCAGATAGATATCCGGATGTTTAACCTTGAGGAGCTCTTGTTCGTAGAAACCACCAGCGATGGGTTGATCTCGGTAGTCTTTGAGCTTGTACGTCACAGGATGAGTATTTTCCACTCGACTTATCGTGAATATTTCAGTCGTCCAATTGGGAGTGTAACCTTACTCGAAGACATTTTTGAATTTTCTGATTCGAACTTTGTCGCCGGATTTGAATTTGGCCGATATGGTAGGTATCGCTCGAAGCCCTCCGTACGCCTGACGTAATAACAGCCTTCCGTTTGCAACGGTGACATCCGACGGTTTCATTCTTATGGTTCGGTGTTTGACGTTGTTGTAAGCCGAAACCAAATCAGATAAGATATCGGGCCACTTGTAGCTTCCTTGCATGTTGAACCGTGTCCACATTTTACCTCTCAGCGTCCGATTGAAACGTTCACAGATCGAAGCCTTCACATTACTGTACGCGGAGTAAAGTTTGATTCGGTAACGTGTCATGAACGATTCAAATTTCGAGTTGTAAAGTTCCGTTCCTCCGTGGACGTGTAAATTTTTCGACACCCGTCCTTGAACAAGCACAGATCCCATTGCTTTCGTAACATCATCTCCAGACTTGCTCTTTATCGGTACAGCCTACGCATACTTTGAAATAATATCAATGACTGTGAGCATGTACTTGTAGCGTTTGTTTTGTCCAGCGTATGACGTCATATCAACAACATCCGCCTGCCAGGTCTCGTCGATGCCGCGCACGTCTACACGTTGACGCGGGTAATTCCGGCGTGCAGGCTTATGCAGTTCCGTCACCAATACGTGTTTTTCCTCGTTCATATTCCAACGCTCTTAGTCGGGTGTCCAATTGAGGAATGTTATCAGAGTTTCGAATCGACAGGTCTCTGCCTTTTTTAAAGTCTGTGTAGAAGGTATCCAAGGCTTTCTTCGTGGTGATCTCCAAAGCTTCGATCATTTGATCGAGGTTGTCGATTTGTTTTTGCAACACGTTGAATTTTCGTCTCAAGATTTTTAAAGTTACAGCATTGTTCGGCTCTGCGGGATCTGCGACATTGCACAGTCTCTTGTTCCTGTTATTTGGAATCCGACACCCGGAGGACCGCGAGTGCTCGCGGTCGTGTTTTTATCCAGATGCCGTCCAAACACGTCGAC